>NC_045430.1:109667924-109979590 GCF_902635505.1 Sarcophilus harrisii
ACATAATGTTAAGTATTTATGGTTCCAGTCAAATTAGTTAGAATAGCCAAAAGTAGCCTTCCATCTCCTGCCTTCAGCTCTCTTTATAAATTGTCCCCATGCCCAAAATATTCTCCTATCTTCCTTCTCATAGAAAATTTAGTTTTCTTCAAAGCTTGGTTCATGTGCCATCATCCATCATAAGGGTTTAGTAAAAACTTTATCCCTTGTCTTTCAGTAAACATCCCTATACTTCCCCTTCAACATAAAAGCAATTAGATTCCATGTAAGAAGTAAAATAAATTAATTTCTTTCATGAAGACAATTCTATTTAATAAATTACTCCTTCCAAATCCCCAGCATAAAGTAACCTCAGAAGCCCAACCAGTTCATTTCTTGTCAGCTACACTGCTTTGTTTTGTATTCCTCAATGTCATGGTGCCAGCTTCACTCCCACTTTCAGTTACCTTTTATGTGTTGTCTTCCTGTTAGATGTATCCTTTTGAGGTCAAGGTTGTCTTTATTTGTGTCTAGGATACTTGGCATTGTTTCAGGCACATAGGTGTTTAATTTTTATTATATGACACTTCCTCATATTATAAAGTTATTAAAATGTTTATCGGAACACAATCAAATTAGTTGATGAGGCCCTTAATTCTGTTTCTTGTCAGCTAACCAGTTTGGATATACCATTTTTGATATAATTTTAGAAAGAAATCATCTGCGTATGTTCAGCTTCCATTTTGTTTATTCCTGTTTGAAAACAGATTAGAGAAGCTTGATTTCACAAAGACAAGTTATTATAATTAAATTTTCACAAAAATAAGTTGCTATAAATGGAATTAAGGTACATTTAGTAAGAATGGGATATGTTTCTTTAGTAGTACACCAAAGATTTTGTAACGTCACTGATTGGAAATCAGTTTCTGCTCATTACAAAGAAAATTAGCTCATCCTTCACTGAGTCTTTATCCTTATTTTTCCAGCTAAGTATGGAAAGGGTTTTGTATCTAAAGCTTATTCATATGATTTTAGTTAGTAGAGAATTATCCCTTCCATAGTCTCTTCCAAAACATTTAGGTGTACTGTAATAAATCTTTCCTCATTCTACCCTCTTCTCTCTCCATTGCACAATTTCTTTTTTAACGGTGACTTTTGTAGTATTTCAATAAGTTAATATAATTATGTTCTAAATATTTCCCATACAAAGAACAGAGCTTGTCCCCTTGACAATCATTGGAAACCCCTAGCCCAAATGAAGCCTTTTCTGATCCTTCTGGTTGTTTATATGCTATCTCCTTTCAATATCATGTATATTATCTATTTACTTATTGTAAACTCAACACTTTTGTCAGTATCCCCAATGACTTCCACATAGTAAGTATTTCAAAAATGCTTATTGGATTGGATTGCCCTGCTTTTCATGATGATAATTACATCTTTCTGCAGACTGACCCCTTTATAGACCTCTTTAAGTTATCTTTAAAATATCAGAGAATTTAAGTGACGAAAATATTAAGCCAAAAGAATCAGAATTTGATTCTTGTGAAGAGAAGAACCATTGTTCTGACTGTTCATGGACACTAAGTCACAGAGTTGAAATACTTTGTCAATCCAATAGTTTACTAAGACTTCTTTTGCGTTGCATTATGTTTACATAATCTAAATGGATTAAAATAAGTTAATTTAGAAATCTGGTCACTATTTACATTGCTTCTATGGGAAATTGTGTTCATTACTATTTTATAAATGAATTTTTGGAGCAAAACCTTTTTGTAAGTTAGGAACTGACTCTATGGAATCAGCAAGGGAGGTAGCTATAGAGATGAACCTGCTCAATCAGGAGATCATTATATACTTCAGCATGGATACTTGTATGAGGATGTATTCTGATGGAAGTGGATTTCTTCAACAAAGAGAAGATCTATTCAGTTCCAGTTGATCAATGATGGACAGAAGCAGCTACACCCATTGAAGGAACACTGGGAAATGAGTGTGAACTGTTTGCATTTTTGTTTTTCTTCCCAGGTTATTTTTACCTTCTGAATCCAATTCTTCCTGTTCAATAAGAGAACTGTTCGGTTATGCACACATATATTGATCTAGGATATATTGTAACATATTTAACATGTATAAGACTGCTTGCCATCTAGGGGAGTGGGTGGAGGAAAGGAAGGGTAAAGCCGGAACAGAAGTGAGTACAAGGGATAATGTTGTAAAAAAAATTACCCAGGCATATGTTCTGTCAACAAAAAGTTAAAATTAAAAAAAGAGAGAGTGATGAACCTGCTCAGCCTTATCAGATATTGTTTTTAGCTAGACTATACACCCTTTTCTCTAAAAGGCAAATTTTTCTCCCAGCTTTTCCCGTTTTCACTACTAAAAGGTATCTTATTTACTTTATTATTAAATGAATCAAAATGTCCCTTTTTGAGAGATCATGGTGTTCTTGATTGTTTTTAGTGAAGAAGGCCTATGCTTCTGCCTAGCAAAGATACTAAAGAATGTGAAATGAAGGTTATTATAGCAGAAATGCTTTCAAATGGCTTTTGAAATAGTAGTGGAAAAGGAAAGGGTAAGATTCCAAAATAGAAGTCTAGGATGTTGAGTCTCATATTCTATTTTTAGAAGTTAGGTTTCAAAGAAAAGAAGACAAAATTCTTCAAGTTCATCTAGAATCCTTAGATGTTTTTAAATTAGAACTTTGATATTTAATAACAGCTACCCCCAAAGGGAATGTTGTGAAGATGAAATGATATAGTGCATGCCAAATATTTTTCATACCTTTAAAATGATATAGAAATGCAAGTCATTTTTAAATCAGTAATATTTTAATTTTCCACATTGAACTGTCATGATCATTTAGTGAAGTCTTAAAGTCTGATATTAAATAAAACTTCAACAGAAAATGGGAACAGGAAAAGATAAAGGAGCAATTTCCATTTCTTTTTAACTAATATAATATAATATAATATAATATTTATAATATATTTATATATTATAATATATATTAAATATATATTTAATATATATTATAATATATAAATATATTATAAATATTATATTATATTATATTATATTAGTTAAAAAGAAATGGAAATTGCTCCTTTATCTTTTCCTGTTCCCATTTTCTGTTGAAGTTTTATTTAATATCAGACTTTAAGACTTCACTAAATGATCATGACAGTTCAATGTGGAAAATTAAAATATTACTGATTTAAGTATCATGGTATTGGGTGGTGGGTGCCAAAAAGGAGACAGAATTATCAATTGACATAGTAAAATTACTTTAGCACCCTTTTGTTTTCTTCTTACTTAAGGTAAAGCTGTTTTCCTGGCTCGAGATAAGCATCACTTGGCTGATCTAAGCCATCTTATTCGTCATGAAGCTCCATACCTATTCCAGAAGTATGTAAAGGAATCCCATGGCCGGGATGTACGTGTCATTGTGGTGGGAGGCCGTGTAGTAGGCACTATGCTGCGCTGTTCAACGGATGGAAGAATGCAAAGCAACTGCTCGCTAGGTATAAATTGTAATATTATCATATAAGTGGATAGTTTAGTTGTTCCAGTGTGCACTTATTTAAAGCAAATAAGTTTTTTTTATTTCATAAATTATAAATAATAGTGCTATACACCTATATAGAACAATATAATGTAGTAGAGAATAGGACAGGGGTCCTCAAATTATGGCTCGCGGCCCAGATGTGGCAGCTGAGGACGATTATCCTTCTCACCCAGGGCTATGAAGTTTCTTTATTTAAAGGCCCACAAAACAAAGTTTTTGTTTTTACTATAGTCCGGCCCTTCAACAGTCTGAGGGACAGTGAACTGGCCCACTATTTAAAAGGTCTGAGACCCCTGCAATAGGATATAGATTCTGAGGATTTAGATATTAAGTCAAGGATTGAACTTAAGTCCTCAGAATCCCTATAGTCTATGTGTTCTTAAACAAGTTATTCATTCCCATTGAGTCTCAGTTTCTTCATTTTATGAGTAAGGGGGATTCCCTTACTAGATGATTCCCACAATTTTTTTTGCAGCTATAGATTCTAGAATCTACAATCTAAATATGAAGATGGTACTATAAACCTGTTGTTAAATAGGGTGTATATTTCACATTGTTTTTGGAACACTAGAAAGAAATATTCTCTGAACTATTGATTTTCCATTTCCAGTTTGTAAATAGTATCATGACTATTAGTGGAGTTGACAAGGATGTTTTTTAGTTTCCCCTCCTTAGTTCTAATCTCCTACACCTTTGCAGGGTCCCCAAAACCCCATGCTGTGTTGTGGTTTGATAGGCAGAAGGAAGAGTGAGGGGTGGCAGAAGTAGTTCCTTCATTAGAAGCTTTACAGCTGTAGCCTTCCTTAATCAATAGCATTTGGGGGAAAGGCATTTTTTCACCCTATTATTTTTGTGCTTTGTATATAACGAATACATTGCTTACTTAAAAATATAGGATATATACCTCAAAGAGACCCTAGAGATCATATCATCAAAAACCTTTATTTTTTACAAATCAGGTTATTGGGTTCCAGAGGGGTGCCACAGTGTATCCAAGTTTACACAGGCAGTGTAATGCTAAATTGGGATTTGAACTCAGTTCCTCAGGTACCATATAGATCTGCTAATGTGTATGTAAATTATTCTCAAGTAGACAGTGTCCATTTTTAATGTCAATACTATTATGTTCAAAACTACTATCTTCAAATACTATTATGTGCAAAAAAAATACAGTATTAAAATTAGATTGTAAGCTCCTGAAGACAGAGACTGGGTTTTTTGTCTCTTTTTGTATCCCCAGCACTAAGCATAATGCTTATCTTGTAGTAGGTATTTCATAAATGTTTATTGACTTACTGGATGATTCATCTCAGAGTCAGGAAGACCTAAGATCACATTTTGACTATGACATATACTTGCTGTGTGGGACTCTGAACAATCATTGAATCTCTCAATGCCTGTGCAGTTCTCTGAAACTATCAGTTCCAAAGCAGCAGCTGATCTGTATTGGTAGAAAGAATTTCCTCAAAGTGAGATAATCACATCAATAAAATCACAGCTCTGGCCATAAATTTAAATTCTAGATGAAAACTATATTTGTGAACATTATATATGTATAACCTAGGTTAAGATTTGCTTGGAATAAGATCATAGGCTTTAGATATGGAAGTCACCTTAGTGGTTATTTAGCTCAGCCTCCTTATTTTATAGATGAGGAAATTGACTATCAAATTTAATTTTTTTCAATTAACAAAAATTTTTTTCTAATTCATACCTTCCTCCCATCCATTAATAAAATAGAAAAACAAAAACAGTACTTATATAACAAATATGCATAGTCAAGTGAAATTAATTTTTTCACTTGGCTGATCATTTTCATATATCCAAAATATATATTCTAATTCTATACTGAGTCCATCATCAGTCCTCTGAAATTGTGATTATTCATTATGTGGATCACTTTTATAGCCTTTCAAAGTTGTTTGTCTTTACAAATTTATGTTATTATATAAATTATAATTAATTAATATATAAATTCTTCTGATTCTACTCATTTCACTCTGCATCAATTCATATAAATAAATTCACAAAGTTCAGGGTACTCTGAATTTGTCCTTGAAAACAGTTCTTTTATATTAAATTTTCTATTGAGTTCAGGTTTGGTTGATAGAAAGTCTTGAAAATCTGCAAGTTTATTGGATGTCTATTTTTTTTTTCATTCAATATTAATGGATAATTTTGCTGAATATGATGTTTTTGACTGTAGGCCTAGTTCTGATTGCTGGTAGAAATCATTCCAGGACTTTGGTCTTTTATTGTGATTGCTACGTCCTGTACAATTGTAGCTCCAGAGTTTGAATTGTTTTTTCTTGTTTCTTGCAAAATTTTTTCTTTGATCTGGGGTTTTTAAAATTTTGGCCAAAATTGAATAATTATTTTCCACAAAGGATCTCTTTGAGGTGGTGATCAGAGGATTTTTTTTTTCTATTTTTGCTTTTTTCTGATGTTCTATCACTCTGGAATAATTTTCTTGGATTATTTCTTGCACTGTTTTATCAAGGTTCTTCTTTTGGTCACAGCTTTCAGGTAGTCTGATAATTCTCATATTTTTTCCTGTTCTCCATCTCTGTTGTTTTTCTTATGTTTTACATTTTGTTCTATTGTTTTTATTCTTTATTACCTGTTTTGTTATTTTTTTGGTCTCATAGCTTCACTAGCTTTCCCTTGCCCAATTGTAATTTTCAGAGAATTATTTTCATCTTTGAGACTCTTATCTTCTTTTCTAGTTAGTTAACTTTTTTTTTCAATAATCTTGTTTTTCTTGGATGGTTTTTAATTTCTTTCTTTTTTTCTTCTTTCTTCCTTTCCTTCTTTATTTATTTTTAGTTCTTCCTCAAATTTTTAGAAAATTTGATTTCTAAATAACTTTTTGAACTTCTATAAATTGTCTTTGAGTAGGGAATCATTTAATATTACTCTTTGAGGTAGAAAAAACTTTTTTTTTACTTCAGTGTCCTTTGAAAATGAACCCTGGTCTTCCCTATTCTCATAGTAAGTCTATATATGATTGGGTTCTTTGCTGATTCATATTTTTTTAATTAGGAGTATTAATGTAAGCTCCTAATCATGGGATGTGGAGATGGTATCTTTAGATTCACCTCAGCTCTCCTCTTTGACCTGAAGCCCCTAAGCAAGAGCTCCACCCTCCAGAAAGTGCCCAAAGTCAGCAGTGTCCTTGTCCTACTGCCTCTGTACTTCTGGTATGCTGGGTCCTTCCTGCTCAGGGTCATGCCTTTGCAGCACAGCTGGGTCTGGCATTCCCAATCAAGCAAGATTCCCTCAGTCTTCCCTGATTCAGACATGCAGTCCAGAAGGTAAAAGTTTCTGTGGTTCCTGCTGAGGCTCTGACCAAACCCATCTCATCCCAGGGGTTCCCACTTGATATTTCTGGGAGCTAGCTCAGAGGTGTTTGCACTTGACATTGGTAAATCTCAGGCCTGGGGTCTTTGTTCAGGTTTGAAATTTGCCAAACCTACTCCATCTTCCCAGAATCATCCTCATACCATCTTTATCCTAGGCTACTGCAGTAATCTTCTATTTTGTTTCATGTCTTTTCTCCTCTTCAATCCATATTTTATACAGCTGCCAAATTGATAAAGTCAGTTTCTGTTTTCTGTAAATTAACATTATACACCTTTGCCTTGGGTAATGGTTTCTGAAAGAAATCTGAATTCCAAAAAATCCTGTTAACTTTACTGTGCTCTCTCTCTACACTCTTGTCCATTGGCTTGGATTTCTGCTGCATCCCACCCACCCCCACCAAAAAACAAAACAAAACCCTTCAAGTGAAAGCAGAACTGTCACATGGAGAGACTGGTGCTGTCAGATCACAGGCAGGGGAAGAGAGACCTATGTTCCTGTTCTATGTGTCTGTCTTTACTCTGTCCATATTAGGTACTGTATGTCTATCTGGCCCTGTCTGACCCCGAGTCTCATGTGTTGCTTTTTCTTTCCTGTGTCTGTTTATGTCTGAGCCCCACATGTCTTCTCCCATGTTTTCTCATGGTTCCAGCCAGGCCCCAGGCCCCCTTGTTTTTCACCTCCAACTCCTGCTTTTGTATCCCTGGTCTTCACATATAGTCCCCTCAAACTATATCCTGGTCTCTTCACTCCATGGACATAGAGTTCCTTTCCTTCCTGCCACCTTCTTTCTCTCCCTCCTGTTCCCATGTCCACAACCAAATTCATATTACATAAAAATCACTTTACGTAGAAGTTACCAAATGGTTTACTTGCAGAAAGCAAGAACATCTATATTCTAAAATTAGTTTTGTCCTTGTCATTCCCCTAATTGAGAAGCTTCAGTGCCTTTCTGTTATGTCACCAAGATAAACAAAAACTTTTTTTTGGTTTAGTTTTTAAAACACCACATAATTTGTTTCTAGCTTTGGTCAAAATGTTATTTTGCCTTGGAACACTTCTTATTCCAGCCAAAATGGCTTACTTATTCTTCCCCATACATGACTTTCCATTTCTGAGGCAGCTAGATAATGTAGTGGCTCGTGTTAGAAAGTTCTGACTTCAAATCCATCCTTAAGATACTTACTAGATAGAGCTATAACAGCGCTGCCTCCTGGGGTGGTTGTAAAAATCACATGAAATCATTATAAAGTGTTTAACATATAGTAAACATTACATAAATTATTTATATCATAGTACTTGTGTGAACAAAAGCATAGATATTTTCGCAATCCAACCAAGTCATTAAGTATTAACTTCCTAAGTGGTAAAAGGAAAGGCTTAAATAGAACACATTGTGGCTTTTGAGGACTTCACATCTTAGTTCTAAAAAATTGGGTTGGGGATCATTCATGAATAAAGAGGTTGAATTTAGGACCCACTTTTATGTCTCTAGAAGATAGAAAATGGGCGGCGAGGTGGTGCAGTAGATAGAGAGCATGGACCCCCGGAGTCAGGAGGACCTGTGTTCAACTACAACCTCAGACAGTTGACATACTAGCTGTGTAACCCTGGGCAAGTCACTTTTTAAAAAATGTAGAAAGGAGGCTAGAACCCATTTGAATTTACTTAGGGGAGTCTAAGAAGACTAGTCACATCAAGAAACGTAGAGGTTTTGTGTGTAATCTGTTAACCTTGAGAAAATGCAATCATGTTTATAGATATCCCTGTGGCTTTTCCTTTCTTAGGTGGTGTGGGAATGATGTGCTCGCTGAGTGAACAAGGAAAACAGCTTGCCATTCAGGTGTCAAACATCTTGGGGATGGATGTGTGTGGCATTGACCTACTGATGAAAGATGACGGCTCGTTCTGCGTCTGCGAGGCCAATGCAAATGTAGGTTTCATCGCCTTTGATAAGGCTTGTAATCTAGACGTAGCTGGTATGATAGCGGACTATGCCACCTCCCTTCTGCCCCCTGGCCGGCTCACACGGCGCATGTCCCTGCTCTCCGTGGTGTCCACGGCCAGCGAGACTAGTGAGCCAGAGCTGGGCCCCCCAGCCAGCACTGCTGTCGACAACATGAGCGCAAGCTCCAGCTCTGTCGACAGCGACCCTGAAACCACGGAGAGGGAGCTACTCACCAAGCTCCCAGGGGGCCTGTTCAACATGAACCAGCTGCTAGCCAATGAAATCAAACTCCTGGTGGAGTGACTCCACCTGTAAATAATTAACGAACAAAGCCCTTGTAAATCTTTCTCTCTCTCTCTTTTTTTTTCCTTTTTTTCCTTCCTTTTTTGAAACCAACTTGCAATGCTGTTTATGAGAGAAGCTCAGGGAGCTGGAGGGGAAACTGAGCCAGGTTAGATAAGAGAACAAAGAGAGAAAAGGAAAAACTTATGTTTTTCAGTCACTGCTATCCTCCATTTTTTAATACTGCAGAACCATTAAATGGAATTTTACTACATGAATTAACAAGGCAGAAAAGTGGATAAGGTCTATAGTTCAAGTAGATAATTCTTTCACTGTTACTACTTTTAAAATAATCTTCAAAATGAATGTATTTTAGGGCCAGAAAAAAGGGGATGTAAAATTCTTGCACGATCCCTTATATTTTTTGCATTTGGAAAGTCAGTATTTTATTGAAGATCGTAATTCCCCTCTCAAGATCATTTATTAGAAACAGGTCAGAGAAAACATCTAAAATTAAAGAAACCTTTTAATATACAAAACTAAATTTCTGCCATTTCTGTATCGAACTCTTATGTCCAAATGTCTTTACAAATCTTCTAGAACCATTTTAGCATGGATGCTTCACATTTTATGGCTGCATTTTGTTTTTCATATTAGATGGGAGGGGAAGATAGATGTGATCTGTGAAAACATTTCTTAATGACAGAAGTAGCATGTTTGCATAATGGAAGATAGATGAACAGCGTTGCAATGTTTGGTGTACAAAGTAACATTTAATCGAATGTGGAAAAACTTACACTAGTTTAAAAATATGTGCATTGCCTTGTATTTGTTAGTGTTTTAGTCTTTTGGAAGATATATACTATGTTAATGTTGCATTTTTTTAATACATGCTAGTCCAATATTCCCTGCTCTATGCCTGCATCTTTAACAATGGCCAAAGTGAAGAAAACACTACCTTTTGTTAACAAGACACTGAATTGAAGCCTGTGCATCTTTATTATCCTTTTTTCCTTTCCTTTTTCCCCTTTGTTTTGTCTTTTCAGTGGTGGTTGGGCATATTAAGGTGAGGATAGAGGATAGAAAAACAATTTATATTTGGGGAAATTAGCTTTAAGCTCTTGAATGCATTTTGATGCCAGTATTTTGTATTCTCATTCATATTTTAGAAAGTGGGAGGGTGTGTGTGTGTGTGTGTGTGTGTGTGTGTGTGTGTGTGTGTGTGTTTGACATGGGGGAGTGACTAGTGGGGTTTATGATTTTTTTTTACATTGACTTTAAGTAAGATAAAAGAACAGATAAAGTCAATGGGATCTAAAGGGAAGTATGTAGTTTTTGACTTCAAGGAACAGAACATAAGTTGTTTTAAGAACTAGACTTCACCAAGGGGGTTGGGGGAAAGTAACTACTTGAAGCCACCATGTGGAATAGATACTTCCCAGGTCTGTGTGTGTATGTTATTTTGTGTTAGTTTATTTCTTTTATTAGTTATTAACTTTTCCGGATATGTTTATTCAAGGCCTCATGTTTCTTTGTTCACACTCTTGGCCAGGAATTTTCCCTTCTACTCATGGGGTTTGGGGGGGAAGGGTGGAGGGAAGAAGAAAAATGAAGACAGCAGCATTGGGTTAGTTATAATTGGGTCCATTATAACATCAGCTTTCCCTAGTATTTTTTTCCCTTGCCCACTAAATCTGTAAAGCCCTGAAACTTAAAGAGGTGTCAGCACACATAAACACACACATACACAAACAACAACAACAATAATGAACTGGGATAAAGGTATCCCAAAGAGGTGTTGGAGTATGTATGAGAAAAATGGAAATGCTGCCAATCTCCACAGGATTCTTAAAAGAGCAAGTACCATCTCCCCTACAACCCTCTACAGTTTTTCTTTGAGCCACTTCTTTGCTTCTCCAGTGCTGTTTACCTTCATGTGGATCTTAACCATAATTTCGTGGATACTACTAGAGAGACTTCATGGCAATAAAAAGAAAGATCAGTATTAACCTGTTGTAACAGAGGTTTGATCATGCTTATTTGTATAGGATTTTTTTTTTTCATTTTAAGAAGGAATGTAACAAAAATGGATTTTAAATAGAATTAAATTATATTAAAATTCAGTAGGTTAATTGTTGATAAATAGAATGGTAAATGCCAGTATCTGACTTCATACTAGAAAGTACTATATTTAGGAGGAGTTTGTTAAACTTACAATACTCTAAATCACATTCAAATAATTTGACTTATAGGGAGAATACTCAGTGTATATCTTCATACACTTGTGAACCATAAACAGAAAATGATCACATAATCAGATGATACTCTAATTGAATTCTGTTATTTTGATGGTTCCAGTACATTGTTTGGTCAAGTTAAAAAAAAAAAAATCAAGAAAGGAGGAAGTATGTGCTTAGTTGCATTTACCAGAAATATTTTCATGTCAAGAACATCTCTATATGACAGATACACTTGGAGAGAGAGTGTGTGTGTGTGTGTGTCTGTGTGTGTGTGTGTGTGTCTGTGTGTGTTTGTACACACAGATATGTACAAGTAACATTTTTTTTTCCCTTTGACAATAAAGGGAAAGAACCATAGGGTTTGTGGTATTGGAAAGGGAGGGAATAGGGGAAATTAATTTAATGTCACTTGTACTTACACATTCATAGCAAGTCATCCACATGCCAAGTAAAACGGGATATCTGAAGTCATTCCATCACTAGTTTATTCATACTTTGATAAATTATTTTTATAAAATCACACTGTTTTAAACTTTAGATTCACCAACCTTGTTATGGTTTGGAAGTTCACATATTAGAATGAAAACAACAGTAAAACCTAGCTATTTTTCCTCTATTCCTTCATTAAATAGAGGTAAGAGAAAAGTTAAGTCTTCCTAAAAGAGCTAAGTGAGACTTTTGCAAGTATTTATGTTTAAGTTTCAATTAAGTTTATTTTTGTATTTGTAATACCTTTTGTATAAACTTCATTACTGTTTGGAGAGGTAGAAATGTATCTGTCAATATGTGTAACTATAATCATGTCAAAGTTTGAATTGTTTGTATAGCTTTGTAGCTTGTCACACTTGTACTTTTTTAATACTGTATTTTTTTTAAATTATTTTCTGGATCGTTTCTTCATCTTGCACATGATGGAAGTTGGACTATATACATGCACACATACTATGGACGATTCCATTTTATTTTTTTCCCCATTTAAAAAAATTTTTTGATATTCACAAGCTGCTTAGTCATTTCTGCTGGCTTTTCCTTCACCCAACTTTGAAATCTTTGTGTGCATGCTATCTGCTCAAGAAACAGCTTTGGAACATTTGAGTCTTTGGGGAAAAAAATCCAGAGACATGCTTTCATCCAGCACTCCATCAGACTTTGAGAAGGCATCGTGTGAAATCACTGACTTTCCAAATCAACTCCCCTACTCTTCCCAGTGAAAAAAAAAAGGAAAAAAAAAGGGTAAACAAAGAGTTGTTTTACTCACTTAAGAGTAAAACCCCAGTTTTGGGCTATGGGAGGGCTTAGGGAGACTGTAAAATCAAATCTCGTGTTACATTATTTTTTTCCTGGCTCACTCTTTTTGAGAAGGTTTATGGGCTATGTGGCTGGTGAGACACGATCCCCTCCTCCCTAAGGAAATGTAGGTGCTCAGACAGGTAACCTCTGCTGCTACTGTTTTTTATTTTATTTAAAATTTGTTTTCATTGTTCTAGGATTTTAAGAAGTAATATATTGCAGGATTTATAACCAGATTCACTCCTTTTTCTTTCTTTCTTTTTAAAAAATAAATGTTTTATTTAAAGTATGTTAAGCGTCTTTGAAGCTTGGATTTTGGAGTGTCTCAGTAGTAGACAAAAATCTGCTGTTGGAATCTCCTAGTCCTCTTCCAGATTTGACTTGAAATGCTTTTAATTTTGTTTTGGGCTTTTTTGTGTGGTATTTTATTTCTTTTACCAAAGTCCTGTTGGTATACTGTTTTTGGGGAGGGTGCCTAACTTTAGTGTTAAACTTTCTTATATTAATGAAAACTTGGCTTTTTATTTCTTTAATGTTTTATTTTTTTGTTTTTTGTTTTGTTTTTAAAGAAACATTCTAACTGTTTCCACTGTTACTGTTCTTTGCCAGCCTTTTCCGGAGCCAAAAAAAAAAAAAAACCCAGAGAAAAAAATTTCCTCCTTCCCCCTTCCTGATGATGAGTGAGAAGTTTTGAGAACTTTCGGGGTCAATGCCTTTTTAAACTTCCCTTCCCCCAATAATGCAGCTCGTATAATGGTAAATGCAGCAGCCTGGATCCATGCAGAGCCCCAGCCTGCTAGCAGGTAATTTGACTCTTTCTGTTTGCTTCTGATCACCAGTCTTGTTTTCTAACTTGCTCTTTCCCCTCCCTCTCTTCTTCCCTTTCCCATTTTGTTTTAAGAAATAATTTTGGTTTATTGAGACTCTGACTCTGATTTAGGGAAAAATTGCATAAACATACTTATAAAATCGTTTACTTAATTTTCCCATTTGGATGAGCTTTAGAACTGGTTGGGATGAGCACATAACATTCTTGGGGGAGGCTGTTTAGAGGCATAGATATATTTCTATTCTTTGCATATGTGTCTGTATTTGGGTATTTTAGAATGTGGGAGGGGATTTTTTGGCTTTGTTTTTGTTTTGGGTTTGTTTGTTTCTTCCATTGTGCTACTCTGGCTTAAGCTTTTACAGGGGTTGGTGTTCCAAGTACACAGTGAGCTCACAGTATAAAGACATCAATTAAGAGTTGACAGGTATGGAAAACTAGTTTTGAAAAGGTAAAATTAGGAATTAGGCTAAATGTTACACTTTTTACCATAGCATTTAGCTAGTCTTTATAGCACTTTGATTTTTATGACATGATTATAAAGCTTAGAAGGAATATTGAGACATAGAAAGTTAATAGAAAGTAACTAGTTACAAAGTAATTTAAAGACTAATCTTCCAGTACCAAGCACTTATATGGCACTCCTGTTAACAAAGAAAAAATTATAATTTCGTATCTTCAAATGATCTGATAAAGCTAAAAGATGAAAAATCACAGTTTGGGGGGGAGGTAGCTTGGGGAAGTTGGGAATGGATGGGACAAGGGAATATAGTGGTTAAGAAGTTTGACTTAGTATATGCTTTTTGGTAAGAGGCAAATTCTTAAGTTCAGTTAGACCATTCCCTAGTTTAATGAGTTGCATTTATCCCCCTCCCATTCTTCTTTTTAAGCTAAATTTGATGAGCCTTGTATCACATAACTAACTGCTTTTCAAGATTTTTTCCTACATGATTTCGCCTTACCCCACAACCAATGAGGCATCTGTAAAGAAAAATGTCATTTAGCCCTGCCTCTGTATCTTATTACACATGTGAAAAGTTAATCCTTTGCTTCACCTTCCTCATATAAAATAGAAGTCATTCCTACTAAGAATTGTGAGGCTTTGTTATATCTTTCTTAGTTCACTGAAATTCTTAAATGAAGGAATGCCAAGTTACAGATACTAGGCTTCTTGTAGTATCATGAAGTGCCTTAAGAAGGAATGAGCATAAAGGACCATGGTCTGTAGCTGATTGTGATAGCCAGCAGCTGATAATATGGAATAGATACCCTTAAGGGGCATAGAGAGATATTTTCATAAACTTTCTATTCTCTGTCCCATTTTAATGACCCAGGTACATTTGGTAGGTGTTGTGGCAATTTAAAAGGCCTTGGAGACATTATTTTCAAGTAGATTCCTCCATACTTTTAATATACATTTGGTAGAGTTGATCTAGATATGATAATTAAACCTGCTGGCTACCATTGAGATTTGAGATGAGGGATGGGGTGTGGGTGGTCAAAATGTTGTTTTAGATTCCAGTCAGAGATACTTCCCTGTGCCCCACTTCTCAGAAGCACAGCAGGCCTCTTGAAAGCAGCCATGGGAATGGCGAAGCCCTGATGTCACCAACTCTTCTGCTCAGGCTCACCCTGCATACTGAGGTCAAAGGATGGGGGTAGAGAATTGGGAAATAAATGACGAGGAAAATGGACCATCATTTTACTCCATCTGTTAAACTAACTAGAGTTCACTGCTTTAGAAGAGTATTAGTCTTAAATACTGGCAGATCAGCTTCTTTTTTTGTTTGTTTGTTTTTGTTGGGGAGACAGTATTAAGAGAGGGGAAAAGGGAAAAATTATCCTTAATGACCCATCATTTGGTTATTGAATTAAATACCTTTATAGCTAGCATGACAGTGACAATAATAATGCTCCTATGTGGTGATGGGAACTTTTTTAAAGACTTGTTAAAACTTTTTCTTATCTTTTTTTTTACACATGTATTCTTTTTCCTTTTCATTCTGGGGTGTGTGTGTGTGTGTGAGTGAGAGAGAGAGAGAGAGAGAGAGAGAGAGAGAGAGAGAGAGAGAGAGAGAGAGAGAGAGAGAGAGAGAGATCATTTGGGGAAATGTCTTAATTTTCTCTAGCAAAAAACAATGTTGTCGAATTTCTAAATAATTAGCTGTTTCAAAATAAATCATTACATTGCATATATAGGTGTCTCATTTCAAATATAGCTGGGGGGTTACATGTTTATGTTTGTGATTTTAAGTAGTCTAAAACATTGAAAAATCAGGAAGACATTAGCTCCAGTTTTCTAGAAAATTTAATAAAAATTAAATTGCTACTCATTCTACTATTATTTTGATGATCTCTAAAGTGCAATTTTACGAGGTTTTGGAACCACCAAATTCAGGTTTTAAAAGTATGTGGATCTAAAGTGAATTTTGATATAGTTCTTAGTAGTGGAATCAGGAAAGTAACCAATTATTTTAAAAAAGATGGGAAATATCTCTTAGATTTTGATTGTTGAATGACTTGAGCATTTCTTCTCATTTTGAAATTTTACCAGTGTAACATCAGTTTTTCTTAAAAGTTAACCATAACCTTACTGTGTGTGATATGTAGTAGCAAGAGACCATAAAAATATTAGGAAGACACAAACACGGTATGTTGGACAAAGGAACCCTGTTTGGTTAATGATCTGATACTGAACAGAACCTCTTCTATATACCCTTCTGGTGCAGCAGAGTAATAAACTGGTAGGTGGCTGCAGTGGAAGAAGGACTTCTTCAGACTGGTGACCTGAAAATTCCGCAGAGGGGGAAGTGGAACATGAAATAGATGATGGAAACAAAGGGGAAAGAGGATGGAAGAGTAATTAAGGCTCCTGGGATTGACACACTGGGTGGTAAGTCTTTTCCTAGTTTTTGGCTCTTAATCAGAGTAAAATTATTAGTCTCTTAGAAGAATTGCATAAGAGAATTGTATGTGTATATATACTTAAATATACACACATACAAAATTCAGTCAATATGTAACTAAAACTTTTTTAGCCAGTGTAGTTTCACTCTTTAAAATGAACAGACTAAGAAAAAGAACCCTAAAGCAGCAACATTGTGAAATGGAATCAGGGCTACATTTGGAATCAAGAGTATTTGGATTCCAAATCAAACTTTACATTTATTCCCCTTGTGACTTTCACCTATACTTTCTGGGATTTCTGTTGTCTTACCTAGAATGAGTAGTTTAAACCAAATGTTACCTAAGGTTCCTTCCATTCCTAAATCTGTGGTCAAATGGGCAATAAATCTCTTGACTATGCTTGTACAAATCAACATATTTAATTGCTGGAATGCAGTATCCTATTTGGTACCTATCTAGATTTTTAAAAATCTAGGTAAAGGACAAACTAGAGTTTTCAAATAATAAAAGGGTTGCCTTAGTTCATCTTTACCTTCCTCCCTCCTGCCCTTGTTATTGTTGGGGATGGTTGAGAACAGATTCAGGAAAGGAATAATTATTAATTTCTTTTGAGATTATATTATGTAAATTTAAGTTAGAAAGAAGTGAAAGTGACAAAGTGAATGAATTAAGCTTTTTAAAAATACTTTATGAAAAAATGTGCTACCTTTAATAAATTAGACTAAAAAGGAATCTATCTATCCTTCTTTCTCTCCCCACTTAGTATTTCTAATCCTGTGACTCAGCCTCTCTGTGTGTCTACTCTATGTATACTCTCAAATTGAAGTATGTATTAACTGATAACAAAGAATTGTGCTAAAATAATAACCTCCATTCCCTCTTCCTCTTTTTAAAAAACTGTCCATTTGGGTCAGAGGGAAATTTTTAGGCTATAAGGAAGAAAAGAGAACGGAGAAAAAGCTATCTGTCCTTGGAACAATCGGGGTACACAGAAGTATACAGAGATAGAAAAGCAAATATCCCTAATGCTTAAGGAAGAAACCAATTACAGACTCTCCTGGGAAGCCCTTGAGTTCTATTGGTACATTACTGGAAATTCTCTTTCTAGGATTTACACAGCTTCACTCCTTTTTTCTATAAGTAATGAAGAATATTCAAATTAAAATGTTATAATTTATATGTATATAACCATGATCATTTAAGAAGGCAGTAAGTATACTTTTAAAAGAACAATTCTAACATAATTTTCATAATATAGATTTAATTTTGTTCATTAAAAAGTTCCTATGTGTCTTCAGACATGTTTTTCTCAGGCAGTAGAATTAGTTCTATTCTAAGAGACACCACACATAATTGAGCTATGTTTTTATTCAGTGTACAAAGACACTTTGGGGGGGTGAGGGGGAGGCAATTGGGGTCAAGTGACTTACTCAGGATCACACTGTGCTAGTCAGTGTCAAGTGTCTGAGGCTGGGTTTGAACTACAGTCCTTCTGACTTCAGTGCTGGTGCTTTATCCACAGGAGCCATCAAGCTGCCCCCAGAAGACACTTATGATAGTTAATTCCCAAGTTATACAGAAAATATCTTTATATCTTTTTCTTACCTCTCTTTTCACTCCCTTTTTACTCCCACTATAACCATGGTAGTTCAGACTTTCAGTCTCCACAATTTTCTCTCCAGATACAGATGGCATTTTCCATCCCAAACTATTGGAATTGTCTTGGATTAGTATATTGCTGAAAAGAGCCAAGTCTGTCATAATTGATCCATCATATAATCTTGCTGTTGTGCACCATATTCTCCTGTTTATCCTTACTTCACTCAGCATCAGTTCATAAGTCTTCACAGATTTTTCTGAAATTGAACTGCTCATAGTTTTTCATAGAATATTACATTACATTCATATATCATAACATATTCACCCATTCCCCAATTCTTCCCCACTCAATTTTCAATTCTTCATTACCACAAAAAGAACTGCTACAATATTTTTGCATATGTGTGTTCTTTTCCCTCTTTTATGATTTTTTGGGATACAGATCCAGTAGTGTCACTGCTAGATCAAAGGATATGAACCGTTTTGTAACCCTTTGGGCATATCAATAAGCACTTATTAAGTTGTTAATATGTGCCATATACTGATATGTGCTAGAAATACAAAGACAAAAAATAGGGTCCCTGCCTTCAAAGAACGTCTAATGGAAAGACAATCTGCATATACAAGTATAAGCAGTGTAAACTGAAGATAAACTCAGAGGGAAAGCACTAGTGAGGGATTCTAGCAAGATTTCATGAATAAGTTCAGATTTGAACTGAGTCTAGGAGGAAGTCAAGAGACCAAAGTGAGAAGGGATAGAGTTCAAGACACGGGGAACAGTTCCAGTTAGGAGATGCTGTGTTATGTGGGAAGAACAGCAAGGTGGCCAACTTCACTCAATTATATCACTCAATATGGAGAATTGAGGATAAGAAGACTGAAACATAGGAAGGAAATAACAAAATTTGGCAACAGATGGGATATGTGGAGTACATAGAAGAGAGGCATTGAAAATGACATCAAATGTGCAACCTGGGTGACTGGGTGAATAGGATGGTGATACCATTATGTTGGGATGACTAGAAGCTTTGAAGTAAAGATAATGGGTTCTGCTTTTGACATGTTGAATTTGAGATTTGTATGAGACATTTATTTTCAAATGTCCATTAGTTGCTATTGTGAAATTGGAGTTCAAGAGGGAGGTTAAGGCTAGAGGGATCTGTGTAGTGATAATAATTGATCTCATCTGGAAGCAGGTGAGATCACATATCATAAGAGAAGAGAGACCAAGATAGAGGTATGAGCTAGGTAAAGATCTAGCAGAGATATGTGGTCATATAGGCATATATGACACACACTGTGGCATAAAAACCTATAAGAAAGATAGTACCAGGAAAAGTAAATGAACAACACGTCAGAACATGGATGAAGATTGAGAAATGGACATCAGATTTGGCAGCTAAGATATCAGTGACTTTCTATTGTGTATTTTGGAGTAATTAAGTATTGGAAACCATATTGCAGAGCATTTAGAAAAGGAGTAGAGGCACTAATTATAAACACCAGATTTTTGGGTAGGAATCATTGAGTCTTGTTTTACTGATTAATTTCCAAATCCAGTGTTCCTTCCACTAAATCCTACTGCCTCTTACCATTTAAAATTGTTGATTTGTGTCAAAAATTATATTTCTGATGTGCAATTTAAAGACATCTAAGAGAAAATAGATACACTTCTTATACTTTAAGAACTGAAAAGGGTTGTCTTCAGAGATCATCTCTCTCTCTTTCATTTTAACAGCTAACAAGAACTTTGGAAACAGATAATAGCCCTGAGCTGAAAAAAGGGTAGGGTTTGAGATGTTGGGCTGGAATGTTGCACTCGTGTGTTGAGAAGCATATTTTAGTGGGGGAAAAAATAAGGCAGCAGTTAGAGTCAGGGAGACCTGAGATTGAATCCTGGTTCTTTAATTTACCAATTAATTAACTAAATACATCACTTACATCTCTTCAACCTTCAGTTTTATTGTCTGCCAAAGGAATATGATAAAATTTACAGTACTCGCCTTAGAATTATTATAAGCAACATGCTTTGAGGTTCTTGTTATTATGTGAGTAGTTATAAATTCCATACTCTACTCCAAAATGTTTATGTGGATTATTTGTGCTCAATCTGTGATAGAGCCTTTCCAAGATCATAGTGATATCACTTTGATTCTCTTCAAGAACCAGAGACAACCAAACAACAACCACCATATGCAAATTTCTAGATAAAAGATATGAAAGTATTAGGTATTTTTCTTCTATTCTGGAAACAATTTTATAGTACAGAAGAACTTGGGATAAGGAATTAAAGATAGTAATGTTGATATTTCTTTTATGGTGTCATTTTCATGAGTTAACTATAATTTTCAGAACTTTCCAGTAATTTTAAAAGGCTTCAGAAATTTAAAATTAGAATTGTTGACTAAGAGTCTTCATTTTGAGGTGTATTTCAAAAATTTTGCATTTTACCAATTTATGCAATTGAAAAAAATTTGCACCCAACTATAAATTGCAGATACTGAAGAGTATCTGAAAAGAAGTGTCAAGAAACACTAATGAAAATGTATAAATCAAGGTAAGTCTAATGTGTCAGACGTCATCTAAGAATAGAGTCCTGTCCTAGCAAGTCCCCATTCTAGGGCTAATTATACTTTTTATCACTTTTCATTTATGTCTTTTAAATACATAGAATTACAAAGGAAACCAGCTGACAAAATGCAGTTATCAAAATATTTGAGGCAGAAAAAAAATCACAGACAGCAAATTAAGAGTTTCTTTTAAAAGATGCTTACTATAAATTAGCTTTTTAGTTCTGCTTGTTGAAAACATAAACCCCTTAAGGGTCATATTTAGTTTACTCTTCTTAGTTGCAGTATTTAAAACATACTATTATTTCAGTAAAGGAGTAACTTGTGGCATTTAAAAAAAAAACAAAAAAATTATCCCTTTGTTAATCTGTTTTCTCATCCTCATAATTAAGACTGATTTTAATTTTTTGTTTTAAGTTTTCTTTCAGGTTTTTTGAAGTAGAAAGTGATCATCCTCCCTTGTTTACTCTGTAATTTTGGAAGAAAGAAAGATTTTTTTGACCAGATGAACTTCAGATGGGACAAAACACAGAAGAAGCAACTGCCTCAACTAATTTGACTATAGTCATATTTTCATAATAAAATGCTGTAAAATGAGAACCTCAGTATTTTTGAAGAATGCTTTGTTTTGTTACCAGTTTTAGCTAATCTTTCCTTTTTCACAACTAATCTTTGCTCTTGTCCAGAAGTCTGAACTTGAAGACTAGCTACAAACAAACTATTCCATCTACCCTTGCCTCCCTTTTCCATTTGTACTTCATATCCATCTATTCCAGAAGCTAGGATCTGAAGTCCTGATGCCCTGATTTCTCCTGTGGGACTTATTTGATATTCTTTCCTTCCCCTTTTCTTGAGTGGGCAGTAGGTAGCACAGTGATAGAACACTGGGCCTGTAATACAGAAAATCCCAGTTCAAATTTGACCTCAGAAATTTACTAGCTATGAAATTCTGGGCAAGTCACTTAAAATCTGTTTGCTTTAGTTTCCTCATTTTTCAAATGGAGATAATAAATGCACTCCTAATATAGATAATTTACCATCCTTCCATCACACATGCCCTCCTTAAATTAATATATGGTGCTATGATGTTTTTTTCTCCTAAAGAAATACAAAACCTCTTCCAATTTCCTGTCTCTCCCTATAATCCCTGACAAAGGTATTTGCTCCTGTACCGTTTATTTTTAATATCATTACTTAGTGTCCCTAAAAAAGTAAGGGCATTGTCTATTTAAAGGAACTTTGCCAAGCCCTAAAATACTTTAAAAGAATTTATTATGCACCGTTAGGTAGCTCTATTCCTTCTCTGAAACCAAAAACTAGTATTTTTTGTGTCAGAAGCTCTAAAATGCAGGGGTCCTCAAATTATGACCTGCAGGCCAGATGCGGTAGCCGAGGACGATTATCCCTCTCACCCAGGGCTATGAAGTTTCTTTATTTAAAGGCCCACAAAACAAAGTTTTTGTTTTTACTATAGTCTGGCCCTCCAACAGTCTGAGGGACAGTGAACTGGCCCCCTATTTAAAAAGCTTGAGGACCCCTGCGATAGGAAATAGAAGAATTTAGCACCCAAATATATTTTTTTATTCCTCATCTTACTTCACAGGATTATAAAATTATTCCAGGCTTCTGATACTTTAAAATAATTTTCTCAGCCATCATGTTTATCAATCCTATTTAAAAAAGAAAAATTTTTTAAGTTCTTATTCAGAGTTAAGAAGAGTGTTATCAATCACCAGTAGGCATCTCTGTTAGTAGTCTATAATAACAATGAGATACTGTTCTCAGTTTAGATTGAAGAAACCTAGACTATCTTTTTTATTATAACCTATCTTTTTTAACAATCATATTCTAAATATCTACTTTGCATTAGAAGCATGAAGTAGGATATCAAAAAAAAGTTCCTATTCTCAAGTAGTTTACCATCACTTGTGTATTAAAGCATACATTATGAAATAGTTAAGCATTAAGTATTCATTGTAAAGTAGTAAATATTAAAATATCAAGCTGATGAGTAGTATATAAAGTATTTTAGGAATCTGAAGAAATGGCAAATTGATGTGGCCCAGTCCAGGCAAGGCTAAATATTTTAGTTCTTAAAAGGGTGAAGGGAAATGGCAATTCCAATTGGATATCAGCATATCCAGATGAAGCCATGGCATATTTAGAAAACACTAGGAAGTACAGTTGAATTTGTTGGGTAAGGTCAAATTATTGAAAGTATTTCCTATGTAGAATAGTTATTGGAGATTTCTGAGCAACAGTGAGGCAGAAATAACAAAACTGATTCAAGAGAAATCTGTCATGAAGATTCAGGAGGCTTATTACAATAGATTGATGAAGGTTCAAAGTAAATTCAAAGCAATCAAGTCATATTTATGTTGTACTCTAAGGTTTGTAAAGTGTTTTATATACGTCATATTTGAACTTCACTAATCAGGTAGAATTCTAAGGAATTTTTGCAATTAGGAAAAAAATCTGATAAAACTTTATCAGTTCTTTTTCAATTTCCATAATGTTTTTTTTGATGACCAGGTTAGTAAGAAGCAGGAATAGCTACAACTCTCCAAGAGAAAAGATTAATATTAGTCTGGAGAAAATAGCTTCAACTAAAGAGTGTTGTTTCTAATTAGTCCACTTCTTAGGTATATGGAATGACATTTTCCTCCGTTCTTTTCCTCTATTGCCCTTTTCCCTGTCTCTCTGGCCCCTCCTACATAACATATAAACACAATTTCTGAATAGAGGGTTCCAGAATTGACTGATCATGATATGGCAGCTAAGGTTACACCCAGAGAGTCTAGAAATTCAGGACTCTGATGTCATCAGCCAACAAAAAAGCAATCAGGATTACAGTTGGGGAGAATGCAGGCCTTTTAACCAAACAGGGCAGTATTCAGTGCAAACAAGACAGTTGGGGAGAATATAGGCCTTTTAACCCAACAGGGCAGTGTCCAGTGCAAACAGCTCCAATGTAATTACCAGATGATGAGGAGAAGAAGTGATAGGATTTCTGCCTTTGAGTGTGGCTGAAGAATGACTGAAAGGTCAGGAATGGAAAAGATTTAAAGTCATGTTTGTTCAGGTTTGAGTAAAAACAACCAGACTAAACCTCACACATTTTCAGTAAAAGAAGCAGAAAACAAACATCCCTTTAAAATTCTAATGTCTTTGGGGATCAAAGAATATAAGAGTAATTTTATGTTCTAATACTTATACAAAGAAAAAAACCAATAAAGATAGAAAAGAAAAAAGAACAAGTGATGAGGATACAACCTGAACAAATCTTTTTCCCCCAATTAATATTTTTTCCAATTCCATGTAAAGACCGTTTTCAATATTCACTTGTACATGATTTTGAGTTGCATTTTTTTTCTCCTTTCTCTGTTCCCTCTCCAAGATGGCAAGCAGTCTGATAAAAGTTATAAATGTGAGATCGTGTTAAACATTTCTCCATTAGTAATATTGTGAAAGAAAAATCAGAACAAAAGAAAAAAAGTGAAAATAGTATGCTTTGATCTGCATTCAGACTGCATATGTGTATGTGACTAGCATTTTCCAGTCTGAGTCTTTTGGAATTGTCTTAGATTAATGTACTGCTGAGAAGAGCCAAGTATCAAAGTTGATCACGTAATATTGCTGTTAATGTTCTTCTGATTCTGTTGACTTCACTCAGCAACAGTTCATTTAAGCTTTTCTAGATTTTTCTGACATCTGCTTGCTCATCATTTCTTACAGCATGACAGTATTCCATTATATTCATATACCACAATTTGTTGAGCCATTCCCTAATTGATGGGCATCTCAATTTCCAATTTCCCCACAAATTAATTGAGGGGCAACTAGGTGATGTATATATAGTACTGAATTTGGTTTCTGGAAAACCGAGTTCAAATACTTCCTCAGTGTATGAATCTCTGCAAGTCACAATCTTTTGATCTGAATTTCCTCACCTGTAAAATATATGTAATACCCACTTGACAGATTATGAGGAATAAATGAAATATGTAAAATACTTTGAAAACTGTCTAACACTGTAAATTATAACAACTCTGAAGTACCACCTCACATCTCAGACTGGTTAGGATGACAGGAAAAGATAATGATAAATGTTGGAGGCGATATGGGAAAATTGGGACAGTAATACATTTTTGATGGAGTTGTGAACTGATCCAAACCTCCTGGAGAGCAATTTCGAACTACACCCAAAAGGCTATAAAACTGCATACCCTTTGACCCAGCAGTGCCATTACTGGGTCTGTGTCCTAAGGAAATCATAAAGAAAAGGACCCACGTGTGCAAAAATGTAGCAGCTCTTTTTGTGATGGCAAAGAAATGGAGAGTAGGCATTCATCAGTTGGGAAATGGCTGAATAAGTTATGGTATATGAAAATAATGGAGTATTATTATTCTATAAAAAATGATGGAACAAATCTTTGATATCCAACCCCCCTAGTTAATGTAAATTACCCTTTGACTCACAAATCCTGGTCCCTTTGAATTCCAATAGAAGGTCCGGACCTGTCCCAGCCCCACCCGGATCTGAGCTAATTCTGGGGCTACACCCCAAAGCCCCTCGAGCTAAGTCTCCGACTTAAAAGGACCACACTGGGAACCTCTCTTTGCAGAGATTCCAAACATGGTCGCCATGTGAGGACCCTCTGTCCACTGGACCCTCTCTCCAGTGCCCTCCTTATCTCTACCTTCACCTATCTCCTACTTCTAAACTCAGTAATAAACCTCTTTTATTAATCTAAGAAAAAAAAAAAAAAATGATGGAACAGGCTGCTTTTTAGAAAGACCTAGAAAGACTTCATAAACTAATGCTGAGCAAAACAAATAGAAGCAGAAATACATTGTACACAGTTACAGCAAGATTGTACGATCAACTATGAAAACTTGGTTCTTAGTATTTTAGTGATCCAGGGCAATCCCAATAAACTTTGGATAAGAAAACGCCATCTGCAAGCAGAGAGAAAACTGGAGAATGAATACAAATCAGCACATGCTATGTTCATTTTCCTTTTTCTGTTCTTTTTCACTTTTCTCTTACAGTTTTTCCTTTTCTATTTTTCTCTCTTAATGTACATGTATAATCAAAAAACTAAAAAGAAATTTAAAAATCAAAAAGAAAACCATTTAATACTCTAGTTTTATAACAATATGAATGCTACAAATAAATGTTATAAAGAAATTATTAGAAATTTCTTTGTTGATATATGAAGGCTTTGAATATAGTCATCATGTCTCCCAAGTCTTCTCCAGGCAAAACTTTTTTCATTTTCTTCAGTTCAATGACAGAAGGCCTTTCATCATAATCATTACTTATCAATATCCTTTAAACAATAGCATCCAAAACTTAACACAGTACTCCAAATGATGTCTGATCAGGGCAAACTATAGTTGAATTATCATCTCCTTATACCTAGCAGAAATTTGCCTTTCAAGATGACAGTCACTTTTTTGGCTGTTACATCAAACTGACTCATATCACATATCGCAACCACTAATGTACCCAGAATTTTAAAAGAACTCTACTGTCTTATCATCTTTTTATATTATGTTTATGAAGTTGATTGTACCTAAGAATAAGACTTTATATTTATTTACCCATTGCTCCAGCTAATCAAGGTCTCTTTGGATCTTGATTCTAATCCAGAATGTTAGCTCTCTTTCATCTTTTGTCATCTGGACAATTGATAAGCATGTTATCCAAGTGCTTTTATCTAGGTCATTTATAAAAGTGTTAAGCCATAAAGGACCAAGCACAAACCCCTGGAGCATCCATTGGAGACCATCTGCCACATTAACATTAACAGCTATTTTTTAAATCTGAATATTTAACCAGTTCTGAAGCTATTCAATCGCAGTATTGTCTAATCCATATCCCCATTTTTCTCCACCAGAATGCTTTGCTAAAATATCACCATATCCACTGTCATTTACCAATTTAGTAATCATAGCCCCCCCCCCCCCCACAAAAAAATGACAGTAGTCTGGCATGGCCTATTCTTGATATAACAAAGCTGGCTCACCAGATTCAAAGAGAATTGATGTCAACTTGGATTAAGTCTCCAATATAATAACTTCAAGGTTCTATCTTTGGCTTTTCTTATTTAACATTTCTATTAATGATTTGGATGAAGTATTGATGATCTTCATCAAAATAATAGATAAAATTAAGCTAGAATAGAGATAGGAACTGAACTTGTGGTATAGGTCTTTAGTACAGGTCTCTTCCAGGCAAAGAAATTCCAATCAATGCAAATTAGTATTTTTCCTATCATATGAGAGTTGTATAAAGTACTGAGATTCTGATTTGCTGAGGATCCCAATGGCCAGTATTTGTCAGAGGCAGAGCTTGAATTCATTTTCCCTAGTTTTGACATAAGCTTCCTCCCCTTTTTCATCTTTTATTTTTTGCCTTTCAATGCCTTTATTTTTTTGAAAATTTATTTAATATTTTAATTTTCCCCAGTTACATGTAAAAACAATTTTAACATTCGTTTTTAAAACTGTTTCAAATTCTTTTTCTCCCTCTCCACCTCATTTTATTGAGAAGCAAACAATTTGATGTAATTTCATGAAACTGGGAGGAAAACTATTATAGAATCAGAAGCCAAAGTAACCTTGCCAAGTTAGAATAACAGGATAAAATTGAGGTATAAACCTAACTAAATTAATTATAAAAGTATAGAACAGAAGTAGTATAGCTAGAAAATACTGAGTAAACTTTTTTCTTTTTTTCTTTTTTCTTAAATTTTTCTCCCTTAATCCATTCTTCAGTGTATTCAAGCAATTATAGGCTTATGATTATGGATCTAATTGACATATTTGCCCTATGGCAGGGAATTAGTCTGTCCCATTATCACCTCCCAAGTCATAGCAGATGCTGATTCTGCTTGCTCAGGTTTAGAAAGTGTAAAGTGACATTGGGATAGGAGAGAGAGATGAACATATAGGACACAATGCATGCTAGAATATAGGGAATATCAGTATTTGATAGAAATGAAGCTAAAAACCCAGCTGGCAATCAGGCAAATCTTTAACCTAAGAAATGTATTTTGGGATTTGGGTCCTGACATTTTCCATGTTCACCAATGTGAAGAGAGGACATTCAATACAGAAAGCCTGAATAAGCACAAACCAACATAACCTTAAAGAGAATATTGAACTCTTTAAACAAGTATTACATGAAGGTAATTACATGAAAGTAGTCACAGGGCTTGAATTCCTTTTACATTTAGTAGCTATGTCTCTATTTCAGTTTCCTTATGTATAAAATAAGGAGATGGGTGAACTCAGTCTCTGAGATCCCTTCTCACTCTAAATTTGGGATCCCATAAGTCTAACAAAATTACCCAGCTCAAATGAAAATCCTGCAAACTCCCAGAAATGATAGAATAGCAGCAATAAACTCCAGAATGCATCCAAAGAAAAAAATGTTAGAAAATAAATTAGAAATGAATTGAGTAAAAATCTGTGCTCTCACTATAAGCTCAAAAAAAAAAACTTATTATCATATTGACACACAAACTATATGAATACACACACACACACACACAAAGTTCATTGCCTTATCAAACTGCCAAAAGATTGTTTTACAGAGCTACAAAATAAAATCCATAGGAAGAACAAAAGTTCAAGAATATGAAGGGAATTAATGGGGGAAAGGGGAAAGGATCATATAGTACCACATTTCAAACTATTATATCAAAGCCATAGTTATCAACAATTTAGTACTGCATAAGAAAAGAAGTTAAACAGTGAAACAGATTTGGCATATAATATATAAGAACAAATGATCCCAGTAGTCTAGTATTTGATAAATCAAATTTCCATTAATTGGGGCAAGAACTCAATATTCAGAAAAGAAAAAAACTGGGAGAAAAAAAATGGAAAGCAGTCTGACAAACTAGATATAGATGAGCATCTCATATTATATACTATGATAAGGGGTAAATGTTTTAGATATAAAAAGTAACACCATAAATTAGAGAGACATAAAAGGAGTTACCTATAAGATCTATGAATAAAGAAAGAGTTCATAACCTAGAAAGATAAGTTCGCAGAATATAAAATTGGCTATTTTGATCACATAAAGTTTAGTTATTTATGCAAAAAAACTCAATGCAACTAAAATTAGAAAAGCAATAGTAAATATGCATTAAGTTTGGTATAAGTTTAATTCCTTTTATGTATGTATCTGTGTAGTTATGCATGTGTGTATGTATGTATATATGTATGTGGAGAGAGATAATTCCACATTATAAGAATTATTCCCCAATGGATAAAATAAACAAAGGTTATGAGTAAATAATTTTAAGAGCAAGAAATCCAAGCCATCAATAGCCATATGGGGAGAGGGAAAAAATAGTTTAAATCATAATAATATATTATTACATATAATAATAAATTATAATAATAATCTAATAATTAGAGGAATGCAAATCAAAATGTCTGTAAAGTAGCACCTCATATCCATTAGACTGTTAAAGTTGATGAGAAAAAAAGACATACTAGAGTGGCCATGGAAAGATAGATACATTAATGAATTGTTGGTAGATTTCTTAAGTGGAAGAGGCATTTTATAAAGCAAATTGGATCTATACCTCCAAAACTATTAAAACTATGCATAAAAGTGAGCTTAGACCTAATAATTCTGTTACTAGTTCTGTTGTCCAAAGAGATCAAAGAAAAGGGAAAAGAATTCTCATACCAAAAAAAAAAAAATTATATAATAGCTTTTTTTCTAGTGGCAAAAAATAAGAAACTGAGGGGATGCCCATCAATTTGGGAAGGACTGAACTAATTATAGTATGTGATGGAATTATTGTGCTATATATAAGAAAAGCTGAAGGAGATGATTTTAGAAAAACCTGGGAAGACTTGTATGAATTTGTAAAGGGTTGAAACTCTGAGTAGGTGCACTTGGACAATGGAGCACTTAAGGCTAATTACTTTTGGATAATACTCTATTAGCATATGCTTAGAAAATGGCCTGCCCCACTATTCTATGCTGGCTCCATCTGTTGGCTTATACAGAGAATTGTAGGAGGGATTAGAGGGTAGAGTAAGACAAGCCAGAGTTACTTTTGGGCTGGAGATGAAGGGAGGGAGGAGAGATGTGGAGATTCCTGTGTCCATTCCCTTCTCCCCCTAAAGACCAAGAATAAAGACCAAGGACTTTTGCTTATCCTGACTCCAGCTGACTCTCCGGCTAACTTGGTCTTCATGTGAATTGAACAGAACCAGAACAGTTTGTATACAATAACAAAAAAAATAGTATAACCATAACTTTGAAAGACTAAGAAATTCTGCCTAATGACAAACAACAATTCAAGAAATTTCATGATGAAACATGCCATCCATCTCCAGATAAAAAGATGATGGATTAAGAGTGTACATTAAAGCATATTTTTTCAACATGACCTTTATGGGAATTTGTTTTGCTTGACTATACATATATATAACAAGTTTGGGGGATACCACTATTCCCAAGTTTCTTGAGTTTGGTGTTCTAGAATGTCTCCATTATAATCTGAGGGAAAATAATGGTTATGTGATGGTGGTGATAGTGGTGGCAGTAGTTTGATTTGCCTGGCATATGCTACCTCCTGTATTTCCATCAGGGTTCCTTGCTGCTTTAGGTAGGCAAACTTATTTTCCCTGTAAGTAGCAGTTGGTAGGGATACCTCATTCTTTCCCTGAAGGCCTTGGTTCCCCCAATGATGGTTGCAAAGAAGTCATTCCCCAACAGATATGAACAGTTCTCAAAAAAGAATTGAAAACCAATGATAAACATATGAAAGAATGCTCCAAATAACTAATAAAAAGATTTAAACAACCCAAAAGTTTCATCTCAAACCCAACAAATTGACAAGAATGACAAAAAAAGAAATCAGAAATAATCAATGGCATACAAGTTATAGGAAGAGGAACATATAAGTGCCCTGTTGGATTTTCAAGTGAATTCTTCCAAACATTTAAAGAACAATTAATTCCAATACTATACAAACTATTTGGGAAAATGGGGAAGAAGAAGTGCTACCAAATTCCTTTTATGACAAAAATATGGTACTGATACCCAAACTTAGAAGGGGCCAAAACAGAGAAAGAAAATTTCTCTAATGAATATTGATGCAAAAATCTTAAATAAAATATTAGCAAATTACAGCAACTTATCACCAGGATAATACACTATGAGAAAGTAGGATTTATACCAGAAATGCAGGGCTGGTTTAGTATCAGGAAAACTATTAGCATAATTGACTATATCAAAAACCAAACTAACAGAAATCATTATTTTATATATAGATGCAAAAAAGCACTTGACAAAATACAACTCCCATTCCTATGAAAAATTCTAGAGAGCATAGGAATAAATGGAGTTATTCTTAAAATGATAAGTAGTACCTACCTAAAACCATCAACAAGCATCATGTGTAATAGGAATAAACTAAAGAACTGCTAGAAACAAATAAAAGCTTTAGCAAATTTGCAAGATATAAAGTAAATCCACATAAATCATTGGCATTTCTATATGTTACTCACAAAGTCCAGCTACAAGAGATAGAAAAAGAAATTCCATTTAAAATAACTGCAGATAAAAATAACTATAGATAATATAATATATTTGCCAAGACAAATCCAGGAACTTTATGAACACAATTACAAAACACTTTTTCACACAAATAAAGTTAGGAAATACAATTGAAAGAATAACAAGTACTCATGGGTAGACCAAGCTAATATAATGAAATTGGCAATTCTATCCAAATTAATCTACTTATTCAGTGCCATACCAATTAAACTGCCAAGAAATTATAGAACTGGGGAAAATAATAATAAAATTCATCTGAAAGAACAAAAGATCAAGAATTTAAAGGGAATTAAGGGGGGAAATGCAAATGAAGGTGACTTAGCTATAGAAGACCTAAACCTGTATTGTAAAGGAGCTGTCATCAAAACTATTTGGTACTAGCTAAGAAGTAGACTAGTAGATCAGTGGCATAGGTTAAGTTCACAAGACACAATAGTCGAGGACTATAGTAATCTAATGCTTGATAAACCCAAAGATTCCAGCTTCCGGGATAAGAACTCACTTTGGCACAAATTGCTAAAGAAAAGAAAAAAGAAAGAAAGAAAAAGAGGGGTTTCTAAGTAGCATACTGGGTAGAGCACCAGTCCTGAAGTGAGGAGGATCTGAGTTCAAATCTGGCCTCAGACACTTAACAGCTCCTAGCTGTGTGACCCTGGGCAAGTCATTTCACTCCAAAATTGGAAAATAGTATGGCAGAAATTAGGCATTGACTAACACCTAACACTCTATGCCAAAAGAAGGTCAAAATAGGTTCATGATTTATTTAGTCATAAAGCAAGATACGCAAATTAGGAGAACAAGGGATAGTCTACCTCTCAGATCTGTGGAGAAGGAAGAAATTTATAGTCAAAGAAGAATGAAAGAACATTATGAAATGCAAAATTGATAACTTTGATTTTATTAAAGTTTTACAAATAAAACCAATGCAGCCAAGATTAGAAGAGAAACAGAAAACTGGAGAAATTTTTTTATATCCAAGGTTATATCCAATGCCTCATTTCTAAAATATATAGAGGACTGATTCAAATTTATAAGAATACAAGCCACTCTCCAATAGATAAATGGTCAAAAGATATGATCAATTTTCAGACAAAGAAATTAAAGCCATTTCTAGTCATACAAAAAAAAATGCTCTAAATTACTATTGATTAGACAAATGCAAATTAAGACAACTCTAAGGTACCACTTCATACCTCTCAGATTGGTTCAGATGATAAGAAAAGACACTGATAAACATTGGAGGGGATGTGGGAAAACTGGGATACTTGGTGGAGTTGTGAACTGATCCCATCATTCTGGAGAACAATTTGGAACTATGTCCAAAGGGCAATCAAATTGTCCATATTCTTTGATCCAGCAGTGTTTCTATTGGGCCTATATCCTAAAGAGATCACAAAAAATGGAAAAGGACTCCCATGTGCAAAAATGTTTGTGGCGGCCTTGTTTGTAGTGGCTAGAAACTAGAAATTGAATGGATGCCCATCAGATGGAGAAAGGCTGAATAAGTTGTGGTACATGAATGTTATGGAATATTACTGTTCTGTAAGAAATGATCAGCAGGATGATTCCAGAGAGGCCTGGAGAGACTTATATGAACTGATGCTGAGTGAAGTGAATAGAATCAGGAGATCATTGTACATAACAAGAAGATTATGTGATAATCAATTGTGATGAACATGACTCTTTTCAACAATAAGATGATTCAGGCCAATTCCAATAAACTTGTGATGGAGACAGCCATTTGCCTCAGAGAGAGGACTATAGGTACTGAATATGGATCAGAACAGTATTTTCACCTTTATTTACTTGCTTGTTTTTTTCTTATTTTTTTCCCTTTTTGATCTGATTTTTCTTATGCAGCATTATAAATGTGGAAATGTTTAGAAGATTTGAACATATTTAACCTATATTTGGTTACTTGCTTCTAGGGGAGGGGGAAGAAAGGGACAGAAAGAAAAATTTGGAACACAAAGTTTTCTGAAGGTGAATGTTGAAAACTTATCTTTGCATATATTTTAAAAAATAAAAAGCTATTAGTATAAAAAATCAAAAAGGGGAGGGGCAGAAGGGAAAGGGAGAATTTGGAGCTCAAAATTTTTTAATGATATTTTTATATATAATTTGCAAATATTTAATGAAATAAATAAATATATATTAAAAACAACAACAAAGATACAAAGATACAGTTTTATCTATTTCTGTATCTTTTTAAGAGCTAGATTGTTGTGTGTAAGGAAAAGTAAGGAGGACAGGTTAGATTCAATCAAATGAAAATGAAAGGAAGGTAAGTAAGCATTAGCCTAGCAAGAAAGGCAGGGCGTCTGAGATCTTGGAATGGCTTGCCAAGACAGTATCTATAAGCAGTAGTCCTAAAGTATACAAATGTTAGCAAAGGACCACTGACGAAACATACCTACTTCCTAAAAGAAAGGTGAAAAGCTTCCAGGTTCAGAATAAGACTGATTTTTTGGATGTGGTCAATAGGGGAATTTGTTTTGTTTCACTGTGTATTACAAGGTTTGTGTTTTTTTTCTGTTTTCTTCTAATAAGAACAGGGAAGGAGGAAATGAGAGAAAATATGATTTTGTTAATTAATAAATAAAAATTAAGATGAAGAACTAGGTACCTTCAATCCTCCTATTCTCTAAAATCTCTCCAAGATAGTAATTATGTATAAGAGATAAAGCAATTTCAGTTCATCTCCATAGTCTCAGATACCAAGAACTCTAAGGATGTAAAATAATAATAATAATAATATTTTTAAATGAACTAACCATAGAGAAGACCAATCTCCAACTCACAATGCATTCAGCATCCCCTCCCTCACCAGTTACCAAATTATGACAGAAAAACATAAGTCAACCTATGGACTTGCAACAAGAGCCAACTTTATTCCTCTTCTTTTTGCACCAACCAATACCAAAAGGCAGAAGTTTGCTCTGGCTGAGATCTCAGAGTGAGAGAGTTCCGTGCTTTACTCATAGAACTGAAGAAAAGAGGGAACTATGGCAGCTTTCCTGCCAGACCTAAAGCAAAAGGACTGGCATCTAGCTGGGCCAGACATCAAAGCCAATGAATATAGATGCTAAAGCTTTAGGAAAGAGCTAAAAACAACTTTGAGGTTCAGCTTCTGGGGTTATAGCTAGCCATCAAAGGGAAAGAAGTTAGGAAGTAAGAGAAAGAAAAATATAAAGGGAAAAGACTGAACTTAACAAAGATCTTAAGAGCAAGAAAATTTAGTTAAAATGACTTCAGCTTAAGCCTATAAACCAACAGGGAAGGCATTAATGATAGATAGAAAGGAATGTGGATCCCAAATGCATTAAATAAATCAAAACATCTATGAATAAATGTCATTAAACAAAAATAAATTAATCAATACCTAATGAGGCAGAGGACCCTGTGACTGCTGAGCATAGGACCCCACAAGGATGTTCCAAAATTGTGTAAAAAAGAAATAAGAATTGTGAAAGTAGAATTTATAGCCTTCATAGAAAAATTTATTAGAGGTAAATCTTATATATTAATTTTGAAGACAACAGTACATAGAAATTACTTTAGGATTATTGGTCTCCAAGAAGGAGAAGATAAGTCAAAAAACCTGAACACCATTTTATAAGAAATAATTTGAGAATTGACAGGGCCAAAATGGTGGATTGGGATAGCCACTAGCTGAACTCTCTCAACATTCCTCTTTTAAATAATGACTCAAATCAAATTTTAGAGCAACAGAGCCAACAAAAGTTTGGGTGTGATATTTTTCTGACCAAAAAAAACTTAAGAAGGCAGAAGAGTTTTGTGACTCTTAATTGGAGGCCTGTCTGAAGCACACACACCATGGCAGTGGCAGCATCTTTAGCATCATCACTCTTTGGCTCAAAGAGTGTAAGGGAGTTAGATAACTGGTCAGAAAGACATTGCAGGAGACTTTTTGCTAGCAGTGAGTACAGGTGGCATTGACTGGCAAATTTTTTTTAATAATAGCTTATTTTCAAAACATATGCAAATATAGTTTTCAACATTCACCCTTGCAAATCCTTATGTTCCAAATTTTTTTCTCCCTCCTTTCCTCCAAACCCTCCCCTAGACAGTAAGTAATCCAATATATGTTAATTTTTTTTTTTTTTTTATTTAATAGCCTTTAATTTACAGGATATATACATGGTAACTTTACAGCATTAACAATTGCCAAACCTCTTGTTCCAATTTTTCACCTCTTACCCCCCACCCCTCCCTAAATGGCAGGATGACCAGTAGATGTTAAATATATTAAAATATAACTTAGATACACAATAAGTATACATGACCAAAACATTATTTTGCTGTACAAAAAGAATCAGACTCTGAATTATTGTACAATTAGCTTGTGAAGGAAATCAAAGATGCAGGTGTGCATAAATATAGGGACTGGGAATTCAATGTAATGGTTTTTAGTCATCTCCCAGAGTTCTTTTTCTGGGTATAGTTAGTTCAGTTCATTACTGCTCCATTAGAAATGATTTGGTTGATCTCGTTGCTGAGGATGGCCTGGTCCATCAGAACTGGTCATCATATAGTATTGTTGTTGAAGTATATAATGATCTCCTGGTCCTGCTCATTTCACTTAGCATCAGTTCGTGTAAGTCTCTCCAGGCCTTTCTGAAATCATCCTGTTGGTCATTTCTTACAGAACAGTAATATTCCATAATTTTCATATACCACAATTTATTCAGCCATTCTCCAACTGATGGACATCCATTCAGTTTCCAGTTTCTAGCCACTACAAAAGGGCTGCCACAAACATTCGTGCACATACAGGTCCCTTTCCCTTCTTTATAATCTCTTTGGGATATAATCCCAGTAGTAACACTGCTGGATCAAAGGGTATGCACAGTTTGATAACTTTTTGAGCATAGTTCCAAACTACTCTCCAAAATGGTTGGATTGTTCACAACTCCACCAACAATGAATCAATGTCCCAGTTTTCCCACATCCCTCCAACAATCATCATTATTTTTCCTGTCATCTTAGCCAATCTGACAGGTGTGTAGTGGTATCTTAGAGTTGTCTTAATTTGCATTTCTCTGATTAATAATGACTTGGAGCATCTTTTCATATGACTAGAAATAGTTTCAATTTCTTCATCTGAGAATTGTCTGTTCATATCCTTTGACCATTTTTCAATTAATCCAATATATGTTAAACATATGTAATTCATTCCTATGTATTTCCACAGTTATCATGCTACACAAGAAAAATCAGATCAAAAAGGGAAAAAAAAGAAACAAAACAAAAATTAAGCAAACAACCACAAAAAGGGTGAAAATACTATGTTGTGATCCATATTCAGTCCCCATGGTCCTCTTTCTGGAGGCAGAAGGCTCTCTCCATCATAAGTCTATTGGAATTGTCCTGAATCACTTTGTTGTTGAAAAAAGCCACGTCTATCAGAATTGATTATTGTATAGTCTTGTTGTTGCCATGTAAAATGTTCTCTAGCTTCTACTCACTTCACTTAGCATCAGTTCATGTAGGTCTCTCCAGGCCTTTCTGAAATCATCCTACTGATCATTTCTTATAGAACAATAATATTCCATAGCATTCATATATCATGATTTATTCAGTCATTCTCCAAGAGATGGGCATCCACTTTCTAGTTCCTTGCCACTACAAAAAACAGCTGCCACAAATAGTTTTGCATATGTGGGTCTTTTTAATTTTTTTATGTTCTCTTTATAATACAGGCGACTTGCAAATTTATCACCCACACTCAGTTCTAGGTCACAATTCCAGGGCAGAGAGGAGTGCTGGTAGTTGGTCACAAGGGAAAAGGGGCCCTGATCATAGTTCTAAAACAAAGAGGCAAATTAGTTCTAGTGCTTGTGAATGCAACAGACTGGGGTCCTTCTTGAGGAAAGCCCAGAATGTAGATCAGGACCAGGATATCTTGAAAGCAACAAAAACTAACAGACACATCAAAACTACCTCAAAAAAAAAAAAAAAACAACAACTAAAGGAAAAACCTGGAAATTCTTACATAAACTGATAGAAAGTAAAGTAAGCAGAACCAGGAAAACATTGTATTCAGTAACAGCAATATTGTACAATGATCAACTATTGTTAGCAATAAAACAGGTTGGGAGATGAGAGCCAAACCAGACATTGTCAGCAGCTTCCCTCTGGACTGAAGGGTCTTATACCTCACTGAGAGTTCCCCCACTGTCTGTGGCTCTATGGAAATATGATACATGTAACTTCCAAAAACTTTATCATTATTAGAACAATTAATTTTTTTTTTTACAAAAAGTTTACATTGTTTGCATGGGTTTACATTGATGGCATGGGTATGAGTTGATTATGTTAGGATGATCTCCATTTTAAAAAAAATGAAGGAGTGAGAAAGAGGGAGTCAGTTGAAGAAGAAGGAAGAGTAAAGTAGAATAGGGAAGATATAGTGGGTAGTCAATGCTTGAACTTCACTCTCATCAGAATTAGTTCAAAGAGGGGAGAATACACACACACACACACACACACACACACACACACACAGTTATATTAATGTGGTTTATCCAATAAGGAAATAGGAGGGGGAAAATAAGAGAGAAGGAAGGAGGGAGGATAAAAGGGAAAGTAGATTAAGAGGTGTAATGGTCAAAAGCAATATAAACTTCCGAGGAAAAAACGAAATAAAAAGAAAGAAGAGAAAAAAAACAAAGAAAATGGGGTAGAGATGGGTTAATACACAGTTCGCAATCATAACTGTGAATGTGAATGGAATGAACTCATCCATAAAATGGCAGCAGATAGAACAGATTAGAAACCAGAATTCAGGGGCAGCTAGATGGTAGAAGAGATAGAGCCCCTACCCTGAAATCAAGAGGACCTTAGTTCAAATCTGGCCTCAGACAATACTTCCTAGCTGTGTGACCCTGAGCAAATCACTTAACCCCAACTGCCTTATCAAAAAAAAAAAAAAAAAGAAAAAAAAAAAAAAAAAAAGAAAAAAGAAAAAGAAAAAGAAAGAAAGAAAGAGAGAAAGAAAAAAGAAAAGAAAATACAAGAAAAGTAAAGTCAGAATCAAACAATATGTTATTTACAAGAGACAGTAATACACACAGACACAGAGTTAAAATAAAAGACTGAAGCAGAATCTAGTTGGTTTCAGCTGAAGTAAAAAAAACCAGAGGTAATACTCATGATCTCAGACAAAGCAAATGCAAAAATAGACTCATTTAAAAGAGGTGATTAGGGGAATGATAATATTATAAAGGTGCCATAGACAATGAAGTAATATATATATTTTTTTAATTTTAGCATGTGTTTCTGATAAAGGCCTCATTTCTGAAATATATATTGAGTACAAAACTGAATCAAATTTGTAAAAGTAAGAGCAATTTCCCAAATGATAAAATAGTCAAAGGATATTAAAAGGCAGTTTTCAAAGTCCTTGATTATAACAATGCAAATTAAAACAACTCTTGAGATAATACCTCATATCTTTCAAAAATGACATGCTGAAGGGACTAAAGGAAAAACAAAATCATTAATGAACTCTTGGTGGAACAATGAACTTGTCCACCTATTCTGAAAAATATGGAATCATGCCCAATGGGCTATAAAACTGTGCATTCCTTTTGACCAAGAAATACTATTGACTAGGTTTATATCCCAAAGAGACCAAAGAAAAAGGAAAAGGACCTATTTATACAAAAATATTTATAGTAGCTCTTTTTGTGGTGGCAAAGAATTGAAAATCAAGAGGATATTCATCAATTGTGTAATGGCTAAACAAATTGAGGAATATGGTTGAGATGGAGTACTACTGTGCTATAAGAAATGATGAGGGGGCAGTTTCAGAAAAAAAATTTTTCAAAACCTTTATGAACCAATGCAAAGTGAAGTGAGAACCAGGAGGTCCTTATGCACAGGAATAGCAATGTTAATTCTTTGATATTCTATGAAATATTGTATGAAATTTTATTCTATGAGTTCTATCGAATATTCTATGAAAGGCTTGGCTATACAGATTAAATCAGTGATCCAAGACAATTCTAAAAGTCTTTTGATGAAGAAAAGTCTCCAAAGAGAGAACTATTGAACTTGCAAATTGAAACGTATTTTTTGGTTAGGATTCTTACAAGGTGCTAAGTCACTGGAATTGATAGAGACAATAATTATCTTATTTAGCATGGTACTTAACAGTTCTCTAGTTCACTAATGTACTTGATACTTATTAGAGTTCTACAAGATTCACACCTTTAAGAGAGTATATATAAGCTAGGAGCCTCAACCAGGATTCAGTCCAGGACATTCAAAAGTCAGAAAGGGCAAGCCCACTCTTAGAGGAGGAGACAGATTCGTTCCATTTTCCACCTTTGTGCTGGCTGGAGACATTCAGAGGGAGCTAGAGGCAGAAGCTGGCAGAGGCAAAGGATTAGCAGTAGGAACCAAGAAGAGAGATAAACCTCTAAGAAAGCTAACCGGGGCCCAGGAAGGAGACAAGACTAGAAAGGAAACAATAAAAGATTGGACTTTAACTCCTGGCTGCATTTAAGGTGATTATTACTTTGAGCTGAAACTAAGGCTGCCTCCAGAAGCCCCCCAAGAAACCTGCTTCTAGAGAACATTATATTTTAGAGAAGAACATTACATTTTTTACTTTATTTTTTTGCTTTTAAAGAAAATGGCTAATGTAATATATTTTACATGATTTCACATATATAATTAATATCATATTGCTTGCCTTCTCAGTGGATAATGGAGGGGTGGGAAGGAGAAAACTTGGAAATCAAAATTTTAAATGAAAATAATGTAATATTTTCATTATTGAACATATATGATCTATATCAAATTGTTTAACATCTCAGAGAGGAGAGAGGTGAAAGAGAGAAAGAGAAAATTTGAAACTCAAATTTTTTTTTAAATAGTAAAATGTTTAAAAAAAATTTAAATAGTAAATGTTAAAAATTGTCTTTACATGTGCAAAAGTGTGGCACCCCTTTTTGTAATGGCTAGAAACTGGAAATTGAATGGATACCCATCAATTAGAGAATGGCTGAATAAACTGTGGAATATGATTGTTATGGAATATTATTGTTCTGTAAGAAATGACCAGCAGGATGATTTCAGAGAGGTCTGGAGAGACTTACATGAACTGAGTAAAATAAGCAGGACTAAGAGGTCATTATATACTTCAACAACAATACTATATGATGATCAGTTCTGATGGACATGGCTCTCTTCAACAATGAGATGAACCAAATTAGTTCCAATAAGTGCAGTAATGAATAAAACCAGCTACACCCAGAGAGAGAACTATGGGAAATGAGCGTGGAACACAACATAGCATTTTCACTCTTTCTGTTGTTGTTTGCTTGCATTTTTATTTTCCTTCTCAGGTTTTTTTTACCTTCTTTCTAGATATGATCTTTCTTGAGCAGCAAGATAACTGTAGAAATATATATATATATATATATATATATATATATATATATATACATATATTGTGTTTAACATTTTAAAATTGTCTTCACATGTAACTGGAGGAAAATTATTTTAAAATTAATAAATAAATTGAAATGTTAAAATATATAGAAAAATGTATATATTTCCTTCAGGGAAAAAACTTTATACTATAAACATCAAGAGGTGATTAAACTTAATAATTTCAATGACAAACAACAAACTGATAAAATGAAAGAGGAAAAGATTGTCTACAAGAGAAAGATTTTTAAATAGAACAAAAAGAAAATTCAAATAAGCATGGGACCATCCTGCTTCTACCAGAAATTGCAGGAGGAAATTAAATATGTGTTTGGAATTAAAAGAGCTGAAGATGCAAATCAAAGTGACATATCTTGCAAGCCTGAGTCTAGCAAAAAAAAATTTTTAAAGATGGATTTTTAATAGAAAAGAAGATTTTAAATATTGTTGGGGAAGGTGGGGAGCAGATCTACCTAAACAATCCTAACAACAGCAATATAAGAAAGATAAACAAATATAGCAGCCAAGCAAGGCACAGATAATGAAATAATTTACTACAAAAGTAAAAGGGTTAAAAAAAAAACAAGACATAGTTATCTATGGGGTTAACAACAACAATGACCAAAAGTAAGAGATGGCATGAAAATATTTCTTTTTAAAGTACATGGGGGGTGGGGGGAGTTGAGTTCAAATCTGGCCTCAGACACTTAACACTTTCTCATTGTGTGACCCTGGGCAAGTCACTTAACCCCAATTGCCTTAGCAAAAAAAAAAAAAAAAAGTACATGGTGGGGCTTCTGAAAGCAGAAGTCAAGAAGAAGTGATAGTAAAGAAACAGGCCTGAGACATCATGAACTGAAAATGTCACAACACTTGGCCTAAAGTGAAGCAGTGTTTTATGGGATTGAACTGAAGTATGGGAGGACACATAAGAAGGGAAAAGGGAGAAAAAAAAATAGGAAATATATTACATACTCTAACCCAGTCAAAAGAAAGCACAAAACTTTTCTAAACAGGCAGAAAATGCACCAGATCAAATATTAGCAAGGAAATAAGAGAAAAAAGTCTTATTAAGTCCTTTGGCCCAATTTAGCATGGGGAGACAGACCAGGAGGTTTGTGGGCACTGGAGACACGCTGCCAATAAGAGCACTGCACTGCCCTGGGAGAGGCTGTAGGCTAGAATAAGAACCTGTTCTGGGATACCCATAAACCCATAATAGCAGCTTTGTTGCTCCCAAACCATTTCTGGGTCACAGAATCAGAGCAGACTGAGAAGAGGCCCTGGAAGGTATATTGAGAAAGAAAGAATTTCCAAAGCTGGCAACTGTAATGGGCTGAAGCTTGAGTTGATGCACTGAGGTCCCAAGCACGTGAGGCTAAATAGCAATTGGAAGACACTATTAATATACATGCTTGGAGAAAGAATGGCCCTGCCCACTCTCTGTGCAAGTCCTTATGTGTTGTATAGGAAATGACATAGAGACGATTTTGGTGGGTGAAGAGAGAGAGGCAGAGAGACTGCTGGTCGTGTTCGTGTCACAGCTGCTCACACTTCTATGGCCATCCCCCTTCATCTCCACAAAGAATAAAGATCGAGGATTTTCCCTTAACCTGAACTCCTGACTCTGGCTGATTTTAAAATATCCGGTCATCATAGGCAACAATAGTGTGGTTCTGATACCAGGAGTAGAGTGGGATTTCAGTTCTGGCATCTAGCCCAGGAATCCCAGACTAATGAGGAACCTGCAGTCCTATCATTCTGAACCAGGAGAATTTCCCAGCTCTCTAATAGTAGCTTGGTTTGGCAACATTCACCTGCTGCTCTGACTAAAACTTAAGTCAAGAAATTTCAGAGTTTAGACTAAGGGGCCAGCAATAAGACTTTGTCCTGGGTCATTCAACTTCGGAAACACTGAAGGCTTGCAGGTACCCCACCTGTCCATGAAATCTATAACACAACACTCGAAACTAAGCAAGAAAGCAGCAATAGGACTAACCCAGACCTTCACTCCAGAAGTGTAAAATGCCCAGCCCCAACATCTAATCTAAAGTCAACAAATAGGCTGGAAGAATGGGCAAACAAGAGAAGAACTCCACTATAATGTGCTATCAGGTTGACAGCAGAGGCATTCAAGACACAAACACAGAAGAGAATGACTCTGAAACAGCTTCAAGCAATGTCTCAGAGAAAAACACAGTTTTTACACACACTCAACTGGAATTTCTGGAAGAAATGAAGAAAGTTAAAAAGAGGTTTTTAGAAAGGAAATGATAGCATTTAAGAGGGGGAAAATGAAAATGATAGTTATCCAAGCAAAACATACTGCTCTCTAAGAGAAAATGGATAGAGAAAACCAGACTATTATAAGTCTCCTAGAACATAACAAGAAAAAAAAAAACTTAACACTATAATAAAGTAAAAAATAAAAAGAGAACTGTCCAAAACTTCTGAACACAGAAAGCTAAATCCCAATTGAAAGAGTTCGCAGATCATCTTGGAAGAGAGAGGGGAGAGATACAATTCTTCAAACTTCAAGAGACATAGGGATTAAATTTCACATTTCAAATCAGAAACAACAAAGTCTGCAAGTCATCAGGGGAAAGTCCTTCAGATACAAAGGAAAAGACATTCAACAATGCATTGTTGCAAGACTATACCACTAGAAGTATAGAAGGGAATGGAATAATATATTCAGAAAGGCAAAGAAACTCAAGCTACAATTTAGGATGATCTATCCTGAAAATCTAAGCTTAATCTGGATGTTCAATAATAAAGAAGAGTTTAAAATAATTTTGGAATAGAGATGAATCTGAGAACATGGCAAAGTAGCTAAGAAAATTCCAAGTTATGCAGATTTTCCCCACAAACAAGGCAATTTGCAGCTGAGAGCAGTTAGAAGAATGGTTAAAAATAAGTGACAGTTAGGGAAGAACAGTAAATCTCCTGAGACAATTGCTGAAGATCAGAAGAAATACTCTAGAACAAAGATTGTAAAGTATAAACACCTCCAACTAGTTTTGTAGAAACAACAACAACAAGCATCTAGCCTTGAGATTAGCTGGGTTGGGAGGGAAACTTCAACTTCAGCCACAGAACTTTCATTTCCAGGACAGTGTGGAGAGTTAGGAGTCTTTGTCAGTAGAAAGGGAGTGACCCTCTGCTGTCAGGGTAACTCTCCTGCTGAGATATGGCTTTGGGTGAGAAGGAACTAGCACGTGGCAGGTAAGGGCAAAAGGTGGGCAGTGAAGCTGGTAGAGTTTTTGATTTGGGGTTCTAGGCCAGAAGGAAAAACTGAAGGAGAACCTGAGGCCAGAGTTATCATTTTCTTTTCACTCTGCCCCAGGATTAGAGGTGATTACCCTAACAAACTCTTATTTAAAAAATAAAAGAGCAAGCAACGGATCAAGAACCCAACCACAGAAAATCAGTATGGGAATAGGGAAGACTCGGATTCATCTTCAAAGGAGGCTATTGAAACAAAAAAGGATTTCTCCTACCCCAAAAAATAACATCAAATGGTCACCTGCCCAAAAAGAATTCACAGAACTTTTAAGACTTTAAAAATCAAATGAAAGAGATTAAGGAAAAAACTCTTAAAACATCATTCTCCTTGGCAGAGAAAACAGAAATACAAGAGTTGGCTTTTCTATATCATTCCAATCTCTTCTTTGATCCTCCTCTTTTACCCAGTGAAATTTTTTAAAACCACTTTTGTCATCCATTTTTATAGAATTTTTTTTCCAAATTTACATGTGCTAAAATGTTTGCAGCAGCCCTTTTTGTAGTGGCAAGGAACTAAAAACAGTGAATGCCCATCAATTAGGGAGTGGCTGAATAAGTTATGGTACATAAATGTTATGAAATATAACATTCTATAACGTTCTATAAAAAAGTCAGCAGGATGATTTCAGAAAGATGTGGAAAGTCTTACATGAACTGATGCTAAGTAAAGTGAGCAAAACCAGGAGATCTTTGAACACAGCAACAACAAGATTATGTGATGTTCAATTCTTTTTTCTATTATTATTAAAGCTTTTTTATTTTCAAAACACATGCATGGATAATCCTTCAACATCGGCCCTTGCAAACCTTGTGCTTAAAATTTTCCCCCTTTCCTTTTACCCTCTCCCCAAGATGGTAAGCAATCTAACATCTGTCAAACATGTTAAATATATATGTTAAATCCAACATAGGCACACATATACAATTATCATGCAGCACAAGAAAAATCAGATCAAAAAGGAAAAAATGAGAAATCAAACAAAATGCAAGCAAACAAGAAAAAGAGTGAAAATGCTATGTTGTGATCTACTCTCAGTTCCTACAGTACTCTCTGTGAGTGTAGATGGCTTTCTTCATCACAAGATCATTGGAACTGGTTTGAATCATCTCATTGTTCAAGAAAGCCATGTCCCTTGGAATTGATCATCATATAGTCTTGTTGTTGCCGTGTGTAATGATCTCCTGGTTTTTCATCTCACTCAGCATCAATTCATGTAAGTTTCTTCAGGTCTCTTTGAAATCATCCTGCTGGTCATTTCTTACAGAATAATAATATTCTATCATTCATATACCACAATTTAATCAGCCATTCTCCAACTGATGAGCATCTACTTAGTTTCCAGTTTCTGGCCACTACAAAGAGGGCTGCCACAAACATTCTTGCACATACAGGTCCCTTTCCCTTCTTTAAGATCTCTTTGGGATATAAGCCCCATAGAAATACTGCTAGATCAAAGGGTATGCGCAGTTTGATAGCCCTTTGGGCATAATTCCAAATTATTCTCCAGAATGGTTGGATCAGTTCACAACTCCACCAACAATGTATCAGTGTCCCAGTTTTATATTGTATTTAATTTATACTTTAATATATTTAATATGTATTGGTCAACCTGCCATCTGGGGGAGGGGGTGGGGAGAAGAAGGGGAAATTTTGGAACAAAAGTTCTACTGATAAATACTTCTGAGAATAAAGAGATGTTTGGTGAAAGGAAATGAGGACCTTATACTGCATGAGGCCTAGGGGATTGAGTGCTTGAAAAGTCTATTTATCCTACATTGTTGGGGGGGGTGGGCAGGATGAAGAGATGGAACAATTGAGCTACTGAGACCTAAAAGAGTGGGATAGGAAAGAAATTTCCAAGCAAATGTTGGGGGGAAGGATAAACAAGAGAGGTTATGGATCAATGATGGGTTATATAATTAGGGACTTAGTGGAGGAAGGGTTCCTTCCATCAGGCAGTGTCTTCTCTGACATGAGCAATAATTGGCATTTTGCAAGAAGCAAGGAAAATGAAAAAAAGGAATCTTTGGGGCAACCCCTACACAAGGCAGTGACAGAAATCTCCTAGAGGGAAGAGCCTAGAAAGGATAACTTAGAAGCTTTGATTGTGTGAATACATAGAAATGAGAGAGACCCAATAATTAATTATGGGTTTATGAGTCAGAGAATGAGTATTACAATACAAGTACAAGAAACTCTTAAATAGGGGACAGGAAACAAAAAGGTGAATGGGATGAACTCACCCACAAAATAGAAAAATATAGCACAATGAGTTAGAAACTAAAATCCAATATTATGTTGTTTATAAGAAATGCACTTGAAACATAAAGATGCACACAGATATCTTAATTGCTAAATCCAAAGTTCTCTTTTCAGTTGTCTTTCAACTTGGTTTTGTTTTTTTTTTTTTCATCTTTTGCCCTATAATTCATTTTTTTTTTCTCAACACTCTCCCTTTCTTTGATTTATGGATCATTTTATCTCATGGTTTTTCTTTTACCTTCCTGACTCATTCTCTAAGAAGCACATGGCTAGTCCTCTCTCCCAAGTCCAGGTAAGCTCCATTGCCTCTTAGGGTTCCAGTGTACCCTGAGGAGCACAAAGAATATCTTTTTTTCTCTGCTATTGACTTGAGCCCCCAAGGGCTATACTCTCTGTCAGTTGCTAGGGGACAACAGACTAGCACTCCAGTTCCATTTAGACTTAATTTAGCTTATTTCCCACATAGCACTGGTCCCACTAAGTTCAGGTCCATTACCTCTGAATGAGTCCCCATTTTGTCTTTCACTAGCATACATCCCAAAGATCACTTCTTGCTCCTCAGAAGATTAATGCTAGTCTGTCTGCAGTACTTTCAGTCTGGATTTCAATTCTTGGTTTCCTGTGACTTCTGGTTTGACATATTCTTCACCTAAAATAGAAAATAATGAACAAAAAAATCCAACTAGGCCCTTGTAACATGGGGATCATATGGCTATAAAGGGAAAAGAAGGCTCTAAAACTTTATATCTTACAGCTTGGGTTCTCCCTGTAGGTTGTGAATGAAAGTCACTGAGGATCCCTGTAGTCCAAATAAGTAAGTAAATGAATAAAAATTTAAAAAAAAAAAAATCAGCCAAAGTAGACTTGGGCTTTTTTTTTTTTTTAATTTAATAGTCTTTTATTTACAGGATATATGCATGGGTAACTTTACAGCATTAACAATTGCCAAACCTCTTGTTCCAATTTTTCACCTCTTACCCCCCACCCCCTCCCCCAGATGGCAGGATGACCAGTAGATGTTAAGTACATCAAAATATAAATTAGATACACAATAATATAAATTAGATACACAATAGACTTGGGCTTTTTTGAAAACAGTTCTGGCTGTAATGCCAATCAAAAAAAGATCCTGCCAATTAGAACCAATTATAAAAGTCACCTGTGCTCTAGTTTTTCTATGGCTTTCATTCCTCTTATACGTCATAATGATTCTCCTAGAAGTAGCCCCCCAACATTCTAGGAGGAAAAACATGATCTGAGTAGGTTGATGAGGTCTACATATGTGCCAGACCCCCGTTACTGTTCCTTCATGGTGCCCTCTAAGGGAACGATTATCTTGCTTCTTCCTGTAAGATGTTCATCAATCCTGTCCCTAAGCCTTAGTTTTTTTTTTTTTTTCACTCTACACTCTTAGTGATTTCATTAACTTTCATCCCTAGACTAGCAATCTGTCTGCCTTAGTTTCCTCAACTGTAAAATGAGGATAACAATAGCATCTATCTCCCAGGATTGTCCTGAGGATCAAATGAGATAACACTTGTAAATATTATTTTTTTAACAATAATACAATAATAATTACAAATAGAAAAATAATATCACAAAAATAAAAATTTGTAACTGGCACATAGTGAATACTTAATAAATGTTTCATCCTTCCCCCTTTAATCCCTTTTTTTCCTTTAAACAGTCCAAGTTCACAAGCCTGAAGTCATTTCTGAATTTTCCCTCTCCCTCATTCTAATCATTTCCCAAGAACTGTCAATAATACCTCCATAACATCCCTCTTATCACATAGATTTTATTTTACTTCAGTCTTTTATCACTTCTAATTGGGACTGTTTCAATAGATATTTATTTCATTGGTCTTCCAGCTTCTCCTCTCTCTCTAATCTATCCTTCATAAAATTGACAGGATGATATTCCTAAAATACAGGTCTATCCATTTTACTCCTGTACTCAGAAGTCTTCAGTAGATTCCATAATGGTTCTATAATCAAACATAGAATTCTTAATCTTGCATTTAAAACCCTCTATAATCTGATTCTCATCTACCTTCCCACTCTTCTGTCTCATTATTCCACTCCTTGCACTTATCTTTCCCATTAAACTGACCTACCTGCTGTTATCCATATATAATAGCATGTTCCTCATGTTTGCATAGTGCCTCTTCCTCACTTCTGCCTTTTAGAATACTTTGTTCAAAGCACAAATGGGGAACCACCTCCTAAATGAAATCTTTTATCTTTCCATTGGCCTTTGCCTAATAAAAGCATGTTGTACTATTTTGTATTCAGTATGTACTTTGCATCCCTCAGTAGTATATAAACTCTATCAGAACAAAAACCGTTTAGTATTTTTTTCTTAATAAAAATTATTGAGATGATTTATACTGTCATATTCAATTAATGTATTGGTTAGTTTTGCTAAACTATTTCTCCCTTTCTTTCTCTTTTATTCTTTGTTACTAGAGATGGTTCCCTAAGCAGGAGGGAAAAAATTATCTTTTAAAAGAAAGATAATAGTAAAATATAGCAATAAGATTTTTAAAAATTGCTTCCATAAAGTAACAGGGTACACAAAAATTCAACAGTAATCATTAGCTTTTTTACATACTATGAACAAAACTTAAGAGAATTCTCAAATGTTTGGTGCATTTTTGTTATCTTAAATAGAATGTAAGAAATAGGAAAAAAAACTCCATTTAAGGTAAAAAATAATATATATCTATGGATTAACCTACTGAGCTACATAAAAGATATAAATTTAACTAAAAAGCAATATTTATAAAAATAAATTGCTTTAATTGCAGAAATAGTCAATGTCATTGAATGGTCCATAACAACATAGTTAAATAAGTATACAGTTTGCTGCAAAAATTATCCCACATATTTAGTGCTATATTAATCAAATTACAAAGGAATGCATTATAGAGATAAAATAGAATTTGTGTGACAATATAAAACATCAATTACATCAAGGGATGATTTTTTTTTTAAGAGTGAACTTGATCTAAGTTATATTTTAATATATTTAACATCTACTGGTCATCCTGCCATTTAGGGGAGGGGGTGGGGGGGGGTAAGAGGTGAAAAATTGGAACAAGAGGTTTGGCAATTGTTAATGCTGTAAAGTTACCCATGTATATATCCTGTAAATAAAAGGCTATTAAATTAAAAAAAAAAAAAAAGAAAAAAAAAAAGAAATCTAAGAGTGAACTTGGCATAACAATACTAGACTGCAAACTGTTATACAAAGGAAGAATTATTCAAACTATTTGATCCCAATTTTTAAAAATCAAGAATTAAATTCATGGAAAGACTAGATAATGTTTCTAAAATTTTAGAAACAAATGTACAAAAAAGATACATCATTTTACTACTCCCACATAACAACATAGGTACTCTTTATCTGACAGGAACTAAGAAAAATATAAAATAGTTTGGTGAAAACAGGCTTAAATCAGCATTTTATGCCTTATACCACAAAAAAATCTAATTTCTAATCTAAATTAAAAAGTAACCATAAAAATGAAAGAAAGTTGAATGTAATATCTTTCACAATTATCACCAGAATAACACATTATGATCAAATAGGACTTATACACAGGAACCCAATTAGGATATTAAAAAAAAAAAAAAAATCCATGAGAAGAAACCATGAAAGACAAAATATACATTCTCATATATGTGTGTAGACTATGCTTCTATTTGTCCTTTTTACTTCCTTGAATTATTTTTTCCTAAGCGTGGAGAAATGACTTAGGAAAAGAGAGTAGATAGTAAGTAAAACCAAATCTGAGACATCAGTGAGCAATTGTCCACAATGGGACCAAAGTCACATGAGGGGAAGTAAGGGATGCTATGAAGGGATGCAAGTTCTTTTCACTTCTTTTCTTCCTTCCTCTGTTCTTGCAGCTTAGACTCCCAGGAGAGAAGAGAGAGGAAAGTGAATTGAAAGGAACCAGGAATCACATAAGGAGTCGTTGGACCCTGTGGCCAGCACTGTCAGAAACCATACTCCCATAAAGAGTTTTAGACACTAAGCAAAATTTATGACCAGTAATCATGAAAAGAAAAGAGAGCCAGAGCAGCTGAGACTGCCAGCTATTGTGAGCCCTATTTGGCTGGAGTAGTCAGGCTGACTCAGACAAATAAGTTTCAAAGCCATGATCAACAGTGCCCAAAAACAACTGGCAGCCAGCCTAACTCCACTATGTCTGTAGACCAGGAGCTTGAGGAAACATTATCTTCCTTGCTTTTCCCTTTTATTCCTTTGTTCTGAGACAGGAGCAACTTTCCTTTTCTATCAGAGATGACTTTGAGTAATCGGGAGTCTCTCTGAATTCAAAGATCATAGAGATTCAAAAGGAGGGGTAGAAGATGATTGGAAGAGAAATTCTTATTTCCTTTTAACTTAATTCTGTGTATAATAAAGTATGTTTCTGGATTTACAAATGCAAGCGGAAAGGAATTGAGAAAGTGGAAACTAGGTAAGGCTCTGAGCTGAGCATGGAAAGCAAATTTCACATTTTAAAATTTTGACCAATGTACCTTTAATGAAGTAAATTAAATGTGGACCTGGTCAAGGAGGTATTTTAGAATCCTTTCCATATGATCTTGACAGTGGGATTCAGGGCGGGTGTTTGCAGGTTGAGTTCCTCATGGCTAGTGGATACAATGGGGTCTCTTAGGATGGGGATCTATTGCACAGGTATGAGCATACCTAACAAAGATAGTCAGTCAATAAACATTTATTAAAGGCTTATTATGTGTAAATCACTGTGCTAAACACTAAAGAGACAAAGAAGACAAACACAGTCTCAGCTCTTAAGGAGATTCAAGTAGATGACTGCCAGAGAATCAATCCGATATTGAACTCAATAATTAATACAAAAGTATAACTCTAACTACATTAACAAGTTGGAGTAATTATTAAAAACTTTTTATATAATTAACATCAATTCAGCTAGAATCAGAACAAATATAAAAAATTGGGAAATGTCTTTGCATTAAATAATTCTGAAAAAAGTCCAAAATCTAAAATCTTTAGGGTGTTAAAATAAAAACATATGCTTAAGAGTTCTTTCCCATCAAACGAGTGGTTTAAAGTATTGGAATAGTTACAGAATAAAAAGTGCAAGTGATGATAAATAACCATTGAGATAATGTTCTAAATTACTACTAATAATAAAATAAATTAAAGCAACACCAAGGTATCATTTCATACCCATAAGGATAGCAAAGATGCTGTTTTTTTTTTTTTTAATGGTAAAATTCATTACTGACAGAGTTATGGTAAGCAGTCATGTAATTCATGACTGGTTACTGACAGAAGAAAAAAAAATCCCCATATGTGCAAAGAAAAAAAATGTTCATAGCAACATTATTTTTTTAACAGCATTATTTTTAACAATAAAAAGCTGGTAAATAAAACTTGTGCCTAGTGAATAGGGAATGGCTAAATAAATTGTAATAGAAAATTACTGTGCCATAAGGAGTGACAAATGTGAATTATTCAGATAAAGATAAAAAGTGTGAATTGATGCAGAGTGAAAAAAGCAGATCTGAAAGAACAATATACAGTGACTACAACAATGTAGATAAAGTCAATGTGGAGAGAAAATTAAACTCTGGTCAATTAAAATGTTCATTCATAATGCCATATTTTTTAAATTAAAGACTATGAACCTCATTCTTATTAATAATAAGGAAAAAAGAATTAATGGTTGAAAGACAGAACAATGAAAGTTTTATGAATTATTTTAATAACTAAACAAATACAGAAAATTAAGTTAGATTTCATTCCTATGAATATCAATAAGAGCAAAATCAGGAAAAAATCTAAGTTTTCCTCCACTAAAAGAAGAATTACAGATTTTATAAAGAAAACATACCAATATCTTGCTTATAAAATATTAATTAAAAGATATAATTTAAAGATATAATTGTACTACAATTAATAGTTTTGCTCAAAATATATTATACAATTGAAAAGAAATTAAGATTGGAAATAAAAGCAACTAAGATATCCATCTTCATTGATCCAGAGATTCACTATTAGTCATATACTCCAAGCAGGTCATTAATAAGAAGAAAGTCATTCTACATCAAAATATTTATTGCAGCATTTTTTGTGGTAGAAAAGAATTAGAAACAAAGTAGATGCCAATCAATTAAGAAATGGCTAAGTAAATTGTGACATATGAATGCATTGAAATATTGTGCTAGAAGAAATGACAAATATGGTAAATAAGGAAAAGCACTGAAAGATTTACCTGAACTGATGCAGTAAAGTAAACAGAGCTAAAAAAAATTATACAACAAATGGAATGAACAACCACATACTGCTAAAAAATGAACATTGCAAAATTAGAGAGAACAAACTGTAATGTCTGGCCTAGCTCTCTGAAGGACCTCGAGATCAGCCTTGATCTTAGTGGAGGAGTCCAGGAGGCAGAAGGGCCACATGACTGGTCAAAGATGGCGATTGGAATCTGACATCTTCCCTTATGTCTGTGGCTGAGAGCTGTGGCGACAGTCTTCTGTGTCTAAGACTTCTTTAAGTACTCCAGAATGATTACTTCACTACATCACACTGGGCATAGGCAACCATTACATCACCATGCTAACTACTAAGTATATACTTAACTATAAGTACCTTGCTGACCTAGATTTAAGTATACTTTTTCAGAATTCTGCCCTTTACAACAAACCACAAAGAAAAAAATTGAGAAAATATCTCCACCCACTCCTATGCAGAGGTGGGAAGTTCAGGGGTATGGAACATGGCATGGATGTTTCAGAGTTTTTCAATTGGTTTCACTTATTTTTTTCTCTCCTTCCATTCCAATTTTTTTCCCTTTAAAAATATTCTTTGTTATATAGGATAGCTTTCTGGGAGGTGAAAAAGAGGAGGAATACTTGGAGAAATTCGGAAAATGGACAAACAAAAGATACCCACAAAAATGTATTTTTCAAGCAGCTGCTCACAAAGGTATTAGTTCATGGTAAAAAGGAAGATGAGTTTGTTTGTTTGTTTTTTTTTTTAATGTTAACAATTCTTAATGTAGCTGTTCTGGACTAGACCTGACTCAGATCCATAGTTTGAGTCTGATATTGGGGAGTAGGGGGAGAAGAATGAAATATTCATAGTTCCTTCAACATTTAATAAAAGATTTAACTAACCATAGCAAAAGGATATTCTTCAAAGATACTCATCAAAGTCACTTCAAATTGATTCAACTGAGATAAGCTGCCTTGCCTGAATTACTTATCTTGATCTCCCAGACAAATTTCCAAAAGCTAGGGTACCCCATTCCCTTATTGGCAACCCAACAGTCTGCCACTAGTCCCCTGACCCAATCTACTCTCAAGGAATATCTCAATACATTTTAAGGGGGAAAGTTAACCTAACCTGCATGGGCAAACAGTTAAGATAATGCTCCTACTATAGGACCAAACATTGTACAATTTAAATTCATAAAAGAAAAATGTATAGTAATTACAAAAAACAAATTGAAAAAATTGGGGTGGGAGAAAAAAGTATGAACTGACAAAAATTGTTGTTCATCCGTAGGTTTTAAAGGAACCAATGATATCATGGGTGATGTCCTAACTTGTTGGTGAATTGGATTTAAGGAAGGCAAAGTTGCAGAAAGGTGTTATTCTCACTTTCTCTTTCAGAATTATTCAAGACCAGTGGCAGGACAAAAGTCAAGAAGACTAGTGTTGGCCTAGGATACAGTGGATAACCTTGGCGTCTTCCATGTTATATGGTCATACTAGAGACTTTTATTCTCTATTTTTTTAAAATAATGAATCACTTTCAAAGATGTGTCTACTAACCTGGGCACCCCTTCTTGAAAGATTGTAAAATAAATCTTTCCTACATTCAAAAAAAAATATGACAAATTACAACAATGAGGTGATTCAGGGCAATTCTAATAGATTTGTGATGGAGAGAGCTATCTGCATGGAGAGAAAGGACTAGGGGGACTGAATGTGGACAACAACATAGTATTTCCACTTTTTTGTTGTTGGGTTTGCTTGCTTTTTTTTTTTTCTTTCTCATTTTTTCCCCTTTTGTTCTGGTTCTTCTTATGCAACATGATAAAGGTAAATATGTGTTTAGAAAAACTGCATGTCTAACCTATATTGGATTACTTGCCATCTAGAGGAAGAGGGAGGAAGGACAGAGGGAGAAAATTTTGAAATACAAGGTTTTGCAAGGGTGAATGTATTTTGAATTTTTTTATTTTTATTTTATTTTTTATTATATTTCATTTCATTTTATTTTTATTTTCAAAATACATGTAAAGATAGCTTTTAAAATAAAAATAGTGAATAAAGAGAAAGATCAACAATAAATAAATTCTAGGTCTAAATGATTTAATAGGTCAGAAATTACACATATGAAGAGAACTAAATGGAAAACATTGGGAATGTTCACTCTTTTCTTTTGATCACACACAAGGTTAACAAAAAATTCCACCAAATTTAAAAAGAAGGAAATTATATATGCTATAATTCCAGGTCACAATACAATAAAATCAGAATTGAATAACAATATGAATAAAAAAGAAACAACATTATAAAGAAAATAGAAAGTTAACTTTAAAATGAAGAGTTAAGCACCAAGATAGCACAGGACATGAAAAACTTTGGAGCTAGCATCAGAAGACCTAATTTCAAGTACAACCTTAGATGCTTAACAGATATGTGACATTGGGCAAGTTACTTAATCTCTATTTGCCTCAGTTTCTTCATCTGTAAAATGGAGATAATAACAGTTGCTGAGATCAAATGAGATGTTACTTATAAAGTGCTTTATTAACTTTAAAGAACTATGTAAATCTCAACTGTTATTATTAAAATGGTAGCAGAGGAGTTCTTTTGGTTAAAATATCTGAATTTTTCTTTTTTTTTTTTAAATCCCATCACAGAAATTATTTCAGGTGTAACTGGTTCTAAAAATGCAATTAGTTCCAATGAGGTTATTCTTTTAAATGTGGAAAAATTGTGGTTTGGAATGTGAGGGGTAAGGAAAGGGAGGTTCTTCTGGTAAAAAAAAAATAATAATAATAGATTTTTGTTTTTTCCTCATTACAAAAACTGTTCTACTTTCAACTAATTAAAAAGATATCTTTTGGGGAAATTCCAGGAGTTCCAAAGTGGCCCCAGAAAATAAGCCTTTTCTGAAACTCTCTTTACTCTGATGAAGCTGAATGGCACTTAGGGCACTCTCTGACAATGCTCGGGATCTGAATCCAGACCCTGCGCCTTTATACTATGTGTTCAAAAGTTTATGCCTTGATAAGACAGGTGTTGCATGAATATAGCTAAGAAGCAGAGCACATTTACATACAACTTCACAGAGATAGTGAAAACCACTTCTCAAATGTTTAATTGCATATATTAACTATGATATTGCAATCCAGAAACTCACTCAAGTCTCTGTGAGGGGAAAATAAAAAACAAAAAAAATCTGCCAAAAGGTCAGAATATGACTATACAGATATGGCTGAACAACTTAGTTTTGTTATGTTCAGTTGTATAATGTATAGTTCAGATTATATACTCAGTCCTTTTCTCATGAAGTCAGAAGGGTCTCAAGCTGGATGCAGGGTTTTTCTAGATCATGCTGCAAATTGTTGCAGACTGCTGCAGAGCTTTTCAGGAGTGATCTCTTAAAGCTGATTATTTTTGTGGGACAGAATACTGAAGGAGGTGTTTGAATGTTAAAAGCTTAAATAAACTTTGTCATTTACAACCAGATAATCAATATAAAAAAAAAACTTATCGATTTGAAATAGATGGATCCTAATTTGTACTCTACTTTGACTTCCTCATGCCCTCTCTAAAATACTGATAGCCGTATCTATCCCCAGGAATGGCATTTATTGCTTAATCATACCCTGGTATTTGAGGGTTGTTTTTTTTTTTTTTTCCAGCTTGAAAGATCTGATTTAGAAATATGGCATGAAAGAAACTGGAAATTGAGTGGATGCCTGTCAGTTGGGGAATGGCTGAATAAGTTATGATATATGAATATTATAGAATATTATTATTCTATAAGAAACAACCAGAAAGATGATGTCAAAGAGACCTGGAGAGACCTACATGAACTGATGCTAAGTGAAGTGAGCAGAACCAGAAGATCATTGTACACAGCAACGACAATATTATATGATGATCAAATCTGATGGATGTGGCCCTCTTCAACAATTAGAATTCAACCAATTTCAATTGTTCAGGGATAAAGAGAGCCATCTACACCCAGAGAGAGAACAGTGGGAACTGAGTGTGGTTCACAGCATAGCATTTTTACTTCTTTTGTTGTTGTTTGCTTGAATTTTATTTTCTTTCTCACACAAGGTTTTGCAAGGATCAATGGAGAAAAATTATCCTTGCGTATGTTTTGAAAATAAAAAACTTCAATAAAAAAAGAGAGCGAGAAGACCAAAAGTGATAAAATAAAATAAAGTATTAACTTTCTTAGGAGTTAAAAAAAAGAAAGAAAAAGAAATATGGTATGTGCAGTTACAGTGATCTTGTGATGGAGAGAGCCATCTGCACCCAGAGAGAGGGTTACAGGGACTGAGTGTGGATCATAGCATGGCATTTTCACCTTTGTGTTTGTTTGTTGTGTGCTTGCTTTTTGTTTGCTTTTTCATTTCTTCTCTTTTTCATCTGATTTTCCTTGTGCAGCATGATAATTGTGAAAATATGTATGGAAGAACTACACATGTTTAACGTATATTGGATTACTTGCCATCTAGGGGAGGGAGCAGGGGAAAGGGAGGGAGAAAAATTTTGGAACACAGGGTTTTGCAAGGGTGAATGTAGAAAACTATCTGTGCATATATTTTGAAAATAAAAAGCTTTAATTAAAAAAAAGCAACATGGTATGTGTACTTAATGTGTCCCCCCAAGAGCAGCATGGGTGCTGTGTGTGGGACCTCAATGAGGAACCTAAGGTAAGCAGAAATCCTGGCTAAGTATGCTGTGTTAAGAGGGGGATTGGCGCTGGGTCAAACTTAGGACCACCTGTGATATGTCCTCTGGGACCAGGAGGTGTTATAATAATCAGAGGCACAGATGATGCAGTTGTTTAATCTTCATTTTCAAAGAGGACCCATTTCTTGGCTTGTATGTGAGTTAAATCCAAGTGAGGCAGAATTGTGCAGTCCTCCACCTCACTGTCTCCTCTGAGTCATCCAAGTCCCAGGGCAGACCAAAACCAAGACAAGCAGGGATGGCCAGAGATGCAGTGGATGACCTCTCATCTTCCCTGTCTGACAAGTTTCCCACTCTCCCCCCTGGGCCTGTGTCACCTTTGTGGCAACTGGGACAAATTGTCATTGTCTGCCCATTCTTCCAGGGCTTGAGGTTTATTCACCGACACATTTGAATCCTGTCAGTTTCTCTCAACCTGCTTTAGCCCTTCTGTCCAAATAAATGCCTCATAAACTAGGAGAGGACCACTCCATGGAGTCCAGGTGAGAGTTGAGTCAGACACCAAAGAGGGATGAGCAGCCCTGGAAAGGTTTGGCAAGCTGGCTAACACCAGAGGTCCTGATCCTCCTGGATACCCCTTACATCCCTGTTCACAATTTATGGTACTTATTCATCCCCTAGTCAGAGACTGGTGAATTTTAGGTTTAGAGGCTAAAAATCTTTCCATATTAAAGCTGTAATCTCCTCAGCACCTGTAATGGTCATTTCTCAAACTTCTCCCTTCATGAAACTTTGTCTCTTCTTTGTAGTTTTCTTTAATCTTGGGGATTTTATTATTGGCTGGTTCCTTTGTTTTTCTGAGAATTTTTTTTTTAAGAAGGACTTCTTTCAATCCATCAACCAGTAAACCAACAGCCTGACCAACAATGACACAGGGAAGATGGGCTCTGTTGAATCAATGCTGTATTCTTGCTGAGTAGCCCTTCCTCTAAATATCATTTCCTTTCAATGCCTAAATAAAACTCATTTTGTTAATTTCCAAATGTTCTACAAGGGTTTTATTTTATTCAAAATGAAAATCTAAGATTTTAGGCCTGATTTGCTATATTACATAAGGTTGTTTACTTAATTATTAAGTCACTTGATACAACAAAGACTGGTGCTACCTGCAACTATTGATGTGGCCAAAACAGTGCTCGGTGAACAAATAAATGCAAGATGGCTTTGAATGGTTCTACCTTCAGATAATATAATGAAAAGAACTGATTATGTCTGAAGACTTTTGCAATCAATTAACTGAGAAACTAAAATCTTAATATTATATATTACAATTGGATGAAGCAACAGGTACAGGTCATAGGGTCATATATTCAGTTGGTAGATCCAGCCCCCTCAGTTTACAGAAGATGAGTAGCTAGTTGGTATAGTGGATAGAGCACCAACCCTGAAATAAGAAGTACCTGGTCTCAGACACTTAATACTGCCTAGCTGTGAGACCCTGGGCAAGTCACTCCACTCCACTCCAATTACCTCAGTAAAAACAAACAAACAAATGAATGAATGAATAAGAAAACAAGGGAAGGAAGGAAGGAAGAGAGAGAGAGAGAGAGAGAGAGAGAGAGAGAGAAGAAAGAAAGAAAGAAAGAAAGAAAGAAAGAAAGAAAGAAAGAAAGAAAGAAAGAAAGAAAGAAAGAAAGAAAGAAAGAAAGAAAGACAAAAGTAACCTGAGACCAAAGCCCCTTGATAGGTTGGTATGAGACTTTCTCCTCACTGTGGAAAACAATGCCCTGAACCTACATTAAGAAGGGGACAGAGTCTTTGAGCACAGGAGAAAGGAGGGGATGGTCTCTCCAAACTCAAAAGTTCCTTCACTTTGCAGTTTCTACAAGCTTTGGATGCTTTTGTGTTCTAGCTTCAAGAGAAAAGATGGATGATGCGAGCCCCACTTCAGATCCTGCTAAAGGGAAAAGCCAACTGGTATTATTTTTACTGGTAGTAAAAATGTGTGACTCTGAGTCATTTAACCCTAATTGCCTCCCAAAAATCCCCCAAAAAAACAAAAAACTAAGCAGTTTGCAACATTGCCTGACAATGTGGGGGCAGAGCACAAGGTACTACTATGTCATTAATCCAGCTACAGTAATCAAGGTGATGTGAGGTCCCCATTCTGTGGGGAGGATGGGGTGTGGAGAAGGATTTGAACAATGCAATCACAGAGAAAGGCTTGAGAAAGCTTTTCTGAAAACAAAACACCTGTTTTGTAATTTTGCTAAGGACTGATATAAATATCCCAGTCATATCACCAAGCAATCCTCGTTCAGCTCCTCAATTTCCATAGTAGTACTTCACATCCCACTGCCTCTTAATATATAACATATATATGAGCAATTTTGCTTTCCTAACCATAAATCTGTGTTTCTTTGTTCTATCCATGTCTGAGACTCCATTTTCTCTTCAGGGCTTTTGGCTTTCCTGTGTATGATTTACGTGGGTTTTCTCTCTTCCTAAGGAGATTTGGACTCTTGTTACCATCCCCTTATAATTCCCCAAAGATGCCCTAGGTAGATAACCAGGTAGAATTATGGTCTGGGGTGTGGCGGTGGATCTGAGTGATTGTGGAAAGAATGGAAAGAACATCTTCTCTCTAAGACCCTTTAATCAGCATTGTTCCTTATGCCCACCCAAGACTCCTAAATTATGAATATAGAGCGACACCCTCTTGTACTCTTCTCTTATCTGTTGCACAAATGACTAGTTTTTTTCTTTGTTGTCTTCAATAAGAGAGTGACACCTTGTGGCTGAAATCGAAAATATACATATTCTAGTTTGGGAAATGGTTGTTTCCTGGAGGTAACGCAGAACTGACGTACAATACCAGAAACTGTCCTATTTGGAGATGAAAAGGATATCTCTAGGGCCAGCGGAATTGAACAGCTGGAAAAATGAGAGAAGCATGGAACATGAGGAGACAGAAGGTGCAGAGTTGAATAGAATGAGTGCCTGATTGTAATTCTTCTCTCAACCACACTTCCCAACAGACACTAGAGAAAATAAGAAGCTGATGAATTATCACTTTTTATATAAGATCTTTCCTGTTTGCCCCCAAATTTTTCTGAAGAAAAATGTATTTGTGATTTTGGGTTTGGATTTTTTGTTTTGTTTTTTTTTTTCTTGTTTGTATGAAAAGGTTGTTCTGATCCATTCTAAAACTGCATCTGCTTGCTGGGTTGGTACAACCACTCCATGCAGAGAATGCAGCTTCAGAGAGAATCATAATGACATATAAGAGATGGGCTTCAAGAGACTATGAGAAAGGTCTGAATATTCCGCTGGCTGATTCTGGTTGTCTAACCACTTAGTTGGGTGGAACTTTGTTAATCGACTGTATAGTTAGAACTGGCATCTCCCTCATTATATACTTCAACAACAATACTATATGATGACCAGTTCTGATGGACCAGGCCATCCTCAGCAAGGAGATGAACCAAATCAGTTCCAATGGAGCAGTAATGAACTGAACCAGCTACGTCCAGAGAAAGAACTCTGGGAGATAACTAAAAACCATTATATTGAATTCCCAATCCCTATATTTATGCCCATCTGCATTTTTTATTTCCTTCACAGGCTAATTGTACAATATTTCAGAGTCTGATTCTTTTTGTACAGCAAAATAACGTTTGGGTCATGTATACTTATTGTGTATCTAATTTATATTTTAATATATTTAACATCTATTGGTCATCCTGCCATCTGGGGGAGGGGGTGGGGGGTAAGAGGTGAAAAATTGGAACAAGAGGTTTGGCAATTGTTAATGCTGTAAAGTTATCCATGCATGTAACCTGTAAATAAAAGGCTATTAAATAAATAAATAAAGAGCTGGCATCTCCCAAAAGGTCCAAATCAGCCATTTTTGAGGGGAGAGGGGGAAGAGATTGAGGTTTTTTTGTTTTTTGCTGAGACAATTGGGGTTAAGTGACTTGCCCAGGGTCACACAGCCACAAAGTGTTAAGTGTCTGAGGTCAGATTTGAACTCAAGTCCTCCTGACTTCAGAACTGGTGCTCTATCCACTGCGCCAGTTACCTGCTCCCCAAGTCAGCTTCTGTTCTCTTTGCTTCGTTCATGTTTTGGGAAACTCAATGACTCTGATTCATGGCAACATGCGGTATGTGAAGGACCTTCTCTTCCAAGACCGTGTATAATCTTCAAGAAATAGGTCTCAGTCCTCAGCATTTTCATTCATTTTTCTGGTCTCAGTAATAGGGAAAAGGAGACACAAGAATTTGGCATCTAGGCCCTCTGTTGCATCCAGCCCAGAATAGTTATCCCCAAAAAGTGAGGGTTGAACATCAGGAATGGTCTTCTGGGCCCACATCAAAGCAAAGCCCCCATGGGTAGCAATGTCACCTTTGGATATTAACTTGATGGGACAAAGAGCAGAAACTAAACTAAGTTGTGAAGCTAGTTCCCCTGAGACTGAGGTGGTCCAGGAGAGAGGATGTCCCAGAGGTATCCGGGAAAATTCTTGTTCATTTGTTCTTGTTAGGACTGGTTTGAAATGTATTTATTTACCAAGTATGGCAGAGTTTTAGAAGGGGAGAAGAATGTAATGAGTACCTAAAATGTGCTCAGATCCTATATGAAGTAAATAGCTTTTTTTGCAAGCTTTGTAGTTTTAAATGGTTAGATGAAACTGGTATGCTATCCCTAGCCCTCTTTGAATTAGGAAGGAATACAGTCAGTAGGGACTCAATGACAGAGTAAAAAGATTTTAATTCCTCAGGGTCACTGTGTGGTACCTGGAATGAATAGATATAGCCTGCTTGACCCTGAAAGAGAAGACCAAAGTATACACTCTACATGTGGGGTCTTGTCTAGGATAAAATTGGGCCCTTTGCAGAGAGAATCTACCTACATCTTTCAATTTCAGATATCCTATTTTATAGGATCCTAGAGAAATTTAGCACAAAAAAAATTTAGGCTGCAGTTATAACATCAGTTTTCTGGAGTGTGTTTCCTCTCAAATCAATTTCACTGAGATTATCAGTCAGGCTATTGGATTTTGCTGAAATGGGAATGTATGAAGATGATATTTGTATGTTACTGAATCCTTATTGTTATTGAGTCTAATACTTCTATTTCAACAGAAATATCGAGTTTGCATCACTATTACAATGCTGGTGTTTATTTGAGAAATATAATATTTTTCTTTTCATATTATATATATCAAGACTGCTTGACTTACTATGACATCCTTAAACCCAGCAAATTCACAGTTAAAGTTTGCTTATGTGCCTGAAAATCCTAAATAAACAAAATCTATATGTATTCCTTTTTTGAGAGCTTCAAACCTTGTTTTTCTGTTTTCTCTGTTTAATCCTGTAGGTGAGTTTACAATTGTGCTTATATTGACTTTACAATATCTAGAATCTAGTATAGGAAAATTTAGGTGCCCTGTGTAATAAAGACCCAGAGAAAAGTTATCTGGACTTGTACGGGAACCAGCTACGGTTCAGAGACCCCAAGAGAAATTTTGGTGTCCCCTGTGTAGAAAGGGACACTTGAAAATGTTGTTCAGATTCTAGTTTGATAGCTTTTTGCACTGAGAGAATCATGACAGAAAATCATCTAGGACTTTTGATTTCTCACCAGAGAGTGAAGGAGTCACTTCCAGCCTACTTTAAATGCCTGATCCTCTCATGGAGTGTCCTATATGCTCTGAGACTGAAAAGAGACTCCGCTTTTCTGTGTCTGAAGAAGCTTCATTTTCTTTTTTATTAGAAGTCATCCAATAATTGAACTTATTTTGTGGGAATCCAGAGTGAAGATCTGATCTCTAGTGGAGTGGGCAAGGGTATTGTACCTGCTCAACCCTCACCCAGAGAGAGATTTGTTGTCACCAAGCTAAGTAAATTTGGTTTCTCATCTTAGAATGTTGGTAACACAATCCTAGGTCCTAAATCTCTTTAGTAAGAGCTCCATCTGGTCTGATAAGTGATGTACAAACCAGATTTCCTTCAACCAATGGAAGATTATTTGGTTTTTTCTCTTTTTTTGGTGGGGGGGGGGAGGTATTGAAGAAGGTCATTGAAGCACTAAGTCAAGCATTTATTGAATACTAAAGAAGCAGTAACTTTTTTGTAAAATTAGCAAAATGTTTCTCATTTGTTGAATCTGCAAAAACTCATTTGGAGATACTTAGGTTTTGCCTACATGTTTAAGACTGTCTAAGATCTTGCTGCATTGATTTTTTTAAAACTATTTTCTTTACAGCATTGGGAAAGTAGAAAGTAAATAAAAGGACAATGTTTGAGTCTCACCAGAGAGCCCAGAGAACTGGACTGGGGACATGGACAATGTGTTCAAAATGCATTTTTTTTTTTTTTACCAAGAATGACAAAGTTTTGGGGTTTTTAGCTAAGGCAATTGGGTTAAGTGACTTGCCCAGGGTCACACAGCTACGAAGTGTTAAGTGTCTGAGGGCTACATTTGAACTCAGCTCCTCCTGACTTCAGGGCTGGTGCTCTACCCACTGCACCACCTGGCTGCCCCATGACAAAGTTTTAGAAGAAAAGGAGAGGGCATTGAGAGTCTGACACATTCTCAGACCCTACCTACTTGCTCAGCTGATACAATCTCTCTACATGGAGGATGCTGGATCTGGGAGAATTGTGATGGTTTGGAGAGAATATATGAAGCTTGTACAGATATTCTATAACTGCTTCCAGTTGGCTAGCCATGTGTTTAGGAGATTTTTTTTTTCAATTGGCTGCATAGATAAAACTGTCCACCTCTTCAAAAAAGTCAGCTTTGGTTACCTCTCACTTCGCTCCATTCTCATCTGGAAGAGATCTTTGATCCTTTCTCTCACATCATCCTAGGGAGAGACCTGGCAGTAAGAATAAAGGCCCTAGGAAAAAGGGACCCACATGTGCAAAAATGTTTGTGGCAGACCTTTTTGTAGTGGCCAGAAACTGGAAACTAGGTAGATGCCCATCAGCTGGAGAATGGCTGAATAAGTTGTGGTACAGGAATGTTATGGAATATTATTGTTCTATAAGAAATGACCAGCAGGATGATTTCAGAAAAGCCTGGAAAGACTTACGTGAACTGATGCTGAATGAAATGAGCAGAATCAGGAGATCATTATACACGGCAACAATAAGATTATACAATGATTAGTTCTGATAGACGTGGCTGTCTTCAATAATGAGATGATTCAAACCAATTCCAATTGTCCAGTAATGAAAAGCGCTATATACACACAGAGAGAAGGCTATGGGAACCAAGTACGTACCACAACACAGCATTCTCACTCTCTCTGTTGTTATTTTGCTTATATTTTGTTTTCTTTCTGTTTTTCTTTTTCTTCCTTCTTGATTTGATTTTTCTTGTGCAGCAAGATAACTATAAATATTTATACATATGTTGGATTTAACATGTATTTCAAGATATTTAACATGTATTAGACTACCTGCCATTTAGGGGAGGGGATGGGGGAAGGAGAGGAAAATTTGGAACAAAAATGCAAGGGTCAATGTTGGAAAAAATTACCCAATAATAAGCTTTATTAATTAATTAATTAATTAATTGGGAAAAAAAGAAGAAGAATAAAGTCCCTGGGGCCATCTTCTTCTATGTGGCTCCCCAAGAAACAGGCCTAGATCCTTGGCTTTTTCATTTGTTCTTTTCCATTTTACAAACAGGGAGTACAACACTGAGCCATAGGAGAGCTAACCATAGGAATATAGAAACTGGAATACAGACTGAGTTTGCAGATAGTCTAGCATCATTGCTATAAGAAGCACAGAATAGTATTTGTAAGTAACTTTTGAGATCCCAACCTGGTGGAAGGATTCATTTAGCAATGATGTCCTTTTGGATATAAACTTAGTGAGAGCTGTGATAGATAAGTAGGAACTGAGCTAAATTTTGAGCTTATACCCCCAGAAACCAAGATGGCATATGGGAGAGTATAACCTAGAAGTATATTAGGGGAAATGTTTGTATGTTTAAGATCTATACTTTTGAAGCAAATATCCCTTTGTAAAAGCAACTGGGTGTTAAGTGATTAAATAGAACTTGTAATTAGTCACTGGCCCCCCTAACAATAAGGTAAACACAGCCATCGATGGCAGTAAAGAAAAAATGTGTCCAGTCTCTCAGGATGACCCCCTGAAATCTCGAGGGGAGATGCAGCAGGCTCTAAAGGCAAGTCCTGATATACATACTATACATAAGTATATGTGTATGGTACATACATGTGAATATATTGCAAATACATGCACCTGTGTGTGTGTCTAGCATGCAGTCTGGTTCTTTGGGGATGGACACAGGCTCCGGCTCACTGCTAAGGGGCATAACAACAAGCAGATCCAATTTGGTCCTTGGGGGTGTCAGGAAGGGTTTTCTTCATCCTTGTGTAGGCTAAAAGAGCAGCAGAAAAGTTCCACCTCTATCTATTTCGAACCTTGTCTGATTTGAGATATTTTTCTCCCTTGGACTTCCCTCTGTAAGAGAAGGAATTTCTCTCCGTTCTCTCAGACTCAGTAGCCCACAGTGACCCCTTGGAGAATGTCAGTGGTGATCAGCATCAGCTTGCCTAGGTGAGTCTGAGAATCACCCTCAAGTCTCCGGCTGCCTCTTCTGCTTTGTTTTTCCTTCCATGACTCCAGGTCACGGATCACTATTATGAGATAAACCCTGACAACCTGAGTTCAAGTAATGGGAATTCTTGAATTAGTTCTGGTAGCCCAAAAGAAAATGCTTCCTGCAACTCAGCGGCCTCTCAGAGGAGAAACGTGCCAGGAGAGACCGTCAGGAAGATGAGGTTGCTGAAAAAACTGAAACAGCCCAAGTCAGGGCATGGCTTTCCAGGAAAGCTGAACTCATGAGTTAAAAGAAAATGAAGATCACATGTAAAGTGAAATAACTGTTCAGCAGTGAACAAAGTGCCTTTATTTTTCAGGAGAGTATAATAGGAGTTATTGTTTGATGTGCAGTGAGGGATTAACCTAGAGCCCACGTGAGCCTGGGTCACGAGTGGCGCTGAGTCTGCATCCCACAATCTCCTCCCGACACATGTGCTCTGGTCTCTTGTTAAATGGCATGCATGACCCTTCATCCCCACGGCAGAGCGTGTTTTCATGTTGGGACCAGTGGGAACCACCTCAGAAGATTTTTAAGTGAAATAGATCTGCTCTTCCTATCTTCCTTTTTCTTTTTTTGGCAAAAGATAAATTTATTAGGGAATAGGTTATGGACAAAATGAAGGGATACAATAGTCACTGGGAAGGGTAAATATGAAATAAAATAAGAGAGCATAGGAAAGACAAGTTCCTTAGTGGAACTTACAATTATCCAGTAAAAAGGGAGCACTCCATGAGGTTGGGGCAAGCCCTTGGCTGGCAGGCTAAATCCTGAAAGGGCACTTAGAACCCTGAAAAAGTTAATTATAAGGAGAAGCAGTGGGGTTGGGGAGACACCACATAGCACGGGGGAAGGTGAAGGGGAAAAACACCATGAGGCAGGGTGCCATGGCAGACTGACCCAAAGGAGGGCAGCTTCTTCCTATCTTATCTGTAAAACATTTCAGAACTCTTTCAAGTTCTGCCTCAGACTTGAGGCTGGAGTTCCAGCCTTTCTCCTCTTGCAAATGGTTATCAAGTGAGCTTGAGAGTTTGGTTGCTCAACAGAGGTTACCTTCAAAACATCTTCTCAGGGGATAAAATGACCACCACCAGGGAGATACCACCAGTACTACAGATTAAGAAAGCCAAGCAGTGCCCTAGATGTGCAGATGTGGAACTTAAATGATTACTTAATACAGATCCAAGATGAAAGTAAAATTCTTACTCTGCAGTCCCACAAGTATCCCAGGAGAATATGAGAAGAAAAATGGGTTTCTGCTTTATTTTACTTTGTCAGTGTGCTCTGTCTGAATCTTTAGTGCTTTAAACATTTCTTTTGTGACAGAGGAAATAAATTGCTGTCCTATTCCATTCTAGAATGGACCCTCTTAATCCCTTCTGAGGAGATCCTAGACAGGAGATATTCCTAAACCTTGTTTTATAGGTTTTCCCCAGAATGTGAGGAGAATGAGATGAATGCAAAAATGAAACCGTGAAAACAGTTTCATTCTTATTAGGAATCCAAGGATATAAACACAATGTGTACCCAGGCTTATATAGCTCCTTTGTAGTAAGAAGCCCTGCCCTGGGACCAAGGGTCATTATATAAACATTTGTTAAGGTTCCCTTATGAATCTTTGGGGGTTTAAGTACTAATCTTGTAATAAATATAATAAATATCTGTCCTATACCTGATATCTATTTTACATATTAATTTTTTTTAAATCTAAAAAGTACTCTGGAAAAAAATCCTTTTAGAGAAGAGGAGATTCTCTCCAGAACTCCAGGTTGAGGATAAAGAGCTAAAAAATACAAGAAAAGCCTGATCCCCTATCTTTTCAATCAGATTTCCTCCTAACTGAACACAGGTCATATGAGTTGAGATGAGAGCCCTCTTTCTAGAAAGGACTTATCTCCACCTGTTTACATAAATACATACAAAGTAAACACAAAGTATTTAAGATTCAGTCATAGAATATGAACAGTACTTTTTACATAATAAGCATTTTTGAAATGAACTAAAACTTTGGTGTCCATTTATTTAAATGGATTTGAATATGAAAAACCAAATGGATTTGAATATTAATTCTATTAATATGAATCACTAATCAAAAGAGAAGTGTTTTCTCTTTTTGTGTTTGTGTTTTATATTTCCAAATACATGCAAAGATAATTTTCAACATGCACCTTTACAAAACCTTGTGTTCCAAATTTTTCTTCCTTCTTCTCTCCCTCCCCCTTCCCCAAGACAGCAAGCAATCCGATATTGGTTAAACATGTGCATTTCTTCTAAACATATTTCCATATTTGTCACCCTATGCAAGAAAAATCAGATCAAAAGGGAAAAAACACAAGAAAGAAAAAAAAAGCAAATAAATAACAACAACAACAACAACAAAGGTGACCATACTATGCTTTGATCCATATTCAATGTCGATAGTTCTCTCTCTCTGGATGCAAATGGCACTTTCCATCACAAGTCTACTGGAATTAGAAAGTGTTTTCCATTGTTTTTGTGCCGATTACTTAATATACCTATTTTCTCTTTCCAGTATTCTCTTGCTTTTCACAAAACACAATCACAGAGATAAAATGACTCCGTGAAAGCATTTTACTTTTTAGGCATTGAACTGAAGTACCATGACTCCAAGTTCACCCCTTACCTAAGTTCAACCTACAGGGTAGAGGTAAGAGGCATCCCAGATAGCTCGTTATTAATTGTTGATGAAGTTCCATGTCTCCATCCTGTAATAATGTCCTGGCCACCCACCCATCTGTAGCTATTCTGTCATGATAATACTATGAGTTTTGTTCTAATCTTTCTTTGCAGAGCCACCCCTCACTTTTTTTTAAAGCTGATAGTCCTCAGAAGGCTATCATTCCACTACTTCAAGAACAACTAATCATTCCAGACATGAGTCTGTCATAGATCTGAGAAGCCTGTTCCTAAACAAAAATTCTCTCTTTTGTGTCCTCAGTAAAGCCAACCAGAATTTGCTTGAAGACTTTAAAAAGAAAGGCTTCTGAGGCAACATTCTGCTTTTTGGTGGCTCTCCCTAGCTAACAGGTTCATAAATCAAGAACTAGATGGGATGGACCTTAGAGGCAATCAGCCCAATGTCCTTATGATAGGGGATTAGCTTATGCCTACCAGGGGTCCCTACAGCACCAAGGCCAGATACAACACCTGAGGATATTTATCCCCCTCACCCAGGGCTATGAAGTTTCTTTAATTAAAGGCCCACAAAACAAAGTTTTGGTTTTTACTATAGTCCGGCCTTCTAACAGTCTGAGGGACAGTGAACTGGCCCCCTACTTAAAAAGTTTGAGGACCCCTGGACCATCTAAGACGGCATCATCTGCGTGGAAGATGCTGGAGAACCTGATTCTATATGACTAAAGAAAGATGCATTGCATAGAGTTTGTGAAGTGGGCTTATCGAGCCAGTCATTTTCCATTGGCTACACAGCTGAAACTGCCTTAAAACTGCCCGACAGAGAACAACTGGGGCTTTTCATGCATTCAGATGTGACCCTGTGTGTGTGTGTGTGTGTGTGTGTGTGTGTGTGTGTGTGTGTGTATGTGTGTGTGTGTGAGAGAGAGAGAGAGAGAGAGAGAGAGAGAGAGAGAGAGAAACACGGAGACAGAGAAACAGAGACAGAAATAGAGAGACAAAGAGAGACAGAGAGAGACAGAGATAGAGAGACGGGAGATGGGAGACCGAGAGATAGGACCATATGGCCTATAGTGGAGAGGGAAGAAAAGAGAATGGCCTTAGGATCTTTCCTCCTTAACATATGGTTTCACCTTAACTCTGAGTTTTGAATTCAGAAAAAAAAAAAATCCCTATTGTGCTCATCCAGGAAGGCTTTAAGATATGGCAGCTTCATCTATACAACTAATGGAAAAAGATTGCTTTCATCATGGGATAAGCCAACTGTAGAATACATATGCACCATTTCTCCAGTCTCCCAGAGTTTTTCATATGTCTAGATATACCACAAACTCTTATTATAATCTTATTTTACAGATCAGGAAACTGAAACCCAAAGAAATTAAGAGACTTGCCCAGCGGCACACAGAGAGAAAGCAGGAGAGTCAAAACTCAAACTCAATTTTCCTAATTCCAAGCTCAGCACTCTGTATTGAAAAAATGAAATAATTTTCCACCATCAAGTCTAAATCTGTCTCTCTGTATCTTCTACCTGTTGATCTTAGTTATGCTCTCTGGGGTCAAAAAGAACAAGTGTCCTACAACACAGGAGCTCATCAGATACCTGGAAAAAATTAAAATGTTCTTTTTAAGTCAGTCATTTCCAAATGTTCGATAATGACGCCACTCCTTTTTTATTTTTTTAAAAGCCATACTTAGTTTCTATTTTTGTCAAATAAGAATGTATTATAATTTTATAGCAATGACAACAAATTATGTTGATATTTATTGATTTATAAAATCCTTTACAATTTTCACATTTCTAAGAAAATAATTATAATATCAATGTGACAAGTGGGCTTATATGCAGAATTCATGTAAAAGAACTGTAGTAGGAGGGCAGCTTTAGGCCAAGGGGCCCCAAGATTCTTCACTATCACCTCACATGACACTAGTGAAGAGGAATTGGTTCAAGTCAGTACTCTCAATACGTATGGCTTGTTCTGCTTAGACTCTCATTTGCTTTAAGGATTTAATTTATCTTATTTTAAAGATATATAAATTATGGTATATGTTTATATGCAATCCTATTTATAGTAAACTTGCTTCTACCTAGGGCTTATGATTATATTTCTGTTTTTGTGAGTAATCCAAAGAAAACGACTGGCCTTTCACTGCAATTTATGATAAAAGAAGGATTATCTATCTTCTGTTTCTTTAAAGAAGCAAAAATTCTTCTGAAATCTCCATATATTCTGGCATTAATCACACAAACAAGTATAACACCCTGTTACAATAATTAGTTTGTTTTAAGTCTGGGGAAATATAATGGCCCCTGAGGTCCACGGGGCTCCCTCCTCTGTAGCTTTAGGGAATTTATGTTAGATGAAAAGTTATGAATACAATGACAATCACTGCAGCCCCCAATTAGGAAAATTCCTAATATTTAGGCAAAGATTTGGTTCTCTGCCTAATTTATATTTACAACTATCCCTAGTTTACCCCTAGTGTCTTTTTGGTTAGGACATTAAAGATATCAGAAACATCTGGGTAACAAAGCAGATTATATTACAGTATCTGTGAATAGACAAATTGTGGGAGGGGAGGTCAGGGAAAGAGCCAAACTTTGTCTTGGAATTTCCTCGTCTTTGAGTAGTTGAGTACAATTGGTTTCATCATTCTTAGTCCTCTGCTTCAAGATGCCTGTAGGGTTAATGGTTCTCTTCAATATCCCCCTTCTCTGCCATAAATCAAACCTAACACCATCATCATCATCATCATCATCATGAATATTTACATATCATTTACTATGTGGGGGGTATTATGCTAAGCACTTCATATTTGTTATTTCATTTGATCCTTACAACAACCTTGGGAAGTAAATGCTATTGTTATCCCCATTTTATAGATGAGGAAACTAAGGCAAATAGAGATTAAGTAACTTGCCAGGAATCACACAGCTAGTGTCTGAGGTTGAATTTGAACTCAAATCTTCCTGATGCTAGGTCCTAAACGGTATATGGGCCACCTAGCTACTTTATTGCTCTACTGGTTGCTTTTGGGCTTTCCGATCTGTCCAGCTCAGCTCTGTAGGACCCCAATCCTTCCTTTTCACTTCTAGAGCTTCAAAAATCTCTTCCTACCTTTTTTTACAAGCATGGGCTACCATGAATCTTTGTTGACACAATATAATTAAAAGGTAAGTTATATTAGGTTCCCATAATACCTTCCTTTCCTGAGGTAAGAAATTTAGGAAGAGGTTAGGTTCTCAGTCAGATATACATTTATATCTTCTCTAGTTAATCCCTGATCTCTGTGTAATTAAAGGAAAATTAAAGTTAGAGGGCTTAGGTAATGAAAGATAAGATTATATTATAATAGCTGTGAATAGAGAGGCACCTTGAGTTGAGGAAAGAGCAGACTTCTTATCAAATAGTTTTTTAGTTGGATACAAGTTTTTAATAGTTGGATACAACTAGTGAAGTTCAGGTCATCTGCTCTGAAATGTTTGTTTGGAGAACTAAAGAAGAAGGCAGCACACAGTCTTGGGATTCCAATTTAGGCTCATAAGCACATGTTCCAGTTCCAGTTACAATTTTAGCCAAAGTGAGGGAAGGTATTATTTTTATTTGATTTCTTTTATCATATTTATTCATATTTTGTTAATAATTTGCAATTCTTTTTGACAGCTTCTTGTTTCTATATTTTGACCATTTTTCTATGAGGAAATGATATATTTTTTTGTTGTCTAAATATATTAGATACCAAAACTTATCAAAAAACATTTAATGCAAAGATTTTTTTTTATCCAGTTGACCACTTCACTTTTTTCTAAATTTATTTGTGAACAAGCTTTTCAATTTCAAGTAATTGAAATGGTCTAGTTTATCTTTGGTCATTTTTTCTATTCCTTGTTTTGTTACATATTTATGACCTGCTTATAGCTATGAAATATATATAATGGGTTTCTCTTCTGATTTTTAAAGTAGCATGATCTTTTATATTTGAATATGTTTCCATTTTTAATTTGTTGTGAAATATGGTGTAAATTGTTGGTCTTATTTCGATCAACCTACTTTCTATTTTCACCAGCGATTCTTATCAAGTAGAATATTCTTTTCTAAATAATTCATGTTTTCAGGTTCGTCAGAAAAATTTGGGCTATTGAATTTCATCATTTCTGATTCTTCTTTTTCTAGTCAGTTCCATTATCTACTTTTCTTTTTTTTTATCACCAATATTAAATCATTTTGATGATTGCTGCTTTGTAATAAAATGTGAGGTCTGGATATATCCTATTTTCCTCTTCATCCATAACTTTTTTCATTATTTTACTTAATATTCTAATTTTACATATCTACAAATAAATTTGATCATTATCTTTATCTAGCTCGGTAAAGTATCTTTTGTAGTTTAATTAGTATGGAAGAATTAAATCTATAAATTAACTTCCATATTATTGAAATTTTTATTATATTAGCATGGCTCAGAAGTGAATGCTGATAATCATCCAGATATGTGTCATTATTTCTTTTAAGTGCAGTTTTTGTTGAATCCATACAAGTATTGAATATACTGTAATAGATTCATTCCCAAATACTTTATGAATTTTGTAATTAGTTTGAATGTTATTTCCCAGTCTATTGCTATTTCCTGGTTCTGCTATTTTTATATTGAAATGCTATAGATTTTGTTTGTTTTGCTTATTGTCCCAATTAGTTTCTTTGTTGAAGCAGCAGGATGTTCTAAGTAAACAATCATGTAATGGGGAAATGGGGATAGCTTCACCTATCTTAATGTTTTACATTTATTTGTCTTATTTGCTATGCCTAGCATTTCTAAAATCATATTAAATAAAAGTAGGAAAGGAGAACATTATCTTTGTTCCTGTATTTTTGGGAAATCTTCTAGTACATAATACTTCTTTTTGATTTTGCAGAGTAAATTTTTATCAGTTTTTAAGAAAAGATCTCTCTATGTCTATGCTTTGTAAGTTTGGGGTTTTAGTGAGAATTCATGTATTTTGGCAAAGCAATTGGGATTAGTGCCTTGAAAAAGGTCACACAGCTAGTAAGTCTTAAGTCGCTTATTTGTTTGTAGATTTATTTGTAGATATGTAGAATTAGAATATTAAGTCACTGAGAACAGATGTGAATTCTGGTCCTCCTGTCTTGTTTTTCTTTACCATGACATTATTGTATAAATTATTCTTGGTTTCTTCTTACTTTACTCTTCATCTATTTATACACATTTCTTAGTTTTCTCTGAACCTGTTCCTATTATCATTTTTTACATCACAATAAAATTCATGATTTCTTCAGTCATTCCCCAAATGATGGACATCACTTTGGTCCTATTTCTTAGAGTTGTGATAAAATTTTATACATGTAAATATTTTCCCTCTTCTTCAGTCTCCTTGAGGTTATAAGTCTAGTACTGACTCACTAACAGGTATAAGCCTAGAGAATAGGTCAAAGAGAGACTTGCTGCAGAAATTTTTTTCCTAGTCCTTTCTTATTTTAACTGCCTTGATTTTCATTTTTATTCAAACTTTTTAATTTTACACAGTCTTAATTGTCCATCTCTTCTGTAATTTTCTCTCTCTCTTATTTGGTCATAAACTCATCCCCTATTCATAGTTTCAAATGGCATTTCTTCTCTTATTCACCTAATTTGCTTATGAAGTAATTTTTTTTATCTATTCTATATATTCATCATTGCTTATCTTGGCACATGATATGAGTTTATGATGGTGGTTTAAACCTAATTTCTGCCAGACTCCTTTACAGTTTTCCTAGCAATTTCTAATAAGGACTACTCACTTTAATAGTTGGTGTCTTTGCATATATCAAACACTATGTTACTATATATATATATATATATATATATATATATATATATAGTTGTTGTTGTTGTTTTAGTATGTTGAGTCCATAATCTATTAAATGATTTAAAACCAGCACTAATGAGCTTTTTAAATTCAATTTCATTTTTATCTTCAGTTCTGAATTCTCTCTCCTCCATTTCCCTTCATCCATTAAGAAGATGAGAAAAACAAAACTCATTACATATATGTATAGTTATATATAACAAAATTCTTATATTAGCTATCTCAAAAAAAGAAAAGGAAAGAAGAAATGAGGAGAGAAGAAGAAAAATGAAAGGAAAGAAAAGAAAAGATACTTCAACTTATACTCTGGGTTCCTCATGGAAATAACATTTTTCATCATGAGACCCTTGGAGTTGTGATTGATCGTGGTGTTGATTTAAAATTCTTAAATAGTTCAAAATTTAATATATTCACAATATTGTTGCTATATAAATTTTCTCCTGGTTCTATGTATTACATTCTGTATCAGTTCATAAAAAATGTTCCAGGTTTTACTGAAATCATTCCCTTCATCTTTTCAAAATATCATCACATGCTATATATAATTTGTTCAGTCATTTCCCAATCGATGGACAATGCCTTGTTTTCTAATTCTTTGGCACCACAAATATAATGTCATTAATATTTTTGTACATGAGTCCTTTTCTTCTTTCTTTGATGTCTTTGGAGTAGTGTCTCTGGGTCAAAAGATATGCAGTTTTAGATTTTTGGATTTAATTCTAAGTTGCTTTCCGGAATGGTTGACAAGTTTACAGTTCTATCAACAGTGCAAAATAGTACCTCTTTTCTCACAGCCCCCCTAGCCTTTGATACTTTCCCTTTTTGTCACTTTAGGTAATCTGATTGGTATAAAGTAGTTGTTTTAATGTACATTTCTCTAATTATTAGTGATTTAAGTGATTTTTTTCACATGACTATTGATAACTTCCTCTGAAGACTATTCCTATCCTATAGCCATTAATCAACTGGAAAATGCCTCTCATTCTTATAAAGTTGACTCAGTTTCCCGTATATCTAAGAAATGAGACCTTTACCAGAGAAAATTGCTACAAAGATTTTTCCCCTACTTTCCTTCTTCTATTTCCTACATTGGTTTATGCAAAAACTCGTTAGTTTTACATAATCAAAACAATTTTAACTGTTTTGAAATAAAAAAAATTTACTTCCTCTGAACATCTTATTTCTATTACATAGAAAATATATTCATATGAATATTCTATTCAGTTTTGTGACATCTGGGGTATCACTTTCTCACATCTGGTACTCCAAGACAAGCTAATTCAGATTCAAAGTACTCTATGGGTCTCTCCTCAGAATATCTTGACTCACAAGTCACCAATGATGTTTACTTTTAGAGAAAACAATTATTAGTAGAGAAAACAATTCAAGATAAAGATAATGAATGAAATATTATGGTGAAGCAATATTTTCCCTTAATGGCAAGAGTAAATACATCTAGGAAACACCTGTAAATAGATATTCATGTAGAGCAAATGTGTGGCCAGGATATATGTGGGGAGGGACATAATGTGACATAGTGGACTAAATGGTGGATTTTATATTCTAAGGTATAATTATAGGTAAGCCTCTTAATGTCTATAAGCGTCAACTTTTTCATCTATAAAATGGATACAATAATGTCTATTATACCTACCTAATAGGGGTTATAATTATTTGAGAAGGAATAAAAACAAATGTATATTTTAAACAACTTTAAAATGTAACCCTATTCATATTTTTTTTCATAAAATTATAGATAAAACTAATAAGGACCTTAAAAATCTTACCTTCTCATTTTACAGATAAAGAAATCAAGGCCCATAGAAGTTTGACTTATGCATAGTGACACAGGTAACACCCAACCCTACCATACCTGTATTTGATCTTATTTCCTGACTTCAATTGTAGTGCTTTTTCTACCATACCAGTTACTAAACCAATATTGGTTGAATATATAAATGAATGTAAAAGAGAAACAGATTATTCAATTTCTTTCAAACATCAAAAAGCCTTTGACAAAATTCTGTTTCTATGGCAAAAAACTAAAAATCATTTGAGTTGTAATGAGATTGGATGGGATGGGGACTTTTGACAATTCATTGGAAACTAGGTAATAATAGGGATGAATGGGTTCTTTTCCATCTGGAGAACAGAAATTACTAGGTATTACTGTTTATAAACATGTATAGAAATGGTATTTAGAAAATAATACTTTGTAAAATTTCCAACTTTGTAGACATTAAGAAAGAATAACAACAAAAGTAAGACCTTTATTATAGTTTTGTTTTTATCTCACACATAGAAAAGTTATCTCCAGAGGTGAGAACTCAGAGAGAAAAGCAGGAACAAAAACACAATACTATGGCAACAGAATGGTTGCTATATGTCTTTACATTATGTCAAAAGGAAAAAGGCTTTCTGCTTGAGGCTTCTGTAAGGAAGAAGCTCCTTGGTGCTCTGACATCTTTCCCTTCACTACTTTTAGTGTGATATTGTTGGGCAGTCTAGGGCAGCAAATGACCACTCAAAGCAGAGCTTAAAGCTAAATTCCCTTACTAGGACAACCACCTAGTAGTATTACTTAGGGTAATTCATCTCTTCCAGCAGGAGGGTGAGGAAAGGAGTTTTACTTAGATGTGTTTTATTGGTTTTGCAAGGGTGGGAGTTGAAAATTATCTTTGCATGTACTTTGAAAAATAAAAAGGTTTTATTATCACCATCATCATCGTTATTATTATTATTATGGGGGAAAAAAGATTCTATTATGTGCCAAGCACAGATTTGTCTCTAGAATCCTGAAGGAAATGAATTGCTGCATAGTGGTGGTCCTTCTCTGGGAAGATAGATCTGCCAGTGGGATGAGCCATATCTGGAGGGGTAAACAGTCAATGCCCTATATGAAGAGATAACTGTAAAAGGGAGATGTTACTTCACATTTTACCTTAGAACTATCTTAATTTAAAGAGAATTCTATGAGGATTAAATCTGGTGAAGAAATGGTTTTCTTGAGATGGTTGAAGAGAAGCTGGAGAACACAGAGATAGGTGATACATTTTTTTTTTATTATAGTAACTTTTTATTGACAGAATCCATGCCAGGGTAATTTTTTTTACAACATTATCCCTTGCTCTCACTTCTGTTCCGATTTTTCCCTCCCTCCCTCCACCCCCTCCCCTAGATGGCAAGCAGTCCTATATATGTTGAATATGTCCTAGTATATCCTAGATACAATGTATGTGTGCAGATCCAAATAGTTTTCTTGTTGCACAGGGAGAATTGGATTCAGAAGGTAGAAATAACCTGGGAAGAAAAACAAAAATGCAAACAGTTTACATTCATTTCCCAGTGTTTTTTCTTTGGGTCATTTTTTTTAATGATGTGGTTTCCTTTAGAAGATTTTTGAGAAGAGACTTTATTTGGCATCTCTTAAAAAAAAAAAACTGAATACATAAGTCATCTGTCATTGCAATGAAAGTAGTCTGGTTGTGACCTTTTGCACAAGTGAAAAATCATTTTTAAAATTACATATGTAGGGAAAACTAGGTGGTACAGTGGATAGAGCACCAGCTCTGAATTCTGAAGGACCTGAGTTCAAATCTAATCTCAGACACTTAACATGTCCTGGCTGTGGGACACTTGGCACGTCACTTAATCCCAATTGCCTTAGCAAAAAAAAATAAATTAAATTAAAATTACATATGTATTTGATTTTTATTTATTCCATTTTTTAAAAAATAGCATGTTGAATAATTTTAATATAAATATTTTTCATATGATATTAAGGGATTTACTATATAAAGAAATAATTAGTATTGGGAAAGAAGATTTCTCTAGTTTCTTAAGTAATATTTAATGAATTGTGGTAGAAACTTAAGCTTACTTAATAAGAAAGATGTCATAGTTTTAATAATCAGAAAAACCATCCAAATACACTTTTGGAGTTTTCTCAGGATAAAAATACTAAATTGTTTTTTTTTTTTTTCATGATTCCAACTTTATTTCAACTTTCCCTCTTTCTGGGTCAGGCACCTCTGTTCTTCCAGTGATGCCATATTTTACAACCTTACTGTCATTTCATTACTTTTCATTATCATTCACCTAACATATTCATTCAGTTGCCAAATCTTATCATGCAGGCTTCTATACTATCTCTCACATTAGTTGCCTTTTTCACTTCTTATTACCACCACCATGGTTCAAGTCCTCATCCCCTTGCCCTATTGTCATTTCAGTTATTTCTGATTTTTCATGAACCCACTTAAGGTTTTCTTGACAAAGATATTGAATTGGTTTGCTATTTCCTTCTGCTCGTTTTATATTTGAGAAATTGAGGCAAACAGGCTTGAGTGACTTGCCCAGGGTCACATAGCTAATAAAGGCCTAAATCCAGATTTCAACTCAACAAGATGTCTTCTTGACTCTAGACTCAGTACTTCATCCACTGTGCCATCTAGCTGCCTCCATCCTGCTTTCCTTAGACTAGTGTAAAAACCTACTAATTATTCTCCCTGCTTTATGTCTCTGTCCCTTTTCCAGTCCATTCTTTACACAACTGACAAAGTAATTTTCCTAAATTGTAAGTCAGATTATGTCATTTCCCTGTACCTCCTTATTAAATCCCATTGATTCCCTATAAACTTTGTTTTTGTTCATTCACTCCTGTCCAACTCTTCATAATCCCATAAACAATTGCATGGCTGGGACCTTCTATCCTTCACTATCACTCCAAGTCTATTCAAATTTATGTTCATTGTTTCTATGTTACTATCTATCCATCTCATTCTTTGCCTTCCTTTTTCTTTTGTCTTCAATCTTTCTTTTTTTTCCCCAACCCCCTCATTTTATTTTTTTACTTTTTTAGTAATAATAATAGCTTTTAATTTTGTAAATACATGCAATGATAGTTTTTAACATTCATCCCTGCAAAACCTTGTGTTTCAAATTTTCCCCCTCCCACCCTCATCCGCCCTCCTAGATGACAAATAATTCAATATAAATTAGATGTGCAATTCTTCTAAACATATTTCCATATATATCATGCTGCATAAGAAAAATCAGATCAAAAAGGAAAAAAATGAGAAAAAAAAAGCAAGTAAACTACAACTACAAAAAGGTGAAAATATTATGTTGTGATCCACATTCAGTCCCCATAATCATTTCTCTGGATTCAGATGGCTCTCTCTATCACAAGTCCATTGGAATTGGCCTGAATCACCTCATTGTTGAAAAGAGCCAAATCCATCAGAATTGTTCATCACATAATCTTGCTGTTGCCGCGTACAATGATCTCCTGGCTCTACTCACTTCACTAAGCATCAGTTCATCTAAGTCTCTCCAAGCCTTTTTGAAATTATCTTGCTGATGGTTTCTTATGGAACAATAATATTGTTATTATATATCATAACTTATTTAGCCATTTCCCAACTGATGGACTCAGTGTCCAGTTCCTTGCCACTACAAAAAGGGCTACTTCCCCTTTTTTTGATCATACAGCTGAATCAAAGGATATGCACAGTTTGATAGTCGCTTGGGCATAGTTCCAAATTGCTATCCAGAATGGTGAGATCAATTCACAACTCCACCAACAAGCTTGTGTCCCAATTTTCCCACATCCCCTCCAGCATTTATCACTGTCTTTTCCTGTCATCTTAACCAATCTGAGAGGCATGAAGTGATACCTCAGAGTTGTCTTCATTTGTATTTCTCTAATCAATAGTGATTTAGAGCATTTTTTCATATGGCTAGAAATGGCTTTAATTTCTTCATCTGAAAATTGTTCATATCCTTTGATCATTTATCAGTTGGAGAATGGCTTGTATTCTTATAAATTTGAGGCAATTCTCTACATATTTTAGAAATGAAGCCTTTTTCAGAAACCTTGGATGTAAAATTTTTTCTACTATTTTCTGCTTCCCTTCTAATCTTAGCTGCATTCCTTTTATTTGCACTAAAAATTTAAATTTAATATAATCAAAATTATTGCATTTCCATTTTGCATTTCATAATATTCTCTAGCTCTTCTTTGACCATAAATTCCTTCCTTCTCCACAGATCTGAGAGGTAGACTGTTTCTTCTAATTTTCTTAAAACAACACCTTTTATGCCTAAATCATGAATCCATTTTGACCTTATCTTGATATAGAGTGGTAGGTCAATGCCTCGCTTCTGCCATACCATTTTTCAATTTTCCCAGCAATTTGTGTCAAAGAGTGAGCTCTTATTCCACAAGCTGGAGTCTTTGGGTTTATCAAACACTAGATTACAATAGTCATTAACTATCAGATCTTGTGAACCTAACCTATTCCACTGATCCACTACTCATTTCTTCACCAGTTCCAAATGGTTTTTGATAACAGCTGCTTTATAATATAGTTTTAGGTCTGGTAGAGCTATTGCCTTCAATCTTTCCCAACCACAGGGTTTTTTCCAAAGAGACCTGCATTTCTAGCATGTGACTGAAGTTTCAGTTCCAGTACTTGACCTTCCAGTTGGTCCTGCATAGTGGGTGTGGTTGTCAGAGAGAAATCTCTGATGGAAGTATTCCCTGGGGCAGGCAGGAAGAAGGCACTGATGGTTAGCTCTGAGGTCCCACCCCCTGCGGAGGTTATCTAGTGGGAAATCCAAGTTATGTCAGACCCCTGGGGCCTATTCTTTGTAAGCATCTTGGGCAGCCTTGCCAAGTCCCATCAGAAATTCCAATCAAGGCTGGGGCTAAATTTTCCTTATAAAACACTTTATCGTCCACTGCTTCGCTTCTGTCTTCCTTTGGGTCAGTCCATCACTACCCTCCCATCTCTGTTGTTTTTCCCCTTACCTCTTTCCACCCCACATGGTGTCCCTCCTAACCCTCCGTGTCTTGTGATGCCTCTTTTCTCCTAACCCCATTTCTCTTTCTCATAGCTAACTTTTTTCTATTGATTTATTTTTAATACCCATTGCTTTATGAATCATGTTGAAAGAGAAAAATCAGAGTAAAAAAGAAAAACTGTGAGATTAAAAAAAAAACAGAAAAACGAAATGAACATAGCATGTGTTGATTTACATTCAGTCTACATAGTTCTTTTTCAAGAAACAGACGTCATTTTCTGTCCAAAGTCGATTGGGATTGCTTTGGATCACTGAACCATTGAGAAGAACCAAGTCTTTCATAGTTGATCATTGCACATTTTTGGTGTTATTGTGTACAACATATTCCTGATTCTGCTTATTTCCCTCAGCATCAGTTCATGTAAATCTTTTCAGCTCTTTCTAAAAGCAGCTTATTCACCATTTTTTATACAACAATAATATTCCATTAACTTCATATACCACAACTTTTTTAGCCATTCCCCAAATGATGGGCATCTATTCATTTTCCAATTCTTTGCTACCTCAAAAAGAGCTGCTACAAACATTTTTGCACATGTGGGTCCTTTTCTCTTTATGATTTCCTGAGGATACAAACCCAATTAACTGAATGGAACTGATTGGATGAAGTTTTCTCAAATTTATGAGACTAGGCCTAAATCACATGATCCCTATACCCAGTTGAATCTTGGATTTCAGGAAGTCACATCCTTCCTATTCCCAGACCTTGAACCCTGGATGTAGGAAGTTAATGAAGTTGCTGGAAGTGACATGACCTGTGGGAGGCAGACAGCATTGGTGACCATTGGTCAAGGATGGTTAAATCCTTTTAGTCTATCCAATGAAAAGACTCAGATCTTTTGCTTTTTAAACATTGAACAAGCCAGAAGCTGGCCAGGTTCCACCAGCACATCGTGGGAGCTGGGATGGCTCCCAGGTGTGTCTAGGCCTCTCCCTGCAGGGATTAAATAAATGCTTTCTCTTTGTACCTGAAGATGTCTCTGATTAGCTAATTTGGGGAAGGAAGTCTAGCACCAGTCCCACACATAACTAATTCTTTTAGAGTGCTAAGTCCCTTTCAGGACAACTTGCCAGCTAAGGGAATGCCCCAACTTCCTGGTAAATGGCAGGTTCCACAAGGGAACTTGCCTTTCCATAAAACCCTTTTCTATGGCTCTCCCACCTCACACTCCTGGTGTCTGTAGTACCTCTCCATTTTATCTGTAACCTCTTTCCTTAAATAAACCTACCTTTTGTCAAAGAAAATGGCCATTCCTCATTTCCAAAACATATAGAGAATTGACTCTTAATTTATAAGAAATCAAGCCATTCTCCAATTGATAAATGGTCAAAGGATATGAACAGACAATTATCAGATGAAGAAATTGAAACTATTTCTAGCCATATGAAAAGATGCTCCAAGTCATTATTAATCAGAGAAATGCAAATTAAGACAACTCTGAGATACCACTACACACCTGTCAGACTGGCTAGGATGACAGGGAAAGATAATGCGGAATGTTGGAGGGGATGTGGGAAAACAGGGACACTGATACATTGTTGGTGGGATTGTGAATACATCCAGCCATTCTGGAGAGCAATTTGGAACTATGCTCAAAAAGTTATCAAACTGTGCATACCCTTTGATCCAGCATTGTTTCTACTGGGCTTATACCCCAAAGAGATCTTAAAGAAGGGAAAGGGGCCTGTATGTGCATAAATATTTGTGGCAGGCCTCTTTATAGTGGCTAGAAACTGGAAACTGAGTGGATGTTCATCAATTGGAGAATGGCTGAATAAATAATGGTATATGAATGTTATAGAATATTACTGTTCTGTAAGAAAGGCCTGGAGAGACCTATGTGAACTGATGCTGAGTGAAATGAGCAGGCCCAGGAGATCATTATATACTTCAACAACAATACTATATGATGATCAATTCTGATGGACGTGGCCCTCTTCAACAACGAGATGAACCAAATCAGTTCCAATAGAGCAGTAATGAACTGAACCAGCTACACCCAGTGAAAGAACTCTGGGAGAAGACTATGAACCACTACATAGAATTCCCAATCCCTCTATTTTTGTCCACCTGCATTTTTTATTTCCTTCACAGACTAATGGTACACTATTTCAAAGTCCGATTCTTTTTGTACAGCAAAATAACTATTTGGACATGTATACATATGTTGTATTTAACTTATACTCCAACATATTTAACATATATTGGTCAACTTGTTATCTGGGGAGAGGGTGGGGAGAAGGAGGGGAAAAGTTGGAACAAAAGGTTTTGCAATTGTCAATGCTGAAAAATTATCCATGCATATAACTTGTAAATTAAAAGCTATAATTAAAAAAAAAAAGAAAGAAAGAAAAAAGAAAATGGCCATTGTGAATTCTTCACATGACCTCACCTCAACATGATGCTTACTAATGAGGTCTTCAATACTGGGTGTGGTTAGCAGAGGAGCTGATAAAAATTAATCCCTGAGGCAATCAGGCAGAAGGCTCTATAATGGAGGTCAGTTTAGGTCTTCCAGTCTGAAATCCAAGTTATGTCAAACTCCTGAGACCCACCCTCTGCTGAGGTCTCCAGCAGTCTCACCCTGCCTTGTCCTGTCAGAAATCCCAGTCATGTCCCTGAGGTTAAATTTTCCCTATAAAACCCACTTATGGACCATCCCATGCTGCTGCCCTCCTTAGTGTCAGTCCATCACAGCACTCTGCCTTGGGGTTTCTCTCTCTTTCCCCCTCCTCCATGCCATATGGAATCTCCCCTAACTCCATTCTGCTTCCCAACCCCATTTCTCCTTACAGCTAGTTCTTTTAGGGTGCTAAGTCCCTCTCAGGATTTAGCCTGCCAGCTAAGGGGATGCCCCAACCTTACAGGGTGTTTCCACTGGATAATTGTGAGCTCCACTGAGGACCTTGTCTTTCATATGCTCTCCCTTTCTATTTCATATTTACCAATCCTGGTATCTATTGTATTCCCTCATTTTGTCATAACCTTTTCCCCTAGGTAAATCTACCTATTGCCAAAGAGAATGGCCATTGTGAATTCTGCACACAACCCAGGTGCCTGCCATCATCTGGTATCTACATTAGCCACAGCACAGAGAATAATCTGAATTAACTTCTTTAAGTATTGACTCATTTGATCTCTTTGTTGTCTCAGAGTCTCACAAAAGTCTTCACCAGGGATTTGAAAATGTCGTTCTGAGGCTCTCCACTTTCTTTCTAGTCCAATTCTCACAACCCATTGGCATTTAAAGCTCTTTACAACCTGTGAATCTAAGCTTTATATATTTATTACACATTATTAACCTTCATGTACTCTACAATCCATCCAGACTGACCTTTTTCTTTCTCCTCACACATAACATTCCATCTTTTGTCTCTGGATCTCTGCACTAGTTACTCCTCATGCCTGGAATTAATTACCTTTTCATCTTCACCTCTTGGAATCCCTGGTTTCCATCAAGATGTAACTCAGAGCCACCTTCTGCAAGATGCCTTTCTTCCTGCTCTTAGTACCTACCCCCAAAGTTTCCCTTATACATATTTCTGTGTTTTATACATACTTAGTATGTATGACAACATTTACATGTCTCTTCTCAGCCAGGGATTTGATTTCTTCCTATATTAATCATAATTGGGGTGCATGAGAAGAGTTTATAGTAACCAAGGAAATGATGGGGGAAATATGCATCAGATGAAGCTCAATCTTCTCTAAGAAGTACAAAGGAAGATAAAAGCCCACAGTTTGGTTTAATATCAATTACAACTGGGAAATGAGGGGGGAAAGGTTAGGAAGGATAACCGAAGAAAGAGTATAGTATAAGCAAAATAAACTTCCTGATCCTGAAGAGAAGAATTGAAAGAAAAGAAAGAACTAAAATATAAAGAAGTGCCTTAGTTTGCCTCAGTTGGGGAATGGTTGAACAAATTGTGGTGTTTGAATGTAATTTAATAGTACTGTTCCACAAGAAATGACAAAAGAGAAGATTTTAGAGAATTCTCTGTGGTATAAACTAATGTAGAGTGAGAAAAATTTATACAAGGACAGCTATATTGTAAAGAAATAAACTGGAACACTTAAGAACTTTGATCAATACAATGACCAACCATGTAACCAGAAGATCTGTGCTTAAACTCATTACCCAACTTCTGATAAATCTACAGGAGATATGATTTTTTTTTTTTAAACTTGGCCATTGTGTGAATTCATTTTGCTTAACTTTACTTATTTGTTACAAAGAGGTTTAGAGTCAAGGTCTGTGAAAGGGTTAGCAATAGTGATGCAAAGATAGCAGGGCAGTTTTGAAAGTAACATGTAAAATTTATTACATGTTATTTTAAAGAAAGCAAGTGGTATGAAATGAAGATTTATGATTTTCTATAGGTTCCTCTTTTTAAGCTTTGAAATATGAATGGAAATACCTTTTATTGTATACATTTAAGTTCAGGATTCATTTTAATACAAGAGATTATTAGTAATATTGAAATATCACTTTCAGTTGAGTGTTAAGCTGCAAGCCAGTTTGCAAAATGTTGAGTGAATGAGAGCATGGAGATCATAAGTAGAATCGCTTTTTTAGAAATTTGAGATAGAACTATAAGACAACAGAGAGCTTAAAAGGATGACAGAATCTATTGTGGGCTTAATTTTGTTTTGTGTAAGACTTGAGAATTATGAAGGCAAACAATCTCATCCTTTAGTGCTGTATCTCAAACACATCAAAATGATTGAGAATATGTCTTTTCTCCTTTAAAAAAATTTGAAGGGGATAGAATAGAGTCCACACTTACAGGGACTGAACTAGACAAGAAAAAATGTTAGCTATTTCATTATTTGAAACTAGAGAAAGACATTGAAAGTACAGGGTGAGATCAAGGTCAAAAACTCAACAAGAGGTTGGTAAAGAAGTGATGAGGTGCAGGAATAGGGGGAGATATTTTGGGGGAGGAGCAGATTTCCTGCTCCCCGGTTTCTGACCAGGTGCAACTATCGAGAGTACCTTCTTCCCTTTCCATCTCTTCATCTGTAAAAATAAACAGTTGGACTAACCAGTTTCTACAATTCCTCCCAACTTGAAAAGTCTGAATTTTTCTCTTTTTTTCTCCTTTTACTCCAAAAGTTCCATGTGTTTTAAGAAAATTGTGGGGAGGATCTCCACAATCTTAATTCAGATTAACCAGACAACCATCTTTCAAATCTTGAACTTCACTTTACTTAGATATCTTTGCAAAAGAAAGTGTAACATTTTCTGGAAGCCAGTTGAATGCATTCCTCACACAGTTAATGATCCTCAATGTTATGCAGAGGAAAGAATAGCCCAAATCTCTTCTCAGAATGACAATCTGGTGATTCAAGGAAAAGAAAAGATTAGGTCAAGTCTAATCTGGGTATTGAAATGAGGACATTTATCCTTTGAAAGAAAATAGGAATTATGTTCTACAGCATTTGCATTATTCCTAGCTCAAATATTTAATAAGAAACTAGATTATACTGGTTTTGTGCTAGTTCTAGGCCTACAAAGTGGAAGAAAAGTAAAACAACACATTTATTCCTTCTCTCAATTAGTTTACATTTTAATGGGGGGAGGAAGAAATGAGGTGGCCTGTTTATAGATATATATAATACAGGATAGATAATGCCAAGAGTTAAAGAAGAGGTCCAGAAGATATTTTTATTTTAAATCCAGATATCACATGCTTGATATTCATATCCAAGACAATTTAACTTCTAATCTAGATGATAAAGAGATCATTTAAAATTTTCCTTTGATTTTGCCAATATCTCAATTTCCTTCTCAACGAACACTTTGGCTTCTGTACTTACTGTCTTTCTACAGAAAACAACTCTGAGTTGAGGGAAGTGGAATAAATAATAAGTTTACTGGTGTGGATAAAAAGTGAAGAGTGAATCCTGTGGAAATTACACCTTAGAAAATTAAGCAATGGGGGTGAGAAATGAGTTTAAATTGTTTAAATTTATTTTATTTTTACATTATTTACAAAGTTAAGGTTATAAAGTATTAATCTTTCAAAATGTCCAAAGTACTAGATCCTAATTTCACTCCAAACTCCCCATAGTATTTATTTTGATAACTTGCAGTAAGAAAACAAACATTCCACTCAAGAATCTTGAACTATTTATTTAACTACATAAAAACACTTTAGCAAATTATTGTTGACTTAACCAGTAGCACAAAACAGAAACTAAAACATTCATTTGTAGAAACATACATAGGCTCATAGAAGTTTAAAGAGAATTTCAGTGCCATCTAGTAAAACTTTGCTCATTAAGCCCAAAGAGTTTAAATGACTTGTCCAAAGGCCTCTGTCTCTACCTATCCCAAATAATAAATTTTTTGCCCTTTGGGGAAACCTATACTTTGGGATTGAGGCTGAAGGGAGAGAGATAGGAGGAAAGAACTTTCTTCCAGCACAGCTTTGCCTAGTTGCCTGCCATTCATAATGATGTAAATTGAGATCTTTTGGGGGGAAATGATGTAACCTTTGGGGGAGGAGGAGGCAGATGTAAACTGTGTCCCCTTTGGGGAGACTACCAAACCCTGAGAAAAGCAGATCTCTCCCGGACAAGCCCATCCTAAAGGTTACTTCATTTTTCCCAAGAAGATCTCAGTTTACATCAAAATCTCTGAAACATGCCTAGAGACAATTTCACCCTCAATCTGTCATTCATGTTTTGACAAAACACTGTTCATCTCTCTGCTTTTTAAGTCCTTTCACTGCTCACTTATTTCTTTCTCATACTTCTGGTTTGGCCCATTTCTGAAAGCTTCAGAAAACTTTTGAATTATATCAGTCTGGTTAGCCACAAATAAACCCTTGGCATGCCACATAAACAAACAATAATAGCAACAATAAAACTTTGGGATTTAATCCTTGCTCTTAATACAAACCCTGATTAGCCATAACTTCTATCTGGTGGCTTTGGGAATTATGTTCTATTTTCCTGCCTCTTAGGAAAGAAAAATTACTTCAAAAGGCTCTAGAGGAATCTTTTTTTATTTTTTTATTTTTATTTTTATTATTATTATTATAGTAACTTTTTATTGACAGAATCCATGCCAGGGTAATTTTTTTACAACATTATCCCTTGCACTCACTTCTGTTCCGATTTTTCCCTCCCACCCTCCACTCCCTCCCCTAGATGGCAAGCAGTCCTATATATGTTGAATATGTCCTAGTATATCCTAGATACAATGTATGTGTGCAGATCCAAACAGTTTTCTTGTTGCACAGGGAGAATTGGATTCAGAAGGTAGAAATAATCCGGGAAGAAAAACAAAAATGCAAACAGTTTACACTCATTTCCCAGTGTTTTTTTCTTTGGGTGTAGCTGCTTCTGTCCATCATTGATCAATTGAAACTGAATTAGGTCTCTTTGTCAAAGAAATCCACTTCCATCAGATTACATGATCTCTTGGTTCTGCTCATTTCACTTAGCATCAGTTCATGTAATTCTCTCCAAGCTTCTCTGTATTCATCTTGCTGGTCATTTCTTACAGAACAATAATATTCCATAACATTCATATACCACAATTTACCCAACCATTCTCCAATTGATGGGTATCCATTCATTTTCCATTTTCTGGTCACTACAAACAGGGCTGCCACAAACATTTTGGCACATACTGGTCCCTTTCCCTTCTTTAGTATCTCCTTGGGGTATAAACCCAGTAGAAACACTGCTGAGTCAAAGGGTATGCACAGTTTGGTAACTTTTTGGGCATAATTCCAGATTGCTCTCCAGAATGGTTGGATTCGTTCACAATTCCACCAACAATGTATCAGTGTCCCAGTTTTCCCGCATCCCCTCCAACAATCATCATTATTTTTTCCTGTCATCTTAGCCAATCTGACAGGTGTGTAGTGGTATCTCAGAGTTGTCTTAATTTGCATTTCTCTGATTAATAATGATTTGGAACACTCTTTCATATGAGTGGTAATGATTTCAATTTCATCATCTAGAGGAATCTTTTATTCATTCATTCAACAAAAATTATTAAATGCCTACTATGTGCCCATCACTCCTGCTAGATGCTGGGGATAGTTGAGTAAAAAATGAAACAATTCCTGACCTCACAGAGTTTACACTCTATGCAGGGAAAGAAGTACACAAGTAACAATATCAAGGTATGCAGTGGGCATAAGGATGGGTTCAAAGCAGGACTAAAACTAAATGAGAAGTTAGAATTCAAAGCTGAGATTTTGTGATAGGTCCCATGAGTCGATGAATCCCCATTTTGATGTATTGTTGGCGTTGTCCATTGGAAAGACTTCTAGGCCTTGATTTTTCCCATTCAGACTTTTAAAATGTCATTCCATCTGAGTCTTTCTGTTTATCTGGGAGCAGAAGAGCTCCTGAAACTAGAAGTTCTCTGTGCAGCAGGCAGCCTGTTGTCGTTTACTGCTTGTTGAAGATATCCAAGCTGGATGAAGCATAAAATGAGCTGAGACAAATCCTGAAGAACTATAATAGTCAATTGTGCACCTGGAGTAGAGGAAGGATCAGGGATTGGGAACTACTAAGGCCTTAGAAGGACTTGGTCATTTTTTCTTTTCTTTTCTTTTTTTTTTTATTTTTTATTTTTTATTTAATAGCCTTTTATTTACAGGATATATACATGGGTAACTTTACAGCATTAACAATTGCCAAACCTCTTGTTCCAATTTTTCACCTCTTACCCCCCCCACCCCCTCCCCTAAATGGCAGGATGTTGGTCATTTTTTTCAGTTCTGTTTGACTCTTGGAAAGTCAAAAAACCCATTTGGGATTTTCTTGGCAAAGATACTGGAGTGGTTTGCCATTTCTTTCTCCAGCTCATTTTACAATTGAGGAAAACTGAGACAACATGACTAAGTGATTTGCTCAGGGTCATATAGCTAGTTTTTGTCTGAAGTCAAACTTGAACTCGGGTCTTCCTGATTTCAGGTGCTTTGTCTTAACCACTGTGCCACCTAGGTACTCTTTCATGAGAGTCTTTCAAAAACTTGAAGGTAGCTCTCATTGTTTCCCCAAGACTTCCTTTATCCAAGTTAAACATCCCTAGTTCCCATCAACTGATCTTCACATGATGTCCTCTGAATACTCTCCAGCTAACTATCAATTTTCTTTTTAAATCTGGGGATCCAGAACCAAAAACAATACTCCAGTTGGAGTTTCATTAGGACAGTTTGGAGGGATTATCACCTCCTTATTAACAAGCTATAAATCTCTTTATTCAACCCAAATTAAATGGATTCATTTAACATCATTTACTAAGGTTCCCCAAGAAGCCCAGTACAATACTAACTTCTTTGAGAGTTTCAAACAAGATAGAAAACATGGTCTTTGTTCTCAGAAACCTTACAATGTAATAGGAGAGAAAAGACAAATCTATAAAAACATTAATGTAGTGACAGAGATTATAATTGATTTCTACTTAGGGTCTTGACAGTTTTTCTCTTTTAGGGCTTTTAAAAAAATTTAACGCAGATATGTTATGAAATGATACCTATCCTTTAAATATGTTACCTTAAAACTGAAAGTTTATAAAAGCTTAGCTGCATCTTTATTTTTCTTTCCTTTCTTTTCTGTTTATGTAGACTTGACACTTTTTTGGTGTAGGAAATCACATAGAGGCAGCTCCTTCTATCATTACTGATCAGCAAATTGGGGGTAGAAACAATGAGGCTCAGTTGTTAACCCAAGATTCCAGTGAGAATATTGAAATAGTCATAACATTATTCCCTTTGATGAACTACTTTTAAGTCAAAGGTAAGGCAGAGTGAGAGAGTATTTTCCTTTACTCTATGAATGTGATATTTGAGAGATAAAAGATAAATTTCCTGGCTAAGGACTTCTAGAAAAATTTGTTGCATTATGGGGAATCAAATGTATGAACATATTCAATCATTAGAAAAGCTGAAACAGTTATTGGATATGGTCATGGATTTTTACCAGACCTGCAAGTAACTATGCTAAGCAAAACCAATTGAGGAATCTCAATAAAAGATTTTATTATCTTTTTCTTGTACCAAATATATACTAAGAAAGAATGTGAATACATTTCCTTATGGATTATGTTAAGTAGGGAAAGAGACAAGACTTGAGGTATACTAAACTAGATTTGGAGATTTTTCCTGGAATAAACTAAACTATACATGGTGGCCAAAAAAACAAAGTTTAAGTTGTCATACCCTTATAAAATATTAAATTATTCCTTTTCATTAAGAATCCTATATCACAATGAAAAGAATCTGGACCAAAGGAGAAGATGTAGGGGCTTACTTTTGTTTTTCAACTTTCCAAAGTACATACATTCACTTGTGGAGAGCACCTAACCTAACTAACCTAACCAAGACTCCTACCACACAGGTAAAATAAAAGTTTTGCTTTCCTTACCTGCCTTTGTACATAGGGATCACATTTATATTTCTTTAGCAAAATGATAATAAAGTATCTTATGATATTCTAGGGAAAAAAGATGGAGAAATGTGGGCTATGTAATAGTATAATTAGACTCAGAACTGACTGAATGACTGTCGCTAAGAGTTGTCATTACTGGTTTGAGGTCAACTTGGAAGCAGATTTCCAGAGCAGTGCCTCAGGGATCTTGTGAAACTTGACATTTTCTTTTTCCAGTGACTTGGACAAAAACACTGATGGCATTTGAATCAAATCATCAGAGGACACCAAGTTGAGGACAATAGTTAAAATGATAATCCAGACCTAAAAAGATCTTTAAGGATTAGGCCATTGAGCCAAATTAAATAAGCCATTTAATGAGAATATAAAGCCTTACCCTTGGGTTCCAGAAATCTAGAAATTGATTAAGTACAATTTACAGAGGTGTAAGATAGCAGTCTTTTCTAAAAAGGACTTGAAGATTTCAGCGTACTCCAAGTCCATTATCCCTCAAAAATGTGAAAAGCCAAAAAATAAAATTATATTGAGCTGCATTAAGAAAGGTTCAGCTTCAAAAGGCTTTGCAGGGTCAACATTGAAAAATTACCCATGCATATGTTTTGTAAATAAGAAGCTATTTAAAAAAAAAAAAAAAAAAAAGGTTCAGCTTCCAGGAAGAGGGAAGTGATAGGATCACAGTACCCTTTTCTAGTAGAATACATTGGGAATGTTGTGTTTAATGCTGGGCACCACAGTTTAGGAAGGACATTGATAAGCTGGTACAAAAATGGAATGGTTAATGACAAATCGCTTAGATTTGCTCAAGCTCCATTGCTATACAGAAGAAACCAGACTGACCTGGGAATCAGAACCAGCTTATGAAGATATAAAACTGAGCATTCCTGAAACTGGGAGCATCAGAAGTTCCTTGCAATATTGGTATAGTGAACCCGGAACTCCCCCTGCCATGCCAGAAAACCAACTCAGATAGAATTGTGTCAATTCAATGGTCTGAATTGGTTTGAAAAACAACCCAGCCCTGGGATGACCTGATAAAAACCACTATTCAATTACCCCCACCCCACCCCTGACCTTTGATTTCTGTCTTGATAACCTGATCCGACGAATATGTAGTTACTTCATCCCCTCCCCCCACTTTGCAGATTTTTTTTTTTTATAACCAGTGCTGCCTAAACCCACCCCAAGCTCAGTTCTATCTGTGCTTCCCTGTAGACACGTTCGCCTTTTTAGGAGAAATAAACCTACAGCTAGCACCTAACTCTGTTTGCCTTTCTTAGACCAAATTCTGGGAAAAGATTTGACACTAGAAAGCATCTAGAGGATAACCAGCGTGGTGAAAGAGGTAGGGTTTGTTTATTTATACAACTAAGAACTTGCCATATATTTTCATCCACCTCTCCAGAATGTATTGTACCTAGCCATTGAAAACTTTCTATTCATTCAGTGATAGCTATGCACATCATTCTTTTTTCTATGGATACTGTTTAATTATTATAAGAATTCCAAGAAAAGCAGGATGGTGCAGTGGGTAGAAAAGTTGGGAAGAATTTAAGAAGATTCATGTATTTGAAGGGCAACTGTTCAGGAAAACAGGGTTAGCTTGTTCCATTTGGCCCCAGAGTAGAAATAGGAGCAAAAATTAGACTTACTGTAAAGCCAAGCCTGCTAATAATTAATTACACCTATCTAAATCTCAATGGAAAGTTTCTCCCTCAGTGGAAATCTCCTGACCGGATGACTACTTAAGATATTGTTGGCCTAGATGGTCACAGGGGTCCTACTAGCTCTGAAATTCTGTGATTTGACATCTGTAAAATGTTTTATTAAGATGAACCAGTAGCATGAGGAAATAATAAAAGCAGCTCTTCACAGATGTTTGACAATGACAGATTTGGTTCTATCTCTTTTGATCTTTGTCCTTCCTCTCTTTGATTTCCACCACTGAAGGAGTTGATGTTGATTTTATGAAGTATACATTTATAGAGAGAATTTATACATTTAAATGAATGTTTACCTTACCCAAAACTTACTGGAATTTATATTTAGAATATTTTTTGAACAAAACAAATGACTTCATTGTCGTTAATAGGAAATGCCCAGAAGGAAACTCATCATCAACTCTTTACCCATTAAGCCCAACAATTTATAGTGTTAGAAAGTTACCAGAGGATATACTAAGAGGTTAAATGATTTGAACAGAATCCCATACACATATTTTGGCATACAAACAAGTATTTGCCAAAAACAAAATTTAAAATTCAAATCTTCTCTACTCACTGACCTACAATAAATAAATTCTTATAAAAATTAATAAAATACATAAACAAGATGATGTGCCTGCCTAACTTTGAAGAATGTAAGTTTTCAGTGGGCAGGCACAATTTAATGTTCTGTACTATCCTTCCGGGAGAAGTGGGTGAGAATATGCAAAGTTGTATTGTGAAATTGTATTTTATATATTGTATATATAATTGAATAACTGCTATATAATTAAGCAGATAATTCTTAGTTCCTAAAAACTGATCTTAAATAGTTTTAAATTATTAAAGCCTAAAACTGCACCATTTTGGGGGGACACCTTATATATGGAACCAACAAGAGAATTGTTGGTATAGAGTCAGTCCAACCTCCTGTTTTTCGGTTTGGTTTGGTTTCGTTTCGATTTTTACAAATGAATAAACAGAGGGTCAGAGAGATTAAGCATGGGTGCAAGATCAACAGTTAAGTGGAAAGCCAGGGGATTTGCATTCAGGTCTTCTTGGTTGCAACTCTACAGAAACTGAGGAGCCCGTTTCCCACTCAACAGCCTTTTTTTGGTCAGTATTCCCCCCCACACCTCCCCACCTTTTTCTTCCCTGTGCCTTTCCTTTCTGTTTCACCATCTTTCAAGGCCCAGTTTTCTTTCTGCCAGTTAGAAGCTAATTTCTAGCCATCGTTCCCAGATGCTCGAGCCCACCCCCCCCAACCCCCTACATCCTCTGCCTGTTTCATTCCCAGATGCTAGAGTCCACCCCCACCAGCCTCCACATCCCCCTTTCTCCATCTCCCCCTCCCCCTCTCTCTCCTTCATTCCCAGATACTCGAGCCCACCCTCCACATTCCCCCCTTCTCTTCCCCTCCTCCCCTCTCCCCCTCATTCCCAGATGCTCGAGCCCACCCGCCATCACCCCCTCTCTCTCTTTGAACCCCCGTTAGAGTCCAGCAGTTCGAGGGGGCCCTCATCCCTCCAACCAAGATGCACCACTGAAAAAGGGTCGAGGAGGTTGGGGGGGAGGGGGAGGAACTGGGGCCCAGCCAGGCCGAGGGAGGCCTGAGAGCTGCGTCGCCATGGCAACCGGGCCCAGGCAGGAAACGAGGGAAGCGAGGGAGGGAGGGAGGAGAGGAGAGGGAGAGGAGTGGAGGGATCGGGCTGCCCCGGAAGCACCTCCTCCTCCAGCCTCCCCCCCTCCTCCATCCCCAGCCTGCCAGCCCACCCGCCCCCTCCTCCCCTCTTGGCAGGAAGTGACAGGGCCCTGGAGGGATCCCCGCAGGCCAGAGCGGAGCTGCCGCCTGTGCCCGCTGCCCGGCCCCGGCCGAGGAGGAGGAGACGGAGGAGGAGGAGCCCGGCGGGCAGGCGGGTGCTCCGCGGCCGGGACCGTAGCTCGGACACCCCGCCCCCCTTCCCTCCGGGCCGGGGAGGGAGGAGGCGCGGAGCCCGCTGCCCTCGCCGCCGCCGCCGCCGCCGCGGAGCCGAGGCCCGCCCGAGCCCCCGGCCCGCGCCTCGGCCCCGGGGCTCCGTCCCCGCCCCCCCCCCCCCGGCGCGGGCGAGTGGGGATTCCCCGACACCTGAGGTGGATGCCTCCCGGGAGGCCCCGGGGACCGAGCCGGGCGTTAAGGTAACGCAGCCGCCGAGAGGGCTTGGACACCCCGCCTCGGTCGCCCCCTCCCCTGGCTGTGGCCGGAGCGGTCCTGGGGACGTCTGCCTCCCGGGTCCCTCCTCCAGGCCGACGGCCGTACTCCTTCCTCCTCCTTCCCCCAGCTCCCTCTGCTCCCATTCATTTTCTGCCTCCAACTTTGTGGCTCCTGCCGCCCGGAGGCTTGGCTCTCTGGGCATTCCCTGCCCGCGGCTGGGCTCTTGCCCTCGTCGCCGGCTCCCCGCGCCCACCGCTCTCCCCCAACCCGGCGCCTGTCCTCCCGAGGCCACCCCCCTTCTCCTGAGCACCCCGGGCATTCTGCCCCGCGCGCCCCCTGCTTTCTTTCCCTTCCCTTATCTTGACAAGTGTCCCTGCCCCTTCCCGCTGACGCCCGTCTGCCCTCCTCCGCAAGCTTCTGCCCTGGGCAATTCCACTTAGAACTTAGCCTAGTTCATCCTTACCCCCCCTCCCCATTTTCTGTCTTTAGTAGTATTACTACTCGACCTACGGAGGAATAAACTTCTGAACTGGCTTCCAGAATCCGGGGGGGTCTTCGAAACCTTGGAGGCCCTCTCGGTGCCAGTTTCTCCCGCAACCTGGAGCTGTAAAAAGGATCTGTCTTTTTCAGCAATTATTAATAGGATCCCTGGGTCTCTTTCCTGGGTGCCTTAGGATCTCAGCTGTGAGATAGAAGGAAGTCAGATCCCGGCAGAGCAGCACTGGCCGGAGAGCAAGCTTTTTTGCCATTTGATTTATCCTGCTCCCAGATTTAACTGTGGATGTGCTTAGTTCTCGGCAGTTATGATTGTGTCAGATAATGTTGGGAAGGATAAGTATTGCAAATAAAGAGAAGAATTTCTGCAAAATTGTTGTCACGGTCCGGTACTTTGGATTTTTATTTAGTTTCTTACGGCTATGGTCCTAAGACTTGTCATTGACAAGCTTCAACAGAAAATCTGATTCGATGTGTTTCATTTCTGAGCCAAATGATGATACTCTGCTGACCTGACATTTCTTACTAAGTCCACAAAGAAGTGGATTACCGATTTCTCCCACCCATCCTAGGGAGACTGTGGTGCTGATGAGGCTGGGGGGAAGGGGGAGGGAATCATAGGTAGTTGTAGATAGCCTCTATTCTATTAATTGATTTAAGGAAAAAAGTAGAAAAGAACAGTAGACAAAGTTCTTTCAGGATGGTTTTGTGAGTACATTCATAATCTTTTCTCCGGTCTTTTTAGCTGATCCCTAGCAATATCTGGAAATCTGTTTATGAAAGAGCTTGAGACTTGCATAGGCTTCAGTAAAGACAATTTTGGATTTCCATTAACTCGCCTTGTGTTTCAGAGTGAGCCCCTTCACCTCCTGAACTTGTTTTCTCCAATCTCTTTAAGTGAAGGGCTTGAACTAGATGATCTTTAAGGGCTCTTTATACTCCAAAGACGTTTACCTGACTTTTATGTTTTCTGCCCAGTATTTTTAAAGAGATTTTGTATATTAATGGGAGGATGTTTAAAATAAAAAGTTAAAATATCAAACCATATTCCCTCTTGAAATTTCTGATTTTGGGGTAATTTTAATCTTACATGGATATGTGAAATTCTTACACCTCATTGTTAGAAAGCCTTTTTAAAGTGGAGGAACTGAGGCATGAATAAAAGGCAAGTGACATGACCAAACTAAAACCAGAGCTAAAGAGAAGCAAGAGTTCAAACTCTGATTCTCTCATTAACTTAGATCATCAGCTTTAGCACTAGTAATTTAACCTTTCTGTGTCCTACTTTCTGCATTTGTAAAATAAAAATATTTGCCCTGACATCTCAAGGAATTGTTAAGATTAAAAGTTAACGGAAGATTTAAAAAAAAAAAATTTTTTTTTTAATTTTACCTTCCTTGAAGTATTATTGTTGCTATAAATTTCTTTACCAAAGATCATCGATTCCCTTTTTTTTATTGACAACTTTGGTGAATGACATTATATTGGAGATATATAACTTCAAAAGATTATAGGGGTTTAGGGTGGAGGAGAGCATATGTAATGTCTTGAATAGAGTGGGGAGTCATGAATGGTAGAGTTATGGGAGATCAAAAAGTGTAGAAAATGACATTCTACAAAAGGAAGATTATTTTTTTTTTCCTTGACCTAGAATAATAAGGGGAAAAGCTATTTTTGGATTGTGTTATGATTTGACTAGTTTTGCTTCCATCCAGGTCTCACTTTCCGAGCATTAGTTTTGGGGCTCCTGGACTGCTGTAATGGAAACTGAGAGTGAACAAAACTCCAACTCCACCAATGGGAGCTCCAGCTCAGGGGGTAGCACTCGCCCCCAGATAGCTCAAATGTCACTATATGAGCGACAGGCTGTGCAGGTAAGAAGGGATTCTGAGAATGAGGGGCTATGATTTGTGGGATAGACAAGAGCATAGAAAGACAGATAGGTGGTCCATTTCCTCAGCTTCTTTATTTGCGAAATGAAGGTAAACTAATGAGATCTTTTGGTTTCAGAATTCTATCCTTTCTATGCTTCCAAAAAGATTTGGACAAGCAGAATATAAGGAATCATAAGGAAGTAAATTGTCTCTGGTTGATGAGATGATGCAAGTAAAGCCCTTTGCAAACTTCCATAAATATCCATTACTATTATCTTTTTTCCCCTCATTTGATGTTACTTTGCCTCCCTAGAAACCATGGTTTTGGTTTTTAATCTCTTTCTCCCTCTGCCTTTACCTACTGTTTTATTTCCCCTCTGAATTTCCCCTTTTACTTTCTAGAACATTTAGCCAGAAATCCCACTTGGAAAACTATGGATTTATATGAGTTTTCACTGTTCTCCTTTTCCACTCACTAACTTGGATAGCTTGGTACAGCTTGTACCTATTGCTTCAAATAGAATATTGCTCTAAATGTAATAGTTACTCAATTCTTCAAGGACAAAATCAGAGTGCTGTTGTGTCTATCCCTGGCTTCTACCTCTACCTAGCCTTTCTTTTTTAAACTGGCTCACAGCAGTGCAAGTAGGTTAGGAGTCAGCAGTTCCCCATTTTGAATAACTTTTTCTCTCTTTCTCTTGTTTCTTTTAGGCCTTGCAGGCATTACAGAGACAGCCTAATGCAGCCCAGTATTTCCACCAGTTCATGCTTCAGCAGCAGCTCAGCAATGCCCAGCTGCACAGCCTGGCTGCCGTCCAGCAGGTGAGAGGTCAGCAGCCAGCTGGCCCAAGAGGGAGGGGACAGGCACCACAGGTGGGTCGGGGGACCCTCGGGGAGCACTGCATAAACTTCAAGTAGGGTTGGGGATAGAGTCTCTCCTCTGCCTCTTGTCCTCCTTTGGGGGAGGGGGAGTCCTTTGACATTTTGCTAGAGTCTCTAAGGTCCAGTGGAGAGCCAACCCGAGTTAAAATTTCTAAGGTCTCACCTCAGGACTGACTCATGATATAATCCTACAAGAGGATCTTCTGATCCTAAAATTTGCTTATCTAATATATGGGAATAAAAATTTTGACCTCTTGTATGTCCCATGGAGGCATTAGAAGGTTATTGTAGTTGCAATTGTAAAACTGCTCTGCAACAACCAAAACAAAAGGTGAAATACCTTGTCTCCCTACTCTATAGTAAAACCTCTTTGTCCTTACCAGGGATTTTTTGTATGTGTGTGTGTGTTACATGTTATTGGAAGACTCAGGGTCTTTCCTTGTCTCTGTGCTCTCTCTCCTCTCTTTTATTATACACAGGCTACCATTGCAGCCAGCCGGCAAGCCAGCTCCCCAAGCACCAGCACACCTCAGCAGACCACTACTACTCAGGCGTCAGTAAGTACTTCTTCCCAAGAAGGAAGCTGAGATAGCCTTCCCAGTGTTGGAGGAATGTAAAGGAATTAGGAAGGGAACAAGCATTTATTAAGTGACCCTTAAGGGCCAGCACTATGCTAAGTACTTTGTAAATAAGGTGTCCCTTAATCCTCAAAATAACTTTGGGTAGTTACTATATATATGGGGAAACTGAGGTCTATAGCAATTAACTGACTTGCTCAGGGTCACAGAGCTGTTAAGTGCCCAATGGTGTATTTATTCCAGGCTCCATCACTATCCACTGAGACACCTAGATGTCCCTACTTAAGTGTGGAAACCTAACCAATTTAGTCTTAATAGCAAAGACTTTCTGCTCTTATGTAGAAAATAAGAACAAAGAGGAGATGAGCTATTTGAATCTGTTTTAGGGTTTGAATAGAAGACATAATTTATGGGAAAAAACATAAAACTGGGGGAGATAACTTTCTGGAAGTGTCCAGCACTCAGCCATGTAGCCCTATGTGAAAAGGCTACTATCCTATGCTTCTGTGACTGACAATCCCAGGTGCAGGATTAATAAGTGATATCAAATAAGTGCCTCCTAAACCTTAAACAAGGAGTTGTGATGCTCCTTTCCTTTGACCCTGCCTGAGGGAGTGTGTGCATTGGGGGAAGATATTCTCCTCTTGACTGAAATGCTCGATTTGCTGGAGGGGAAACATTCAAGGGTTTTCTGTCACTTTTAAATCTTCCCAATTACTCATAGGTCTTGTTTTTTTTTTTTTTCTATCACACAGATCAATCTGGCTACCACCTCTGCTGCTCAGCTCATCAGCCGTTCCCAGAGCGTGAGCTCCCCCAGTGCTACCACCCTTACCCAGTCTGTGCTCCTGGGTAATACCACCTCTCCACCCCTCAACCAGTCCCAGGCTCAGATGTATCTTCGGGTAAGCCACTATCTATAACTATCATCCCTGCAGGATGTCATCTGGCAAGAACTTGGGCCAAACCTGGTAACCATTGTCATTTCCTTTGATCTTGGTCTCCCAGATGTCTTGAGTCAAGCTGTTTTCCTTGCCTCAGCTTACCCTAGGAGTGATTACTGATCTTGACAGTTCTTAGGCAGACAACAGAGTGCTTTGGGATTTCAAAATCGAAGAAGCTGAATCAGGGCTAAAGGATCAGCTCTTTGTTAAAGTTCTGTTAATGATTTCTTGTTTATAATATACTCAGTGTTAAAATGTAGATATGAGAAGAAAACCATAACGCGTAGCCAATACTTTAGACTCTGAAAATTCCAGCAGATTGCTATATCTCAGCCTACTTTGCAGTTGTACTTTACTTATTTTTAAATCTTTGGTATTTTGACCATTTCTTAAATACATTAATTTCTGGCTCTGGTTTCTTGCTATATAAATCCAGTTTTATATATACTAATCAAATATTCAAAACAAACGAGCCAATATGGAGAGAGCCAGGCTTAGCTGTGCCATCAATTATGTCTTTTATCTTATGTTCTCCATTTTTCCTGCTTCTTTTTTCCTCTTTTGTCTCTTCCTTTTCTTCTCTCCTCCATTCTTGTTCTTTTACTGTCTCTGCCAGCCACAGCTGGGTAACCTGTTACAGGTGAACCGGACCCTGGGCCGGAATGTGCCCCTGGCATCCCAGCTCATCCTTATGCCTAATGGGGCTGTGGCTGCTGTCCAGCAGGAAGTACCATCTGCTCAGTCGCCTGGAGTCCACACAGATACAGATCAGGTCAGTAATGACTCCTTCACCTGAGGAGAGTCAATCTCAACAAGCATTTATTAAGCACCTTCCTTTTTCCGGGGTTCTGCTAGGAGCTGGGGATAAAGAGACAAAAAGTGAAGTATTCTCCACCCTCAAGGAATACAGTATTCTCTCTTCTAACAAGAATGAAAACATACACATATGCATAGAACACACATATTTGTAAAGTACTTATGTCTCCTATTAAGACCCTAAAACAGATTTAAATAGCTCATCTCCTTATTCTTATTTTATATAGAAGAACAGAAAGCCTTTGCCATTAGACTGAATTGGCTAGATTTCCACATTCAAAGAGGGACATTTAGATGTCTTAGTGTATAGAGGTGGAGTCTGGATCAAGAAGATAAGTTCAAATCCAACATTGGGCACTTAGTAGCTCTGTGTCCCTCAGCAAGTCACTTAACTGCTATTGACCTTAGTTTCCCCGTATATATTACAGCTATCCAAAGTTATTAGGAGAATTAAGGATTTTCTGTGTGTTTTGTGTATGTGCATATGTATATATCTTGACTCTTGTTAGAAAACAGAATAGTCTACTCCTTGAGAATAGTTTTTGTCTCTTTAACCTGGCAGAGGAAGGGAAATTAATATCTGTAAGGGTCATCAAGAAAGATCTTACAGGAGCTGGCACTTGTCATTTTCTTAAAGAAAATCAAAGATTCCAAGAAGCAGACATTAGGAGGAAACGCATTCCAGACATTAGAGACAGGAACTAGAGTATTATGTGACAAACAGCAGGAAGGCCAATTTGGCTGGACTGTGGGCTGTGTAGAGGAGAATGCATTAATAGGTCTGGAAAAATAGAATTGGGAGAGGTTGTAAAGAACTGCTAAACAGAAGAGTTTATATTTGATCCTAGAGATACGAGGGTGATACTGGAGTTTATTGGATGGGAGTGTGATATGGTCAGATCTGCATTTGGAAAGATTACTGCCCTGTGGAGAGTGGCTAGGAGAAGAATCTTGAGGCAGAGAGATAAATCAGAAGTCATTATCTCTATTGTTACAATAGTAAAGGCAAGAACTGATGAGGATCTGGACTAAGAGGGCTGCCATGTGAATGGAGAGGAGATGAATTGCAAGATGTGGAGTAGAAATACAAAGATTTGACACATGAATGTGTACAACAGGTAGACATGAGGAGTCAAGGATTGATACCAAGACTGAATTGCATAACTAGCATAACCATGCTCTTGACAGAAATGGGAAATTTGGGGAATTGGATGGACCTACAGGAGGGAAAAGTGTTTTATTTTGAATTTTTTGAGTTGAGAAACTCTGAGGAGTTTCTACTTGATTCAATAGTCAACAGGGAGGAAATAGATCATTAAATAGGGGAATAGCAGCTGAAATGATTTTAGGAAGATGAGTCTTGACAGCAGGACTAAGCAGGAAGAATTAGAGCATAAGAATGGAGGTAGAAAGACTAGTGAGGATTCTTTTAGAGTAATCCAGGTATAGGGTGATGAAAACCTGGATTAGTGAGGTAACTTGAAAATGAGGAAGCAGCAAATCAGTACTGTTTTGAAGCAAGAAACCATAGCGTTTTCTAATTTTCAATATAGGGAGAAGGGTCTTGTCATATAGAGGAGAGATTAACCCCAGAGGGAAGAGCAGTAGGCAGAGATTTTAGGGAGGCAGATTTTGGCTCATAGGAAAAACTCTTTGTCATACCAGTCTACTAAGGTCTGGAGATACAGATAAAGTAAAAACACTATCCTATGCCTTCAAGATCACATTCTAAAGGAGAGAGCAATAATCCATACAATCAAAGCAGGGAAAGATACTTGCAATATAAATGGGACATAATCTTAGAGAAGAAGCAGTAGTGGTTGATTTTTTTTTTTTTTTTTTTTTTTTTGTCTTGGAGGCAGATAGGGTTAAGTGACTTGCCCAGTGTCACCCAGCTAGTAAGTGTCTCAAGTCAGATTTGAACTTGTCTTCTTGACTTCTGGGCTGGCACTTCTAGGAGCAGCTGAATCTTAAAGGAAACAGGGGAAGTACAGAGGCAGAGATGAGAAAAGAGCACATCAGGCATGAGGTGGGAAAGCCAGAGTACATGTATGAGAAATAGAGAAATTATGAGAAAAGTTCAGTATCACTGGGTTGTGGAAGGTGTGGAAGAGTAAAATGTATGAGCACTGGAAAGGCAATCAAAGGACTGAAAGGCTTTAAAATAAGATTTTGTATTTGATCCAGAAGGATCAAAAGGTAGTAGGGAGCCACTAGAGTTTGATTAAGGAAAGGGACATGATCAGATTGTAGGAAGATCACATTGGAAGCAGACTAGAGTGGAGTGGGGTTTAGAGGGGAGAGAGTTTATCCAGCAAATGTGAGCTGAATAAGGTACTAGGGTGGTGACTGTCTGAGTGGAGGGAAGAGATTTGATAATAGTGCATATATATGGGAAGGATCAGTGAGCTATGGAGAAGAACAAGGTTGTGGACCTGGGTATCTGGGAGAAAAGTGGTGCCCTTTGGAATAATAAAAACATTGCAAAGTCAGGATGGTTTGGGAGAAGAGATAATGAGTTTCTGTATTTTAAAGGTGCTTATGGAATGTTCCAATTTGGGATGTACAATAAGCAGTTGAGAAGAGATTGGAGGTCAGAAAAAAGATTAGAGCTATCTTGTCCCTGTCATTGGAAGTCTTCAAGTAGGCCCCTTGTGGAAGGTATTGTAGAGGCCATAACTGTTCATTCATGGACTAGATGATTTCTGGAGAGTCCTTTCTAACTGCTATGCTTTGTGTCTATTATCTTAAAATTTCTAATCTGGGACAATGAAATGCTTCTGATGTGTTCTGAGGTTATGGTGTAATGAAAGCTTTTCCCTTTCATATCAACACCAGAGATTCCTTAAGAAGATGGATAAATAAGGATTTAGTAGTAATATAATTGTGGAATCAGAACTGGTTGGATTTAAAAAGTAGTTAACAGTTCAGTTTCATTGCAGCAAGAGGTGAAATATAACAGAGATCTGTCCCTAGCCCTTGTACCATTCAATGACTTCAAAAGGCATAGATAGTAAAAATTTGCAAGTGACATAAAAGCTAACATACTGAATAATGTCTTGACAAGCAAGAGCATTGAGATGAATCTAGTAGGTTAAAAACTCAAAATGAATAAATGTTAAACCTTTCATTTGTGTACCTAGAAAAGAGACATAATTAGTAATTATTCTGAAAACAGCAATTCTGAAAAATAATTGCAATACTTGGTAGACTGCAAATTCAATGAGTCATTAATGTGATATATGGCAGTTCCCCAAAAGCTCATAACTCATATAATCTTAAACTGAATTAGCTTCTAGCTAGATCTAGCTTCCAGCAGTATGGAAGTGAAGATGTACCAATTGATTTTTCCATTGTTAGATTTCAGCTAGAGAGCTGTGTTCAGACTTGGACACCAGAGTTTAAGGTCATTGAAAAGCTGGCAAGAACTCAGAGGAAGGCAACCAGAATGGTGAAAGTCCTTGAGTTCGTGATATTAGGATTGGTTGAAGGGAATGGGCCTGTTTGGCCTAGAGAAAAGACATTACAACTAGTTTTAAAGTATTTGAATTCTTTTAATATCAAGGAGAGGTTAGATTGATTCAGTTTAGCTCCAGAGACCAGAAACCAGAAGCATTTGATGGAAGTTGAAAAGAAGCATATTTAGGTTTATTTGAGGTTGGGGAAAATTTCCTAATACTAATTGCTGTCCAAAAGTACAATAGTTTGGCTTGAGAAGTAGTGGATCTTTCTTGACCCCCAGCCCTTTGGAGGTCTTTTTTTGGGGGTGAGGCCGGGGAAGATGGCAGAGAGTTAATGAAGTGGAGTGACTTGTCTAGGGTCACTCAATCATTGTCTGAGGCTGAATTTGAATTCAGGTCCTCCCAATACCAGGGCTCTCTGTACTGCGCCACCTAGCTGCTCCTCCTTGGATGTCTTAAAGCAGATACTAGTAGCTGAGGGGTGGGACTGAAGTGACTAATGAGTCTCTTCCAACTCCCTCCTTTTCTCCCAATCTGCATTTTCACTTCATGTTTTTCAGGTGCAGAACTTGGCAGTGAGGAGCCAACAGTCTTCAGCCCAGGGTCCCCAAATGCAGGGCTCTGCTCAAAAGGCCATGCCCCCTGGAGCTTCTCCTACCACAGGCCTTCCCCAAGCCACTGGCCAGCCTTTAGCTATGACTCAAGCTTCCTCTGGCGGGGCAGGCCAGTCCCTCAACCTCAGTCAAGCTGGTGGGAGCAGTGGGAATGGCATCCCAGGATCTGTGGGGCCGGGGGGTGGCCAGGCATCTGGGGGCCTGGGTCAGGTGGCCTCTTCAGGGATGGGTGGAGGTGGGAGCTGCTCCAGGAAAGGCACTGGGGTGGTGCAGCCTTTGCCTGCAGCCCAGGCAGTGACAGTGAGCCAGGGCAGCCAGACAGAGGCAGAAAATGCAGCAGCCAAGAAGGCAGAGGTAGAGAGCAGTGGACAGCAGAGTGTGGGCATGAACCTGACCCGGACAGCTACACCTGCTCCCAGCCAGACCCTTATCAGCTCAGGTGAGCTATCTTGGCTCCGCAGGGTATCTTTATTCACCAGAGACCTGTGGTTTTTTTTCTTGGAAAGTAGAAGAGGACTGGCTACTTTATTTCCATTTTGTTCAAAAGATTTATCAGACTACTCTTGATTAACCCTTCTATAATAACATGAGAAAAGAAAATGAATTCTCATTCATCTTATGTCATGCTAGTGCTATTAAGAAAAATAATGCATACTAATTGGAACTCTACACCAAGCACCAGCCAGCTTCTAAGCTGCTCAGTTCTGGTTGCTTTACTCTGAAATCTTCCATTGCCTTCCCGCTGCCACTGTGTTCCCTCTCAGAGACTTAGGAACAGAAAGTTGTCCCAACTATGGGCCAAGCATTGAGTTCAAATAGACCAAGTCTTTGCTCAATATGTCCATCTGCTAGATTCAGGATTACTCACTATCTGAGAAGAGAAAAAATTGTAGTTGGGACATGATTAGGCCTGCCCTCTTGATGCTCCTTGGACTTTGGTTTCCTCAAGGGGGAACCTCAACTTTCTTGCCTTTTAAAGCAATTGAAAAGTTTACATTCTGGAGATTTTAGGAGATATGGGTTAATAGCAGTTGTTGAATTAGCATAAGAAAAATCTATATTCTAACATTGCCAGATCTTGATAATTAAATAGTATTAACAGAATGCAAGAAAAGGAAATGATAGTACTAAAACCAAAAAATAAAAATAAAGAGAATTTTTTGGAATGTAGGTAGATGAAGAGACCCAGCTACATGCACTTACTTTTCAATACCCTTTTTATTGTTTATTCCTAATCCCCTGCGTAGGTGTCCTGAGCCTCAAGAGGGAGGGGTGAAAGGAAGCCTATATATTACCACAAATAATCTGTTGTAGATAAAGCACTAAGAGAGGATGGAGTAGATTGTAGTTGTTACAAAAAACGACTTTTAGTACCACTTCTTTGTAATTTTCTGCAAAATCCAATCCCCTTTCCACTGATTTTTAGAAATAGGCAAATTTGATCATACCTAACTTGAAGCAAAAGTATGGATAAGGTGACATCAGAAAATCCATTTCAGTTTAGGATTCTTTTGATTATATGACCTCAAAGTTTAGAAATGGGGGAGGAACGCTTTAGTTTGATCAGATCTTATTCTTTCCCTGTTCCCTTGCCCACCTTGGCCTCATTCCTCTAGCAACCTACACCCAGATCCAGCCCCACTCACTGATCCAGCAACAGCAGCAGATCCACCTACAGCAGAAGCAAGTCGTAATCCAGCAGCAGATTGCCATCCACCACCAGCAACAGTTTCAGCACCGGCAGTCCCAGTTGCTCCACACAGCTACCCATCTCCAGCTAGCCCAGCAGCAGCAACAGCAGCAGCAGCAGCAGCAGCAGCAGCAGCAGCAAGCCCCAACTCTCACCGCCCCTCCGGCACAAGTCCCCCCCTCCCAGCAAGCCCCGCCTCCACAGTCTCAGCAGGCTCAGACCCTGGTTGTGCAGCCCATGCTCCAATCCCAGGCCCTTGCCCTCCCTCCTGACTCTGCCCCTAAACCACCCCTGCCCATTCAGTCCAAGCTGCCAATGGCATCCATTAAGCCCCCTCAGTTAGGGGCTACCAAGATGTCTGCTACCCAGCAGCCGCCACCACATATTCCTGTCCAGGTGGTGGGAAGCAGGCAGCCGGGTTCAGCTCAGGCGCAGGCTTTAGGATTAGCACAGCTGGCGGCTGCTGTGCCAACTTCTCGAGGACTGCCAGGCTCAGTGCAAGGAGTGGGCCAGCCCCATGTGACTTCCCCCCCCTCCCAGGCTACTGGAACCCTGCAAGATGTCCCCCCAACATTAGCCTCTGGGGTCAGCTTGACCCCTCTGCAGGGGACAGCACATGTGGTAAAGGGAGGAGCCGCTGCCTCACCTGTTGTGGCCCAGGTTCCTGCTGCCTTCTATATGCAGTCTGTCCAGCTGCCGGTGAGTGACACCTGAAAATGAAAGGGAAGTTGGTAAGGGAGGGCCTGGGTCACAGCGGGGGTACTTCCCCTTGTTAGCCAAAGAGTGGTTCAAACATGAAAATTGCTTTTCTGGTCCTGATGGTAGAAGGACTCTAATAATGTAAGCAGTGTTTAAACTCCTCATCACTAGTATTCAGTTTTTTAAGTGGCAATTCTGTTTAAACCCTGTCTAAGGTAGACAGGAGTATGGGGACAAACCAACATGTGGCAGACCTCTGCTCCTAGGTTAAGTCTCAGAAACGCCTGGCCTGGGAACAAAGGGGAGGACCCAGAAAGAAATTTTATTAAAGAATTTAGAGCTGGGGCAGTTAGGTGGCACTGTGCATAGAGCACTAGCCCTGAAGTCAGGAGGGCTTGAGTTCACATCTGACCTCAGACACTTAACACTTCCTGGTTGTGTGACTTTGGGCAAGTCACTTAATCCTAATTGTCTCAGCAAAAGAAGCAAAAAACAAAAAAGAATTTAGAGCTGCTGAATGAATGGGAGTGATCATCATCCTATATTGTCCTTCATCCTTGGGTTCTTTGCTATTTTCTTTCTCATTTCCCCAATATAAAGGGCAAACCCCAGACTCTAGCTGTTAAGCGAAAAGCTGAATCTGAGGAAGATAGAGAGGAAGTCTCCACTATAAACACTATGCTTCCTGCCAAGTCATCACCAATTGTAGAGAGTCCCAAAACCATGGAAGAAAAGGGCAGCCTTGCAGGTGAGATGGCAGTGGGATTCCTAGCAATTTCTGGAGTTCACTAAAGAGCCAAAAGACAACTCTAGTGCAGTCGTGTACCCAAATTGGGCTGGATAAATGGGAAGATCTCAAAACCCCTAATGTGGGTTGTGATGATCCATTCCATTCACCATCATGGCAGACCAAATCGGAGGAGCCTATTCTTGTATCTACTGCTTACGTGTTTTTTTGTTTTCTAGAGAAAGCTGAACCAGTGGTCAGCATGGTCCCTAACACTCCTAGCAGTGACCTAGCAGTCTCAACCCCTACCCCATCTGCACCACCCCCCACGCTGGCTATGATGTCTCGACAGATGGGTGACTTGAAGCCCCCACAGGCCATTGTGAAACCTCAGATTCTCACCCACATCATTGAAGGCTTTGTCATCCAGGAAGGGGCAGAACCTTTCCCGGTGAGGGAATAGGATCAAGTAATTTAGAATTGGGAATTACAATTTGCTCTTCTAAGCAAAAGATAGTTGTTCCCCAAAACAGAATGAGTGACCCAGTGATAAGGAAAAGGGTTCATTAGCCATGGATGGATGTAGAGTTCATAGATTTGTGTTTGAATCCTGGCACTGCCATTGTCTGGCCTTGGGCATGGGCTCTGATCCTCTATAGAATGAATGGAAAGGACTAAATAATCGAAGCACCCTGCTGCCTCACAATATAAGATCCTATATAAGTTGGAAAGAAAGCATGATGGACATGGGAAAGTGAAAGAAGAAATTAAGGTTGGGTTTCTGGAGGTCATGTAATCTAACCTTTTGATTTTACAAATAAACCAGCACAGTTTCCAGCAGTTGAAAGGACTATACAAGCTTATTTAGCTAGTTAGTGGCAGAGCCATTGACTCCCAGGCCAGACATTTCACTGTACCATAGGCAAAGGCCAGGAAAAAGAAGTAAGTTGCTAGAGTGAGTGTCCATCTGCGCTCTCCAGTGGGTCTATGAAAAACTGGGATTGATTGTCCCACCTATTCCTGGGAGAGTGATTTTTCTCTGGTTCAGATTCTGTAACTGATTATATATAATCTGTAAGGTTATAAGAACTTTACAGAGGAATATCCTTGAAAAAGAATTGTAAAGGAAGAAGGAAAGAAAATAAGCTAACTAGTTACGTTGCCACTTACAGGTGGGCTGTTCCCAGCTCTTAAAGGAGTCTGAGAAGCCATTACAGACAGGAGCTCCTGCAGGACTGAATGAAAGCCAATCAGGTGGCCCCATAGTAGGGGACAGCATAGCTTCAGGTGAGTAGGATTGTGAAGACCCCTTTTGGAGAAGGAGGTTCATGGTGGTGGGCTTGGAAGGGGTCTTATGTGAATGGTGTCCTAGTGGTAGAGGTGATAGCCTGGCCCTGAGCTTTCCCTGTTCTTTAGAGCTGGATAAGAAAACCAATCTGCTGAAGTGTGAGTACTGTGGAAAATACGCTCCAGAGGAGCAGTTCCGTGGCTCCAAGAGATTCTGCTCCATGACTTGTGCTAAGAGGTACTCATGGCCCCCTCACCCTCACCATCCCTTCCCAGGACCATTTTCCAGATGCTCTTTTAGCTCCTCTCCTGACTCTTCCTTTCACAACATTTAAAATTTCACTTTGTTTTGTGTAGGGTTGATGTTTGAGCTGAGAAGCCCTACCCAAAGTCTTGACCTGCTCTTGTGCCTCATCTCTTCCCATAGGTACAATGTAAGTTGTAGCCATCAGTTTCGACTAAAGCGGAAAAAAATGAAGGAGTTCCAAGAAGCTAATTATGCTCGAGTGCGCCGGCGTGGACCTAGACGAAGCTCCTCTGACATTGCCCGCGCCAAGATCCAGGGCAAGCGACACCGGGTGAGGCTCGCTAGAAGATCATTGAAAGAAAAATTTAGAACCCTCCCTGAAACAGTTTCCTTCTATCCTTCACTTTCAAATGTCCCTTATTTCAAGGAGTTTTGAAGCATGATTCCAACCCAGCATTAAGTCTGGGTGAGAAATGTCAATAGTTGCCTTCCCTCATTTTCCTTATATGTTCTCTAGTTGTTATCTTTCAATATAATTTTTGCATAGTCAGTATATTGTGGGGAAAAAAGGAGAAAAGTGAAAAATCCAAAAACAATGTGGTAAAATTGAAATTTGCTTGTAAATAGAGTTGCCTCTTGCATTTGCAGATTATTTCAAATGTGTGTATCTTAGAAATATTCTAAAGCCCCTAGAATGTGGAAGATGCATATCATAGTCCTGCTTTTAATTCTACTAGTCCCTCTTCCTTATCTCTCTTCCTGCACAGGGTCAGGAGGATTCTAGTCGGGGTTCAGATAACTCTAGTTATGATGAAGCGCTATCTCCCACTTCCCCTGGACCTTTATCAGTGAGGGCTGGTCATGGAGAACGAGACCTGGCAAATTCCAACACAGAGCCCCTAACTCCAGAACTGCATGGTATCAACCCGGTCTTCCTGTCCAGCAATCCCAGCCGCTGGAGCGTGGAAGAAGTTTATGAGTTCATCGCTTCTCTACAAGGTCAGACCTTACTGAGAAACCCCGCCCTATTACCCAAAAGAATAATCTACATTTTATTTATTTTTTTGTTTTAGAAAATACCCCTTATTGTGACTAATGTACATATAGTAAAAAGTGCCGTTTCTTTAGTTATGTATCCTGTCGGTAGCATAGTTTGGGATTTCAGAGGGGGGATTATGGCACTTCATGTAATTTCTCAGAAATTGGCTTGCCACTCTACCATGTTACAGAAACAATAGCCACTTTCCATTGTTTGAAATTTGTTGGGCTTCTACTTTAATGGCTGTTATTCTCATTAGAGGGTCTGCTTTCCAACTTTATTACTTTTAATCACCATGAGCCTTTTGTGCTTTCCCTTACAAAATGAAAATTTTCTTATTTTTTATAAGTAGTGACTGGAAGTAATCATTGTTTCACTATAAGGGGATTATGGTTTCTTAAAGTCAGAAAAAGAACTAGGAAGTCAAGATTTTAGGGGATTTAAGATATTCCTGCCCTGCCCCAAAGGAATATCCAATTCTACGGTACTTGATCTGGTAATGAGTTCTGGGCCCCAGAGTAGAGTAGGTAGGTATTCTTTGTGCTTAGTTACGAATGTAAAGCTTATTCTTTACTTGGACCCCTATAGAATATGCTGTTCTGTGTTTTATAGTTTGTTGTAGTTTTCCGTCTTCTAGGCAGTTATATCCAATTGCCCATTTTCCTCTCAATTCTATCCCAAGAACATGCTATCTTAGATCCATATTATAGCACTGAACTTAGGATAAGTGAGTCCCATCCCAGCTTTGCCATTGCTTATCCTCAGTTCACCCATCACGCCCTGCCACTGTTCTGTCTGGGGCACTGTGAGGGCAAAGGAAATACTGTCGCTATGCATCTGAAGCTCCTCAACCTGAAAATGGAAGGAGCACCCTGGGATGGAAATGATGGAGAGGAGGGCAGCAGGATGGCACGAGATGGGGCCACGATGCTGGAGGCTGCTGTGAAACAGGTGGGACAGTCCTAAGGGAGACAGGCCAGGTTATAGCCCCACTGCCTTCCAGTTCTTCCTTTTCCTCTCCTTTACCCTTTTTTCTTCCTTTCCTGGCTGGTTCCCGTTAATTAAAACTCTTCCCTCTTTGCCTTTTTCTAGGATGCCAAGAGATTGCAGAAGAGTTCCGCTCCCAGGAGATTGATGGGCAAGCTTTGTTACTACTCAAAGAAGAACATCTCATGAGTGCCATGAACATCAAGTTGGGCCCAGCCCTCAAGATCTGCGCCAAGATCAATGTCCTCAAGGAGACCTAAATAGAGCCTTCTCATAGACTAGCTCAAAGTGGGCCCTCCCTTGCTGCCCAAGCTGCAATCTGCTGAGGACCAGTAGAGATCTGGGCAGGGGAAGAGAGGTGTTTTACCAGTGGGGAAGATAAGACAGGAAAAATGAGTGTTCACCCATCCCCTGATGAACTACTGTTACCACATGGTAGCAGTTTTTGACACTTTCAGTTCTAGTTTATTTTTTAAAAAATGGCTCCTCCCTCACCACCCCACCCTTCCCTACCACTCCCCCCAAATCTGAGAGATCTGGAGGGCAAAGGCTACTCAGCTCTTTCCTGGATAGTGAGTCCAACCAGGGCTTGTTATCCTGAAGGACTACAGTATGGCAAGGGCCTGACCATACATGGTGGAACTGGTAAGATCTGAGGCTGCTTTCCCCCATCAGGGAAATAAGGGTAGGATTGTCTAGTTTATGGTACTTCTCTTTGTATCACTAACTGTGGCCTACTCCCTTTTCCCCCAAGTACCTCGCAGGCTCCACCTGCTCCTTGGCAAGGCTACCATCCTCTTTGAAAGTTGGCTCATAACCTTATGAGTTGGTCTAGGGACATCCGGCATGTTTGTGGCTGACACGTGTGTGGTTTTTCTTCTCTTTTCTTCCCCATTCATCTGTTGGCTTTCTTCTACTCTACCCACCAATCCCTCTTTTCTTTCTACCTCCTTTGTCCCTTAGCTTTACAAGGCCAGGAATACGAGTTACTGGGGGCAGGAGTAAAAAGCCTGTTTCTTGTTTCAGACCCTGTTTCTTGTACAACAAAAATAACTATTTTTTTTTCCCTTCCTTAGTAAAAAGATGAAAACTGGTCTTGGTTGTCTGTTTTACTTTATTCCTGAATTTCTAGACCCCAATCAATTCTTATGCAAACAGCCAGACCAAAAAGAGATTGAGGCTTTTTTTTTTTTTTTGGTCCTTTTAATTTTCTGAAGTTGTGTTTTTATACAAAATGTGGCATAGACTTTTGCCTTATTTCAAAACACTGGGTTAGGGAAGAGGGAAGAAAACAAAACAAAATATACACACACACACACACACAAAAAAACCCTGCTGATTTTATAATCTTAATTTCCCCACTTTAAAAGGAAAAAAAATTCATAAACAGTAATGAAAAAGCCAAAGATAATTTTTTTTTTTTGTCTGTAGCTATTTTGCCCCTGATTGGCCAGAAGAACTTTATTAGCCAAAGAACGGATCAGCCCAGTTTCCTGGCCATACCACCTAATTAGAAAAGGGAGGCACCAGAAGGGATTCTGAAAACCCATTCTTGCCCAGAAACATCTTGAGCAAGATACACTTTTCTCCCTGAGCCAGCAGAGGGAATGTTAGGCATTCTCTACACTTGGAAGGAGAGCTCCAGGCTCCCTACCTGTTTCTATTTGCATTCTTGGCAATTTTTGCTAAAGAAAAGTCACATACCTGGGGAGATCGACCATGTTCATAAAAGGTAGGTATATAATAAAAGCTTCACCAGGTTCTGGAACCACAGAGACAAAAAAAAAAAAAAAAAAAAAAAAAAAAATCCTCTACCATTCTAGGCATGGCTAATTTTCCTTTTTAGGAGCCAATGTGGCACAATACTTCAGTCTCACTTCCCCCTTTTAGCTTCTGGCTTTCTGGATTGGGCTTTTTGGCTAAATGTTGAATTGACAACACAAAATCACAATCCACATATTTCAAGATAAAAGGTCCCTATCTAAGCCAACAAAAGACCTAGTGGTACCTCAAAAATCTATGGCCTGGGAAAATTCACATTTTATGGTTTTGTTCCCAGAGGAGATGCGGGGACACTAAGAGAGATGGGCTGTCTTGGGCCCAGACCAAATTCATGAAGTTGGAAGTGATCAAAAACTCTTGTAAATAAGAGCAGGCATAGGGTTACAATGAAAACCCAATATAAATAATTTTTTTCTTTAGAATCCAGTGTCTCACAGAAAAGCCTAACATCAAAAAATGCAGTAAAAAGACCAGGAAAGTCTCTTGCCCACTCCCAGCCATCTGTACATCTCCCTATCATCCTTTCTTTGCAAGGGCAATCCCTCCCTCTCAAACCCTCATTTCCCTTTGGCCCGTAAGGGTTGTCCTTCCTAGGCACATTTCTCTGGGTCAGTACCACTAATAGACTCCAAAGGGAAAACATGGAGCAGAGAGAAGGCAGCTTAGTGGGTAGAAAGAGTGAGTGCAAGTTAAAAGCAAACTAGAGGAAAAAACTGGTAGAAGAGATGGAGCAGCAGCAGCGGCGGAGAAATCTGGCTGAGGATGCTTTGGTTCAGGGGTGGAAAGAAAGGCTGGGTATCTCCAGTGTAGTCACATGGGGAGCAAGTGGTCATCCCTTTCTTCTGATTCTTCCCCAAGTTGGTCATCCCCCACACCTCGGTAGGCAGCAGGCACGTTTCGGGGTTTAGACCGGCACACAAAATCGCAGCCATCCTGTGAGGGAAAAGAAACAACTGACTGAAGGAGTGAGTTGTGTGGGGTGCAGAAAGGCTTCCTAGTCTATAAATATCACAGGTTAGCCACGAGAGAAGCTGTTTCAGGAAAATAACTCAAAAGAATAAAGATGCCATCTGAGGATATGAAAGTTTAAAATTCAGTTTTGAGTTTCTTGAGTGTTGGAGACTAAGGGTCTTGATGGCAGTAACCATTTCCCTTCCCTTACCCCTCTCCCAATTCCAAAAGAGGTAAGAGTTCAAGAGAAAACTAGAATAAACCAATTCTTGCATAAGCCCAGAATCTGTGTGTTCCCTGCAGTTAGGTACAGAATAAGTACCAGAACAACAGTCCTCTTACTACTTACTGCTACCAAATTGCCCAGATCCTGCCAGAAGGCTAAATGAGGAAACTGCTCCATGCCTTTGGCACCCACTACCAGCCTTTGGTACAAGAAGCCCCCAATGAGATAGACAGCCACCAATGAGGCAAACCTACACAGAAGGGAAAAAAGTATAAAAATAGCCACATTAAACAGAGATACAGGCACAGATGAAACATCCTTCCAAATAAGACTGGGCACTAAGAACTAGAGGTGGTGAATAATTAGCAACACAATTAAGTGACCTCTCAGCCACGACCCTGAGGCAGCCAGCTAGGCTACTGACCTGCACAAGTAAACAAAGAACTTTCCTGCTTAATCCAAAGACATCATCAGCCCCTGAACTTCTAAGAATTATCAAATACTTAGAACAAAGTCTCTCTCCCTTTAAATATAATTAGATTGATTCTATGGTTAAATCCATTCAAATTCTCAAAGTTGCAGAAGTAGGAATGAGAATGCATTTTTAATCACTTAGCCCTCTACAGAAATTGTTCTATTGATCCAGAAAAAAACAGAATAAATATTAAAGGCTTTTGTGTTTCAGAGCACTCACGTAATAAGTAAAATAGATCCCACGCTGAGGTGAGAATCTTCAGGTGGGCAAGCCAGACTGCTGTCCATCTCAAAAAGATAGAAACATTCTTGGATTTTTCCCCTTTCTTCAGAGACAGGCAGGAAGTTGCCCTGTGTGAAGACAGGAAATAATAGTTTACTATGTTAAAAGTAAAATATTCTAGTACCCTAATACTCCCCTTAGCTCAGGAACCTAATGAAGAAAAAGAAAAGTTCCCTTAACTACATAATTCCTACTATACCCATCTAGTAATGCTGTGCCCACTCTGCTGTTCAGCCTCTGTCCAACTCTACTAGCCCCATGATATCTCACCCCAATGGTGTTTTTGTTACAGGAGATCATCACTACTGCTCGTCGCTGTTCCTTGCCACAATGGCTGCCATACTCATCACCCCCTTTATAGGTCAGCATGATCCAGTCACCTGAGGGACAAGGAAAATCTTTTTTGTCACAGGAAAGGATAGCAACAGATTTGGGCATTGTGGTAGATAGAAAAGTATATAAAGGGAACTCAGAAGGAATTAGCTTTACTTGAAAAATTTGTAATTGTTATCAAGGGACTTATATACCAAGTATTATATCTTGTTTAACAAAGCTGCATGCCCATCATCCTATAGGATAACTGAAACGGAAAAAGATAAGTCACTAGGCTTGTAAGAAATCTTGTTTTTTCAGTACTAATGTAACGGTAATGACATGAATCTAAATTTCTATTTCACTGGGATATACTGGATGGCTATTTCAAATCAATCTTATAAGTTCATATTGAACCAAATTTATTGAATACACATTATTTGCTGACAAAAGGGCAGAAAAGGAGAAGGCTCTTTACATTCTGGTATTTAAAATTATCTGACTGATAATTCAAAGTATGATCTATGTACTGAAGTGGTTGAATAGGGGAAGAAGGGGATGGTGGCACAAGGATGACTATGTTCTTTCCATCTTTAATACTAAGTGAAACAATCACGCCAATAATTGTTCCTCAAGCAACAATTATGTAAAGAAAATTATAAAAATGGATACTCTTAAATGGGAGACCAGTGGTAGATCATAAGATACAGTTGAAAGAGTAAAGAAATAGATATCTGAGTTGAAATGAGCTTGTTTTAGAGTTATCTGATGATGAAAAGTGAAAAAAGGCCTTACTTCCATTGAAGATATGGGTTTCATTAATCCTTCCTATTATTGTCTCCTCTTTAGTCTTCAAGTTGATCTGCACCAGTCCAGCCCCAGAGTTGTTACTGCCAACTTCCCGGCACACCCTAAATTTGTAGGTATAGGAGTCTGAACCCTGGCCCACAGTACTTTCAAAGCTGTTAAGGCAAAGCAGGGAAATGAGGAAGAAAGAAGTCAAAATAAGTATTTCTACTTAAAGCAGAATTTGCTCTGACCACTGAGGTTTTGATTTATTTATCAGAGCTCACCCCCATCATTTTGGCAGAGATGATTATGGTCACACATAGTAGCCAATACCATCTGCAGAAATGTGATATCTGAGACTCTGAAAGGTTAGGTGGTAATTAAAACACACAAATACACCTGCCAGAGCTTCTGAGCTTTTTAGCGGATCATCTGGACTAAGCTCTGCTACTCTATATATGCTATTTCCCCATGCTCAAGAATAAGGCATCCTAAGATTGCTTTTTTCCTTCCAAGCAACTGATATTCTTGAGATTCCCAAGACTTAAGGTAGCAGGAACAGCTAACAATGCCCGTATAACAAAGGCTCAGTGCCCAGGTCAAATAGTTTGTCATAAAACATCCACTTTAGAGAAGACAGGGTTAGTCCTGAAGTCTTTTCTTGGAGACAGATAAATCAGGCTGCATAATGTGAGAAATACAGGCTTCTGGGAAAAGTTGGACTGATTTCCCTTCCCTTTATTCATTATGAAATTGGCTGGTTAGTCCTCAAAAAAGGCCACCGATGTAAAGTTTTTTTTTAATTCTGGAATCAGAGATTTTAAAAGGAAAGATTCTTTAAAACAACAAAGGCATGAAACCCTTAGAAATTTCTGTCCTTTGTGATTGTTCAATTTTTTTCCAATTGGGTCCAAACTATGACCCTATTCCTTTTCCTTCTCCAAATTTGTCATTTCCTTCCATCTTTTACCTTTGGCCAAAAAGTGGAGCCAGCTTTTTCAGTACGGCCAGCTCCTTCTCTGACTCTTTATCCTTCTCTCCTATTAAGTCACAGGTTTTCTCTTCTGCCTGCCAGGCCTCCTTCACTGCCAAGGTCAGAAGTAGCAGAAACAGTAGCCCAGCCCGCCAACAACTGTAAAAGGGGAACATCCTATTGAGAGAGAGAGAGAGAAGAAATCAGTCATCACAACACACTGCCAAGCTGATCCTATTTAGTCAAAAAGCAGCAAAATCTTTGAAATATACACAAATACATCAAAATGTCTGACACATATCCCTTCTGGCTAACCCACATTTTATACCTCTGTCATTGGTCAGATACTCCCTAACTTATAGCTATTCTTTTTCCTAGAGCTCTCCCTCCAAGTCAGGCACAATTTTATAGAAGATATCCCCACAATCCTCTATAAAGTGTCTCTACAAGTTCCCCCAAGTATCAAGCTTATGCTAGTTACCCTCGTTATTTTGTATTTCTTTACAAAATTTTCCTATTATTTACAATACTTTGGGGATAGGGAAGATTTGATGAATAGAGCTCTCTTCAGTGTTAAGGCACCAAAAAAGCTGTTTTCAAATCAGGATTTCACAGCAGCCAAGGCAAAACAAATCACATCTCAATTTCAGAAAAACAGGGTACATTCCTGCCCTCTTTGGAGAAGAGTTGAAATTAGCTTACTTTCTACCTGTCTAGTACCTTCCTCCCTCCAAAAGCACCATATAGGTTCAAACAAACTAGAGCTAAAAGTGAAGATTATCTTGGTTCTTAACCTATCAAATCAGCAAGAAAATCCTGCCTGACTTTATTACTAAAGAGTGACAAAATGACATAAAAAAATAAAGCCCCACTTAACAATAAGCATTTATTTCCTTTAAGGTCTTGTGTCTTTCATTCTCCAAAAATCACTTTATAAATTATAAGAAAATTCATTAGGTCAGAACACATCTTGTGACTAAGCTCCTGGGAATTACTCAATCAAATCAATCTAATGTTTGCATACTTGACCCATTTTGCCAAATTTCTCCGAGAACAATAATACTGTTCATTAATTAGAATCTACTCCTTATTTCAAAATTTATTGTCTCTTTCTGTTTATTCCCTTCCCAATTTGTACAAGACTTTGCAGAATATACCTTTACCCAAATTCCTTAATAATCCCAGGTTACTTTAAAATACCCCTTTTGCAAACTAGTAATTTTATAGTCACTCCATTCTGCCACCGAATTCTGACAGGTTCTCATAGTCCTACTTTTTCCTACCTCTCCTTCAAAACTAACTTTTCATTGTAATAACCCTCACATGGTCTGAGGATCTCCCAAACACCAATCTTCTCCAGACCTAGAAAAAAGTTACAGATGACAAAAACTACATTCTCCATTTGACTTAAAATAAAGGGGAAATGACTTTTCCAAAGCTCGAGTAATTTAGTGGAAAATGGAACAAAGGACTCAGGTCCCAGACTGTTAGCAACTTCCTCTATCACTTCCAAGTCTGATAACTGACTGACTGCATGCTACTTTCCCCACATATTTACAGATTAAAGTAACAAAAATTCTGAAGTTTTATGAAGAGAAGTTCAGGCATTGGGTTAAGGTCTAAGGCTTCTATAGCCCTTATTCTGTTATTAGCTGAAAAAAGCCTCTAATAATAAAACCTATAAGAATATCTTAGTCAGCAACTAGTAGGGGACACCCCCAATTTTCTAAACAGTTAATACCAAGTAACAGGCCATAAAAGAAAGAGGTTTTCCATTCTTCCAACCTACACCAAATAGTCAAGAATCTATCTGATTAACTTTTAAGTTATGGAAGCCTCTTCTAGGAAGTGGTATAGAAGGCTGTTTAGGTAACATTATCACTCAGTTTTACAGAGGCATTAGCTGGAAAATTGGAGTCAGGATATTCAAATACCAGCATGAATGGGATAAAGAACCCTTTCTTATCTGTTCCCCAATTGGTCCAACTCTTAGTAGAGAATAATTTTGCATGCAATTTTTAATCATCATACTATTTATGCTGATGATTCATAAAATCTACCAAGATGACTAAGCTAGTAAATAGATTTTTATAATTATTTATCCTCCTCAAAATGGCTGACTATTAGAGTATCATGATTAGAGACAAGATCAATGGATCTATCAACAAGTGTTTATTTAGCACAACACTAGTTATCATTTGGACAATCTGCTAAGAGACAGATTTAAATATGCATATAGATATATACAGATTATACACATAGGATTTTTGTTGTTGTTATTAGTTTCATCCTGGTGGGAGACTAACAGATGAAAGAGGTTAGGACACTGTTGACCTTTGAGGTGTATCTTGATTCTTAAAAGTCTGAAGTGAAGAAAACATGCATTCTTGACATGACTGACATCCACCTGACATGGTGACAAAGGAAATGGGCTTAAATTAAGGCACGAGGATTTCTGTATATTTTTTAATTTAAAACTAAGAACTTCCTGATTTTGCCATGATTAAAAATAAATCCCTCCCAAATCAGAAAAGGTCATCAAAAGTAGGCTGAGGGGGTCTGCCTAGAGATTCTCAAGAAGCAAGCAATTATCTTTCTTAATTTAAAACATGGAAACAAGAAGGGTAATGACCGCTTGCGATCCCCTTCCAACTCTTGACATCAGAGTTTTCCTCTACTTGCAGTATGGAAAGACTAGTTTGGCAGATGGGAAGCAGCTTCCATCTCTGTAGCATTTCAACCTACCAAGTCCGAAGGAATGACTTTGATTGAGCTTTCCCTATCATAATAAGTCCGGCCCTCCACCTTTCTCTTGCTTCCAGAACCAAAACCCTTTAGGGAATGCAAGGAGAAAGTTTTTGAGTTAGGTAGGAGCTCAAATGACGTGGCCGGCAGAAACTGTGGGTCAAGTGGCAGGAGTCACTACACCTTCTCCCAGGTAGTGTTTCTAAGACTCCTGCGCCTTCCTAGCCGAGTCCCTCTCCTCCTCTATCGGACCTCTTTTCCAGCGCTTTCTTCTGCCCCCCGCCCCCATCAAGTTGCTTTGGGACTCCCACACCAGGGAGCATCCTCAAACAGTTCTGCCAGGTTTCGCATCAAGGGGGGCAGGGGACTTCCTTTCCTCACCGACATCCCTCCTATGTAACGGAGTTCCCATAGGGTCCCCTCTCCTTCCACTCCTAATCTCGTCTCGGCAACTTCTTTGTGGCCTACTCTTGAGTCTCAGCCTCCCCCTCTTCCCGAAACACTCCCCCTCTCCGGCCATGGAAATTGGGGGGGGGGGTTTAAATCCTTGGGTGAAAAGGAACCCCAGCGATGCCGATTCCAGAGGCCTTCTGAGGGTCCCTCTCCCAGGGGCCCCGGCATACTCACGTGTCACTAGGGAGGAGGGGCGAAACGCCGATCGTCCTGAATTATTAATGATCCCTCATGAATATTAATCAGAATGCCCTTCCTTTGGAATCCCCAATGAATATCGTCTGGAGACAGGACCCGAAGAGGGGGCAGTTCAGAGTCCCAGCCGCGGCCCCCGTCCCGGGAGCCCCCGTCCCAACAGCCAGGATTTCCAGTAGCACCTCACAGTACCCCGCTCTGAGAACCGGAAACAGGAAGCGAAAACCTACAGCCCGGCAAGTCTACCTCCCACCAGGCTCCGCGGCAGGCGACCACAGAGGGTTGTTTTTTTTTTTAAAGCCCTGCCTCTTCCCGCTCCTCCTCACCACCTCTCCCCCTCCCCCTAAATAGTCCAGCCCACCATTTGGCAATTTATTGGCAAAAGAGAGTTCAATCCCTCGCCCTTCAAAATTAACTCCGCCTTCGCCCCACTCCATCCAATCACTAACAAGATCCTCAGATGGGTCCCTCCCTTGTTTCCAGCCTATCTCGCATGCCCCGCCCCTAAACCCAGTCTTTCCTTCTGTAGGTAACCTTCGCCCCTCCACCTCCGGTAGTCACGCGGACTCACGTGCCTCATAGCTGGTCCTCCGCTCCTAGGGATGTGAATTGTAAAATAGGGAAGCGGAAACTGGCGTGGAGGAGAGAGAGAGAGCTTGACGTATATGCCGCTCCGCACTTTGGGAGTTGTAGTCTTTTTTTTTTTTTGCTCTCCCTCCAATTTCACCTCCCTCTTCCTCCTGCACCTTTGCGCCCACCAGTCTCGGTCTGATAGTAGTACTGAGGGACTAGACTGTGAGTCCATGAGATTAATTTAGATTCCTGGGAAAGTTCTAGAATGTGAATCTAGAGTGACAGTTTGTGAACACTTAGAAAAAAAAGGAAGCAAGAGACTGGATTTCGTCAAAAGCTGCTTGTGCCAGACTTCCATTTCCTCTTTTAGACAGCCTTTCCAAACTGGTATTACCAGGGGAATACCTAGATTTCAACGAGCCAATTGACAAAGAATGCCATTCCGTCTTCGTGTTCAAATATAAAACCCTGTAGACTTAATGACTGCACTAATGTAGTTTCGGAAGTGGTTGAATAATCTGACCTACGGATGGGTCAACGTCAGATTGGACGAGGGTTTCTAGTGGAGTACGGCCCACGCTTTGTTATTCAGCTTCTTCATAGGTGATTTAAATGAAATACAGGTAGCAATACTTATCGGATATTCAAAGGACAAAAAAATTATGGAAAACTAGAACAGGGGTTAATATATAACAGGATAAAACTTAATATGAACAAAAAAATCTTGCATATTTTTTTAAAAAATCAATTGCATACGTAGAAGAGGGAAATTGTCATTAAGGGAGTATGTTTCTTTGGAAAAGATCTAGGAATTTTTGGTGGGCTGTCAACTCAGAGTGACTATGAGGAGTACCCTTTAATGCTGGAATCTACAAAAATATTCAGGTTTTTCCCTCTCTGGGGTGAGAGGGAATAATAAAGTGCAAGAGAGGAAAGCCTTTGAGGAAATTCCACTCTCAGGCAGAGCAGGCAACAGCCGCAATTTAGTCACAACGGATGGTTCTTCTTTCCTCCAATCAGCTCTTTTAGAGTGTAGAGCTTTCCACCAATCAGCTCTTTAAGCTCTCCGCCAATCAATTGAGCTCCCCGCGTCAACACGAGTCTTGCTGTCAGCGGTGCTGAGCTGTCAGCTTCCGTGCTGCTATTCCTTGGCTCCGGTTGGCTGCTCGCTCCCGTGGTTTTCACTATTTCTCCTGTAATTGATTTGATCATTTGCTGACTCTAGGCATCTGACATGATTTCTTTTGTCCGAGTTTGCTACTTTAAAATATTGGCTTCCTCCTCTGTAACATTATTTGGAGAAGGAAATGACAAATGGCTACAGTATCTTTGCCAAGATTTGATGCTAGAAAAACCCTGTTTGCCTCAGTTTCCTCCTCTGTAAAATTATTTGGAGAAGGAAATGACAAACGACTACAGTATCTTTGCCAAGATTTGATGCTAGAAAAATGTCTCAAGAATTGGAGTTCTAAACTATCTCTTCTATAATGCACGTCTCACTCGGGGATGACCTCGGATAGGAAAAACAAAGTTGATAGATTTTTAATCTTGGATTGTAGCCAATAGGGACCCCCGCGTAGCAGTTGGAGAGGTCATGCTGGGAATTATCAGTCATTTCTGTTAGAGTTCTAATTGGTAAGAACTGTTTCCTGATATCAAATCTAAATTTGCTTCTTTACAATTTTTACCCTTTAGTCCCAGATCTGCCGTTTGGGACCAAATGAACATCATCTTTTCACACAAGGATTCTTTAAATTCTTGAAGATAAGTATAAAAATTTGGATTCCCTCCTTCACTTTCTATGTCTTGTAATATGTTTTTTAAAGTGTTAACTCCTAATTACTCCAAGACAAATGGGAATACCTCGGAAACAAAAAAAAGGGGGGAAAGGTTATTTATTGAGCTGAATATTTGGCATGACCCCTGGGGACTAAAGCTGAAGAATATAGTTTGACAGTTCAGCAGTTAGTCCAGTTCAGTAGAAAGAGGTGAAAGAAGTACCCTGGCTTTTGGAAAAATCAGTCCTGGAGGGCTGGAGATTTCTCTCCATCATCCATGACATCTAGCAGCAGAGTTAGTAGTCCAGAAAGCAATAACTTCTTTAGCAACTGGAGAAGCAGTCCTAGGGACTTTTTTGGGAAAGTCTTTAGAGATATTGAAACATGATTGAGGGAGCAGAGACACACATTCTTCAGACAGACTACAAATACAGAGAGGCAGTTTCTCAAGCAGTTTTGAGGAGACTAACTTTAATAGCTGAAAGGAGGCCCCGTTATGGGCTATATAATGAACAAGCACTGGTAATTCAGAGTTAAGCTATGGAAAGGAGTACATCCTGAGAGCCCATTTGAAAGAGACAACTTTAGCAGAGTGAAGCCCTCACAAGGAGGCAATGAACATCAGGTCCCAGTGATATTGGGTTTCTAAGTTCTGTAAAGAAAATTATGATTTTCATAATAATAGATATGACATGTAATTAATATACTAATAATTTAGTTTTTTCAGAGGTGCCATTTTCCCATCAGACTCTGACTTGGAAGCCAGTTTTACAGTGCAGCTTGAAATGAGCAATCACTTCTTGACAAATGCTCTCTTGTGTATGTTAAGTGAAGTGAATCAAAGATTGCAGAACCTGTTCCTATCACAGAACTCTAGTCCTGTTCCCCACTAAGTAATAATCCCTGGGATTTGAAAACAATCATTTAAGAACTGTTTCCACAGGACTGGAGAATACCCATATTGTCCTACTTTTTTGGTCTTGTTGGAGGAAATCATTCAAGTCCCGAAAATGATTGTATTATAATTCACCTTTGCCTTCCCTTCCCACTAATGATTTATGTATAAAATCTCCATCAGGTAGAGGTCTCCATCCAAGAGAGCCTCGAGTTTGCAAACTGTAGTCTTCACTCTGAAAGTGTCCATTTTTTCATGACCCTATCTGGGGTTTTCTTGGCAAAGATACTGAAGTGGTTTACCATTTCCTACTCCAGCTCATTTTATAGATGAGGAAGCTGAGGCAAATAAGGTTGTTGAGGTAATAAGGTTGTTGAGGTTACAAGGGTCAGTCAGACTCACCCCAAACCAAGCCACCAAAATGACAAGATACATAGTGAATCTTGGTATTATGGATTGATGGTGTGAATCATCTCAAAAGAATTTGTAGTTTAAACATCCTCTGAATCAAGAGGCAAAGATTTTATTACACTGCTGGGAGCAGGCTAAATTCCAAGAGAAGTTAACAAAGAAAAGATTTTAGTGATTAATAAGAGGAAAGACAAGTTCCCTATTGGAACTCACAATTAATCACCATTAAATCATGACAAGTGAGGGATTATAGAGCTAAATCTAAAAGGATTTTAGGATCCTAAATAGCATTAGCTATTGTGATGCTTAGCAAGCAGACCAACCATAAAAAGGAGCTGGCTAGAACTAGGAGAAAGATATCTAGAAGGTGGAGTACAACTTGATGGATTAGTGATATGAAAAAATGCTCTAAATCACTATTAATTAGAAACATGCAAATTAAGACAATTCTGAGGTACTACCTCACACCTCTCAGATTGACTAAAATGATGATAGGAAAAGATAATAATAAATATTGGAGGGGATGTGGGAAAGCTGGGACACTAATACATTGTTGGTGGAATTCTGAATACATCCAACCATTCTGAAGGACAATTTGGAACTATGTCCAAAGTACTACTAAACTGTGTATACCCTTTGACCCAGCAATGTTTCTACTGGGTTTATATCCCAAAGAGATCTTAAAGGAGGGAAAGAGATGACATGTGGAAAAATGTTTGTGGCAGCCCAAAGAACTGGAAATTGAGGGGATGCCCATCAATTGGAGAATGACTGAATAAGTTATGATATTTCAATGTAATAGGATATTATTGTTCTATAAGAAATATAAGATAGACTGATTTCAAAAAATCCTGTAAAGTCTTACATGAATTGATGCTAAGTGAAATGAGCAGAACCAAGAGAACATTGTTTACAGTCACAAGATTATATGATAATCAACTGTGATGGACTTGGCTCTTTTCAACAATGAGGTGATTCAAGGCATATAAAAATATGTTTAGAAGAATTGCACATATTTAACCTATATCAGATTGCTTGCTGTCTTGGGGAGGGGGAAGGGAGGAGACTAGGAGAAAATTTCGAAAGGTAAGATTTTACAAAGGTGAATGGTGGAAAGTATCTGTGCATGTATTTGGAAAAATAAAATACTATTAAAAACAAACAAACAAAAATCATGGTGAGTTAATCCTAAAAAGGAGTTTAGTGAAGATCTAAAGTATAAGCAGATTTATTATGAAATCTTAATGGCTTCACTTCATAAATTAGCTTTTTGATTGGCTACAATAAAGGAGGGGTCTCCAGAGTCCAAAAGTCTAAAAATCCACTAGAAGAAAAGGATTATTTAAGAACAAAAGGCCCACCTAAAACTGAGACGATCCTATCAGTGTATTATAATCTTACAATGCTTTTTCCAGCTTGCCTCAGGGAGTAGCAAGGCTTCCAAATCATTTACATTTTCATGATCATTCATCATCAGTGATCTAGGGTCTCTCTATCAGGACTTCATCATTTCTCATCAGGGTTAACTACTTGCCCAGGATCTCACAGTAAGTTTTGAATTCTGGAAGATGAATTTTTCTGACTCCAGCCCTGTTCTCTCTCCACTGTGCCACCTAGTTGCCCTTAAGCCAGAGTAGTGACTGATCTATGTATTGCTAGTATTTAATTAATACAGCTAAAGATTGCATTATGGGGGCAGCTTGGGTGCACAGTGGATAAAACACCATCCCTGAAATCAAAGGACCTGAGTTCAAATTTGACTTTAGACACAACACTTCTTAGCTGTGTGACCCTGAGCAAGTCACTTAACCCCAATTGCCTCAAAAAAAAAATTGCATTGTGAAGATTGCTGCCATATCATATCACACTGCTAACTCTTTGAGTTTACTATCCAATAAATCCCCCAGATCGTCTTCAGACAAGCTGTCATTTAATCATGATCCTCAACTATCCTGTATTTTGTATCATGCACCTAGTGCTAGAAAGGCCCTGAGAGGCTATCAATTCCCTCATTTTTTAGATAAGGAAAGTGAGGCACAGGGAGTTATATTAAATCCAATATAGGTATACATATTTATACAATTATCTTGCTGCACGAGAAAAATCAGATCAAAAAGTAAAAAAAATAAAAACAAAATAACAAACATCATTTCTTATGGAAAAATAATATTCCATTACATTCATATACCTCAATTTATTCAGCCATTCTCCAACTGATGAGCATCCCCTCAATTTCTAATTCTTTGCCAACACAAAAAAGATCTGCTATAAATATTTTTGTACATGTGGGTCCTTTTCCCTTTTTTATGATATCTTTGGTATATAGACCTAGTAGTTGTATTGCTAAATTAAAGGATATGCTTAGTTTTGTAGTTTTTTGGACATAGTTCCAAATTGCTCTTCAGAATGGTTGGATTCCACAATTCCACCAATAAAGCACTAATGTTTTAGGGTTTTTTTTGTAAGGATTAGTGGTTTGTGGGATTTTCTCCCTGAAAATATCGATTTATAATCCTAGTAGTAGAAACCCTGAGTTAATATAATAGGCACATTTTTTTGACTTATTGTATATACAAGGAGTATATCCTCCAATCAATTGGGAGTGAGTGAGTAGGGAGCAGCTCTGAAGTTTATCTTATTTTAATATTTCACAAACTATACAAGAAAGGATCCTGAGTCCTACCTTAATGGTGAAGATGATCACCTGGGTCCTCATTTAACAAGCTATCCATCCTGTATGTTTTCATAGCATTATAAACTTTCAAGAGCAGAACTGAAAGAGAATCTAGGGGATTTCTTTCTCTCTATCCCTCAGATACCTCCACCATGTATGGTGATTTTCAACTTTTTATTTTTTAACTTTTGTAATGTACATTTTTTCTCTCTTCTTTTTAGCTTAATCACTTATGAATTATTAATTTGGGATTTATTAATTCCTAGTCCTTTATTAATTCAGTTACACAATCACAGAAGCACAGAATATCTCCATTAGGAGGTTTTGAATGACATAATGGAAGGGAGATGGATCTACAGACTTTTGCATCAATTAGTAAAGTACTATTCTATCTTATAGTTAATGTAACAATGGTACATGCCTGGTTGCCATTCATTCTTTTTCCTCCCTTTGGAATTTAGGCAGGAAAGGATAATTTTTAATGTGATATATCATAAGAGATCTTGTTATCTATCTAATCATGAGTGATGGAGTAACAAAGCATTTATTAAAAGTCTACCATGTATATACAAAGCATTGTACTAATATAAAAGAAATACGGATAGAAATGCAAGACACTCTCCTCAAGAAATTCATATTGTAATAGTGGGAGACAACATACATAGGAAGTTTCAGCCACAAATGACATGAAAAATACCAGGTCTGTAGGATAACCTGTTGTGATTTTCAAAATTGTCTAATCTTCAAGAAAAAACAAGCCACTGAGGCAGAACTCTGAGCCAATGGCACTTTATTAAAGAGTCCATGGTACTCTCTAATGTAGTAGACCTCAGAACTTCCTGACAATCTAAGATGCCCCCTTTCTCCAGGGTCTTAATTTTATAATTTCATAGTGATAAATACTCCACAGAGTCCTCTCTCCACAAAGTCTTCTCTACACAGAAAAAGAATGCCAAATAGCCAGAATGCTAGCTGGCACATCTATCTGCCAGAGCTTCAGGAGATTCTGGGATCAACTGAAAAAGGTAGACTCAAGGGGGATTCAATGAATGAGGACTATTAGGATGTCCAGATAACGGGCAGTCTTTAAAACCAAAAGGGTTTCTTTCTTAGGTCATGGGGAAGCAAGTCAATAGTTTTGAACAGTGATCCTAGATTTTCTTTGGGTTTGTTTCCCATCATAGGGACCACCATCTGATTTAGAACCTCTTGCCACTATGGTGTCATCTGGCTAGATCAGTGGTTCTCAAACTTTTGTTTTCAGTATCTTTATCCTATTAAAAATTATTGAGGATCTCTCCAAAGCATTTTTGTTTATCTGGGTTATATTTATAGACATTTACCATATTGGAAATAAAAACTGTTTTTGAATTTGTAGACCTTCTAAAAGGATTTCAGAGATCCCCAGGATTCTCTAGACCATACTCTGAGAACCACTGGGCTAGATCAATACTATGTCATCAATGTGGTGAATTTCATCTGAATATCCTCAGGGAAGGAGACCCTGCTACCATGATGTGAGAATATAAGGAAAAGTTCAGGAAGCTCTAGGGAAAAATGATGAGGATTAAGTTATTTCTGATTAGTCCTAGCCATAGGAAAAGGAAGAAAAAAACACCAGAAAACTCAGCAAAGTTGATAACCCATACCACTTATCTTGGGCCTCGTATACAGGGTCTGATAAGATGAGGAATAGCTGTAGAGACAGTTATGATAACTTTGTTCATTTCTCTGTAGTCCATTGAAAGCTACCAGGTATCACCTGCCTTCCTCAGGGTAACATAGAGCTGCATATAAAATATGTAATAAAGTTTCCTTCATTGCCAGAGAAGAAATACCTTCCAGCCTCTCTAAAAACTTGCTATTTCCTACATGGGAAGAGTTTCCATTTGACCCTACCCACAGTAACATGCTTAGGGATTGCTGGAAAGGTCCCTACAGATACTGAGTTCATAAGATCCCTTCTCTCCATAAACTACCTTCACCTAAATGAGCCAAATTGGACTATTCCCTGCCCTACCTTAATAACGTGCTTCAGGCAAGTTATATTCCTGAAAAGAGTGTCAAACTTCCTATAGACCAAAAAACTTTGTAACCTCTTTAGCAAACCTAGAAGATGGCCTGAAACCCCAGTAGGGTTAGAAGAGGGGAGCTCTGTAATCATAAGACCAACAGAGACAGTGGGACTGGCAGCAAAAGCAAGGATGTCATACAAGAGAGCGCAGAACAGTGTGATAACGTTACCCGAGGTGGACATTCCTCATGATTCAAATTGTGAAGCTTTGCCAGGATGTGCTTCTTGGTCATACATGAATGAGATGAGGTGAGAACGAGTAAGGCTTCATCTATTTCAGAGTTTGAGTTAGGCCTGAAGGGCTTTAAGCATCAAGTCAAGGGCATACTTAAGTCCCCTTTTTGTTATCCTTCTATGACATCAGTGTCTCTCTGTTTCGGTCAAATATGGGCAACTATGTACTTATTGGTCAAGTTCAATTTCTTGGGTAGTTTAGAATGTAAGATCCTCGGCCAATAAGGATGAGAGTCAGTGGTGGGAGGGGAAGCACCCTACAATGCTTCCTCCCTTCGATTGTCTCCTAGATGGGTGGGACTGATCAGTCCTCCACTGAACCTGGTCTGGATTTTTACAGCAGAGTTTCTCCCTTTGCTTTGCCCTGAGTTTCTCCACTTTGGGCCCACTTTACCTTGGGGAGTAAGGAGAAGCCCTGGACACTGGCCGGCTGCTGCCTAAATCAGGGCAAGACACCACCCCGCCAGCACTCCAGGGGTTCACCTACTCACCACAAGTAGTGTGAATCCAGACTAGCTCCCAAAACTGTGTGGTTCAGAAATGGTGAGGGATCACCATTTTAATAAAAAAGCTGGAGAGATCTCTAGAAGCAAAGCAAAGTTTATTATACATTCTCTTAAGAAGGGCATTCCATCCATCAAGCAGACAATCCAAGGGAGGAAGCCCCATGGGAACAAGGGTCAATACTTTTAATTCCTAACACAAATACCCCCTCCCACCACTGACCCTCATCCTTATTGGCTGAGGATCTTACATTCTAAACTCGGGAACTACCCAAGAAATTGAACTTGACCAGTAAGTACATAGTTGCCCATATTTGACTGAAATAGGGAGATGCTGATGTCATAGGAGGATAGCAGGAAGGGGACTTAAGTATGCCCTTGACTCAATGCTTAAAGTCCTTCAGACCCACTCAAACTCTGAAGTAGATGAAGCCTTACTGGATTTTCACAAGTGTCTTGAAAGATCTCACCTCATCTCGTTCATATCCTTGGCCTTTGTCAACATTTTAAATTAGTAACTCCAATGAAGACATAGAGAATGTGCTTCTCAGATTTTCTAATGACTTGCCAGGAGAGATACCAAATACCTTGGGGACAAGAACAAAATGGGAGAGATATAGTTTGATAGTGAAAAAAACAGAGCAAGAATGTATAATAAACTTTGCTTTGCTTCTAGAGATCTCTCCAGCTTTTTTATTAAAATGGTGATCCCTCACCATTTCTGAACCACACATATATATGCTACGTATGGGCTCTTTGCACATAGAATCTTGCCACCCATGTTTCTCAGGTGTGCACAATCCATACTTTCTCTCCATTACTTATGTTCTTTGCACATATACCTGTCTCCCTCATTGTTGTATGCTTGTTAAGCCTGGAGGATATTCCAGCACCATGCCAGGAATCTGAATCACAACATCACTCAACAAAGATATTCTCTTCAAATTTACCATATGGCTGCCAAATCCGATCAAGTTTTTCTCAATTCTCATTCTTCTTGACCTTCTATAATGCATGATACTGTTAATCTCAGTTTTCATGGGGCTTGATTCTCTGATCTCTATCTAATCTCTCCTTAGTCTCCTTGGTCACTTATCATTCATATACCCCAAGGCTCTTTCCTGAGGTCTCTTATCTCTCTGATACCATTGATTTAAATTTCATCTCTAGGAAGAAGACTTCAACATGTGCTTGAGCTCTGATCTCACATCACTACATCTCCTATTGGACATTTTATTTTGTTTTGTTTTTCTGTACTGAACATTTGGAACCAGATATCTATAGACATTTCTTCATTTCAGGTCTCTTTTCACTAGAGTTATCCTCTCTCCATTGCAACCATGGCAATTTTCCTGGGGTATGGTGACTGAATCACCTCACTGCTTGGGCAACTTTCAGGTCACCATATTGATTCTAGGATCAGGTACAGACTCATTGTATTTGGTATCTAGAGCCTTACACAACCTAAAATTCAACTTACATTTTCAGTTGCATTATACGTTGTTTTTCTTTATCTGTACAATCCAGTCAAAATAGTCTTCTTGCTGTTTTTTTTTTCATATAATATTCCATTTCTCATTTCCGTAGTTTATGCCCCATATTTGTAATGTGCTTTCTCTTCACCCATGCCATTTAGAATCCCTCTTTTCTTTAGTTTAAGCTTGGCCGTCTACCTTTCCTGATTATCTGGCTGCTTATATTAGCCCCACTCTTACCCCTCAAAAACTATCTGTTATATCTAGATATTTACTTTATACGTTTTATATATACTTATATATGTGAAGCAATTATAGTGCTCCCCTGGTCCCAGACACATAGACACATAGGGCCCCTGGAAGAACTATCCCAAGTTCAAGGTCGTGATAAGGACTGTAATGCCAAAGGTCACTTTTAATGGGGTGACCAGTTCCTCCATTTGTCCTATTTCGTATTCTGCCTTAAGGTCATGACCATCCCCTCTTAATGGTTGAGATAAAGGTGTTATAGACATTCCTTAATATCATTAGAATATCAGTAACCTCCATCTATGAGGTTATCCCTACCAAGGTCTCTCCATTCTGTCATTGTTCTTGTTATTCCATAAAAGGCTTGCTGTCCCGATACTAGGGGCTAGACTTTTTGAGATGATAATCTCCTCTAGTACTGGGATCCATTGGTCCCAGTATTTCTCTCCATTTAATAAATTATTGAATTGGTCTTTAATCTCTGTCCTGCTCAGTTTTTTTTGGCATTACAAGGACCAGTTTCCTGATAACTTCTTTCTTGCCATCCACTACACCCGGAGACTTACCTAAAAAAAAAAAAAAAAAACAAAGCCACCAGTGAGACCTGATTGTGGCATAAAAAGCTCCAGCCACATAAAGTCTAGACTCTCAGGCCCACAGGGCACCTATGACATGGATGTCCCAGTGACCAGATGACCCACTGCCACATGGCTTCCAAATGGAGAAAATAGAGAGTCGGAGGGTCCAGAATCCTCATAACCTTGTTCTATTAGGATAAAGTACACTTCCTTTTTGTAAATGTTCTATAATCGATCCCCAAATCAAACCTGAACAAAGAGATTGAAAGAAGGGGTGTTAGGAGTCCTGTCTCCAATATTTGATGTAGTATTGGAAGGTGGAGGCAAAATTAGGTGGCTTTAGCATTCACCATGTAATTGAATCGGGGATAGAGATCTGTAAATATAGAGGAGAAAAGTCCTGCAAAGATGGAGGAAGGTGGGATGATCCTATGGAGAGGCATTGTATAGCTTCCTCTCACAAGGGCCTTCCTGATCAGAAGGTTCCACTCTCTAAAACAAGGGGCAGGCAGAGTGATTAGCTGGAGGCAGCTGTCCAAGAGGGTAATCAAAGTGCTAAGTTCATCATTTCTTGGTCACTGTTGTCTGTTCTGTATAAATTGGAATGCCCACATAAAATTGAAATAAGCAACCTGGACCCGAGCATTTAGCAGCTGGAGACAGGAGCTCTCTTCTTTCAGAGACTTTACAATAAGAGGCAACTAATGGAACTGGTGCCTCTTGCAGAGACAGGATTCATGAGGCTTGGGAGAGTGGATTTGGGGTGGGGAATGAGAAACTCCCAATTTGGTAAGAAAAATTCCAGCCACTGCTATCACTGCCTCCAAAGAGGAGAAGGTTGACTCCCTGCCTTGGGGAGCATGCACTGGGTGGGCTCTTTCCAGCCCACCTGAGGTAAGAGAAGTTCTAGCACAAATCTGTGTCCCCGGAGCTATATTTCTGAGGACCCAGCTTAATGGAGCCTGAGCCAACTTCTGTTCCTTTTGCAGCCAGCTCAAAAGATGGGGATCTGCAAAAGAAAAGGTGAAGTGGCTAGAGGAAAAGAGTTTGATCGATTGGATATATGGGTCTGCCAGGCTCAAAGGCATTCTACACTTGATTCTGTGCCCACCCTCAAAGGCAATTAGATCTTGCCTTCTATACATAGCCAAATGATTTCATACTTTAGCTATGAAGCTCCCCTGCCATGCAACCATACAGGTGTAGATTGACCAATTAGTAAAATTGGAGGAGTAGGGACAGCTGTGACCTGGTTTGTCAGTTGCAATAGACACTCTGGGAATGGGAGGAAGTGTCACAGAACCCATGGTCACGAGGATCACACCATCTCCAGAGGGCACTTTGGGTGTAGCTCCTGCAATTGTTACTAGTCTGTAAGAGTAAAATTGTACAGGGAAATTCAGCACCAGGGCATTAAGGGGGAGCTCTTTAGCCTCTGCCCAATCTGGCTCAGGTAGGTGAGGCTATACTGGGCAAGTAGTCTACGGAAAGAAGGGGTATTATGAGCTCAGTATCTGGGAACTTTTACTGTGCATAGGATCATATGGAAACTTTTACCATGTAGGTAACAACATAAAATATCAAGTCACCAGCCAGTCTAATTGGTGTTTTGGACAACTTCTTTGAGTTGTTTTAATTTGTATTTTTCTTATCAATAGTGATTTATAGCGCTTTTTTTATATGACTATAGACAGCTTTGATTTTTTCATCTGAAAATTGCTTGTTCATATTCTTTGATTATTTATCAACTGGGGAATATCTCTTAATTTTACAAGTTTGACTCTGTTTTCTATATATTTGTGAAATGATACCTTTGTCAGAAAAACTTAACAGTAAATTTTTTTCACAGTTATGATTATTGTGTATTTATTTCCTTCCTTTCTATTTTTCTCCTTATTTATCCTAAATTCTCTTTCCTTTAACTCTGTCCATACTCAATAATGTTTTGCCTCTGACTATCTCTTTTTTGTACCAACTTTTATCAGCCCCATCCCTTTTCTTTCCCTATTCCTTTGTATTTTCCTGTAGAGTAAGATTCTCTTTGAACCAATTCTTATGAAAGTAAGATTTAAGAGATCTCCCAAGTCCCCATCTTTCCCTTCCCATTTCATGTGAGATAATTTACCCCATCCCATCACTCTCTTTCCTTTTCTCCCAGTACATTCCTTTTTTTCATTTTTTAATTTTTTAAAAACATAATTAGCCCATCATATTCATCTTATACCTATGAGCTCTTTGTATTCTCCTAAGTAATAAAAAAGTTCAAGAGTTACTAGTGTCATCTTCTCATGTAAGAATGTGAACAGTTTAATCTTATTAAACCCATTATAGTTTCTCTATACCACTTACTTTTATGGTTCCCTTGAGTTTTGAAATTCAATTGATGAAGAATTTGTTAATGGTATTTTTGGTTTGAGAACTAGTTGTAAATGGTGAAATAAACTGAAAAAAATTATCTAGAAAGTATATCTCTGTTAATATTTTAGCAAGTAAAACCAAAATTTATTAAGCACCTACTTTGTACCAGGCACTAGGTTATATATTTTTCTGCTTCTTAAAAAATATCCTTTCTATTTATTTCATCAAGAGCAATATTTTCTTTTTTTTTTTTATTTTTATTTTTTTATTTACAGGATATATGCATGGGTAACTTTACAGCATTAACAATTGCCAAACCTCTTGTTCCAATTTTTTACCTCTTACCCCCCCACCCCCTCCCCCAGATGGCAGGATGACCAGTAGATGTTAAATATATTAAAATATAAATTAGATACACAATAAGTATACATGACCAAAACGTTATTTTGCTGTACAAAAAGAATCAGACTCTGAAATATTGTACAATTAGCTTGTGAAGGAAATCAAAAATGCAGGTGTGCATAAATATAGGGATTGGGAATTCAATGTAATGGTTTTTAGTCATCTCCCAGAGTTCTTTTTCTGGGCATAGCTGGTTCAGTTCATTACTGAAAAGCAATATTTTCAAAGCTTCCTATGTTTGACCCTGGCTGAAAAACTCTTCATTATTAAGTTTATCCTTTAATTTTATTTTTACTTTCATCAAATATAATTTTGAAATATTTCATAATTATCCTTTTTTGTGAGCCTTTCTAAGAAGCTCAGATAATCTTTAAGCTTTTCTTGTTTTATATCTATTATAGTAGTGGCCCAAATCAATCATGAATAGTATCTCCTAAATCTCCTTGATTACAAATAAAGAACTTTTTTCCTCTTGACAAAAAAAAAAAAATTAGATTTATGATATTCATTTTTTCTGTGCTATCACAAGACTTTGAACTTACAAACTAGAATCTAGAAATATATTGCTAATAAAATGGTTATGTGTATTATTGGAATTATGACAATTGAACTCAGTTTTAAATTTGTTTTTAATAGCAAATGGTTTATGACTTTGATTTATTATGTGCATATATGCACATTCCTTTCTCTGTGATGTCAGTAACTCCATTTTTTTTTTTTTTTTTTATTTAATAGCCTTTTATTTACAGGATATATACATGGGTAACTTTACAGGATTAACAATTGCCAAACCTCTTGTTCCAATTTTTCACCTCTTACCCCACCCCCACCCCCTCCCCTAGATGGCAGGATGACCAGTAGATGTTAAATATATTAAAATATAACTTAGATACACAATAAGTATACATGACCAAAACATTATTTTGCTGTACAAAAAGAATCAGACTCTGAATTATTGTACAATTAGCTTGTGAAGGAAATCAAAAATGCAGGTGTGCATAAATATAGGGATTGGGAATTCAATGTAATGGTTTTTAGTCATCTCCCAGAGTTCTTTTTCTGGGCATAGCTAGTTCAGTTCATTACTGCTCCATTAGAAATGATTTGGTTGATCTCGTTGCTGAGGATGGCCTGATCCATCAGAACTGGTCATCATCTAGTATTGTTGTTGAAGTATATAATGATCTCCTGGTCCTGCTCATTTCACTCAGCATCAGTTCGTGTAAGTCTCTCCAGGCCTTTCTGAAATCATCCTGTTGGTCATTTCTTACAGAACAGTAATATTCCATAATTTTCATATACCACAATTTATTCAGCCATTCTCCAACTGATGGACATCCATTCAGTTTCCAGTTTCTAGCCACTACAAAAAGGGCTGCCACAAACATTCGTGCACATACAGGTCCCTTTCCCTTCTTTATAATCTCTTTGGGATATAATCCCAGTAGTAACACTGCTGGATCAAAGGGTATGCACAGTTTGATAACTTTTTGAGCATAGTTCCAAACTACTCTCCAAAATGGTTGGATTCGTTCACAACTCCACCAACAATGCATCAATGTCCCAGTTTTCCCGCATCCCCTCCAACAATCATCATTATTTTTTCCTGTCATCTTAGCCAATCTGACAGGTGTGTAGTGGTATCTTAGAGTTGTCTTAATTTGCATTTCTCTGATTAATAATGACTTGGAGCATCTTTTCATATGACTAGAAATAGTTTCAATTTCTTCATCTGAGAATTGTCTGTTCATATCCTTTGACCATTTTTCAATTGGAGAATGGCTTGATTTTTTATAAATTAGAGTTAATTCTCTATATATTTTGGAAATGAGGCCTTTATCAGAACCTTTGACTGTAAAAATATTTTCCCAGTTTATTGCTTCCCTTCTAATCTTGTCTGCATTAGTTTTGTTTGTACAAAAACTTTTCAGTTTGGTATAATCGAAATTTTCTATTTTGTGATCAGTAATGATCTCTAGTTCTGCTTTGGTCATAAAGACCTTCCCCTTCCACAGGTCTGAGAGGTAAACTATCCTATGTTCCTCTAATTTATTAATAATTTCATTCTTTATGCCTAGGTCATGAACCCATTTTGACCTTATCTTGGTGTACGGCGTTAAGTATGGATCAATCCCTAGTTTCTGCCATATTAGTTTCCAATTTTCCCAGCAATTTTTATCAAACAGTAAGTTCTTATCCCAAAAGCTGGGATCTTTGGGTTTGTCAAAGACTAGGTTGCTATATTTGTTGACTGTTTTATCCCTTGAACCTAATCTATTCCACTGATCAACTAATCTATTCCTTAGCCAATACCAAATAGTTTTGGTAACTGCTGCTCTATAATATAATTTTAGATCTGGTACAGCTAAGCCACCATCATTTGATTTTTTTTTCATTAATTCCCTTGAAATTCTTGACCTTTTGTTTTTCCATATGAACTTTGTTGTTATTTTTTCTAGGTCATTAAAATAGTTTTTTGGGAGTCTGATTGGTATAGCGCTAAATAAATAGATTAGTTTAGGTAATATTGTCATCTTTATTATATTTGCTCGCCCTATCCAAGAGCATTTAATATTTTTCCAATTGGTTAGATCAGACTTAATTTGTGTGAAAAGTGGTCTGTAATTTTGCTCATAAAGTTTCTGATTTTCCCTTGGCAGATAGATTCCTAAATATTTTATATTATCAGTAGAGTAACTCCAGTTTTGTGAAGAATTCTGTGAAATAGTATGATTAAGCAAACATGCATGGGCAAGAATGTGTTGGTTTTTTCAATTCATTCCTTTTCCCCCTTAGTTATGGCCAAGGTATTTAATAACCAGAAAGCTTTAATAAAAAATGTATTTTTGAGATGATGTCCTGCATAATCAAATAAAGATTAAATTATGTAGGATGACAATATGAAATATATGCCTTTAAGGTCTTAATTCCTTGAAAATATTATTCTATTCAATTAAGGAAACTTTAAATAGCTACTATATGAAGAGTACTGTGTTCAACAAATGGCAATATTATTTTTTCAGTCATGTTCAACTTTTCATAATCCTTTTTGGGATTGGCATAGATAATGGGTTTGTTGCACTAGCAATACAAAGATAAAAAATGATGGTTCCTGCCTGCAAGGGGCTGGGATCTATGATAGATAAATATAATTGGTTGAAGGCAGGGTATGAAATGGGGCAAAAGAAACATCCAGATGAAGTTCTTTAGAAAAAACTTGAGGAGAGCTAGGTCATGTTGATCTGTGGAGATCAGAGATGAAGTTTTCATGGAAGAGATTGCATCTGATCTAGGCTTGAAGGGAAAAGAAGGATTTTGAAAATAAATGATAAAAGAATGATGATAAAGGAAATCTGTCATTTGTGAATACATGTAGGCGAGCGGGCATAAGCATAGGACAGAGAATAGCCAGTCTTGTAGTGTGGCTTGAAATGCAGAATCTATGGCTGGAAGTTAGGTAAAACAAAATTGGAAAAGTCAAATGGAGCCAGATGGTGAGGAAGCCTCAAATGCCACATCAAGGGCTATTGTATTTTATTCTGGAGGCAAAGGGAGTCATCAAAAAATTTTGAGATGGATGATATGATTAAGACTCATGCATTTTAGTGATGCTGAGTAAAACAAGCAGAACCAGAAATACATTGTGCACAGTAACAGCAAGAATGTGTGATAATCAACTATGAAAGACTTGGTTCTTCTCAGTGGTTCAGTGATTCAATCTAAAAAAACTTTGGTTAGAAAACTCCATTTGCATCACCCTTCCCCTCCCCCCCCAAAAAAAGAAGATAATGCAAATTAAACTTAAAAGTGTGTCATGTATGGAAAATGCTATCCATATTCAGAAAAAGGAGTATGGAGTCTGAATACAGATTGAAGCATAAAATGAATAAATAAAAATATTTGTGAATTTTTAAATTATTTCAACACCTTTGTGAAAAGGTTAATTGGAAAAACTGGAGGTAGAGTGACTAGTTAGGATGCTGTTACTGTAGTGTAGATAAGAGGTAATGAGAACCAAAACTAGGATGACAATGTATGATTAGAAAAAACTAGGAAGGATCAGAGAAATTGAAAATATAATTGTGAGGACTTTGCAATTGATTGTCTTGGTGGGTATGAGGGAGAACGAACAATCCAAGGTGACACTCAAGTTTTGAGCCTAGGTGGAGAAAGGCAGGAGAAAACAGAAATAAGGATTGAGAGGATAAGCAGATTTACTGAGGAGGAAGATGGATTTAGCTTTGAGCATATGGAACTTGAGGTGTTGGATGGGATATCCAGGTTGACATAGTCTGCATATACTCAGAGGATTGGGGTTGGGCATGATTTTAATTTGAGTAGAACTGGAAAAAAAAAAAAATGAAGCAAGCCTTGAGACCAAATGAGATTGCCAGTGGAGAGAATGTAGAAAAAGAGTCTAGAATATAGGTCCTGGTTTACAAACAGGAAGAGGAGAACAATACAGTGGGAAAATGAATGATCTATATAGATGAAAGACAATGGCATAAAAAGCAGGGACTATCTTTTGCCTCTTTTATTTATTTATTTATTTTGCTTTGCATTTGTTTTATTTTGATTTCAGATAAAGAGCAAGGTAACTTAGAAAAGTAAGTGGAGTTTTGTTTTATTTTTTAATTGTTTTAATTTTTTCTAGTTATAGATGTATATTAATTTTTAAAATGCACATTTCTTTATGAATCATGTTGGGAGAGAAAAATCAAAATAAAAGGGAAAAACCACGAGAAAAAAAACAGAAGAAAAAAAATGAACATAGCATGTGTTGATTTACATTCAATCTCCATAGTTCTCTTTCTGGATGCAGATGGCATTTTCTGTCCAAAATCTATTGGGATTGGTTTGGATCACTGAACCACTGAGAAGAACCAAGTCTTTCATAGCTGATCATCGCATACTTTTGCTGTTACTATGTGCTGTGTATTCCTGGTTCTGCTTGTTTTGCTCAGCATCCATCATGTAAATCTTTCCATTTTGCCTCTTTTTGTATTACTAGTTCTTAGTCATTGTTTTTATTGTTGTTGTCATCATTGTTGTAGAGTCATTCAGTTATGTCCAACTCTTTTTGACTCCCATGGCCCATAACTGTCCATTCGGATTTTCTTGGCAAAGATACTGGAATAGTTTGCCATTTCCTTTTCCAGCTCACTTCATAAATGAGGAAATGAGACAAACAGGATATCTGAGGTTAGTTTTGAACTCAGGTCTTCCTGATTCCAGGACCAGTGTTCTATTCATTGAACCACTAGCTGCCTAGCATTTAGCACCAGTTCCTGTATTAAGTAGGCATTTAAAAATTTTTTTAAATAATTGATTGAGGGACAAATTGTGTTGATTGCTTGAGATCCTGGCTTACAAAGTTTAGAGAGGTTTATCATTAAGTGGACCACATGATGAATGATTGGCTAAGATGCTGAGATGATCTACATTAGTGGAGAATGTGCCCTTATCAATAAAAATGTTAGATCCTTGAAATAAGAACACGTTTTGTTAACTTTGAAAAAAATTTAGTATTAGAATTGTTAGTTTTGGCAATAAGAGAAGGAATAGAAATTAAAGAAATCAAAGTAGGTAATGAGGAAACCAGATTATCACTCTTTGCAGATAATATGATGGTATTCTTAGAGAACCCTAGAGAATCAATTAAAAAACTACTAGAAACAATTCACAACTTTAGCAAAGTTGCAGAATACAAAACAAATCCACATAAATCATCAGCATTTTTATATATTATCAACAAAATCCAGCAGCAAGAGATACAAAAAGAAATTCCATTCAAAATAACTGCCCAATAGTATAAAATATTTGGGAATTTATCTGCCAAGGGAAAGTCAGGAAGTATATGAACACAACTATAAAACACTTTTCACACAAATAAAATCAGATTTAATCAGTTGGAAAAATATCAAGTGCTCATGAGTAATCCAAGTGAATATAATAAAAATGGCAATACTACCTAAATTAATCTACTTATTTAGTGCCATACCAATCAGAATTCCAAGAAATTATTTTACAGACGTAGAAAAAATAATAACAAAGTTCATCTGGAAGAACAAAAGGTCAAGAATTTCAAGGGAATTAATGAAAAAAAAATGCCAATGAAGGTGGCCTAACTGTGTCAGACCTAAAACTATATTATAAATCAGTGGTCATCAAAACCATTTGGTACTGGCTAAGAAATAGAGTAGTTGATCAGTGGAATAGATTAGGATCACAGGACAAAATAGGCAAATAGTGTTTGACAAACCCAATAAATATGTATATATATCCCCAGCTTTGGGGATAAGAACTCATTGTTTGACAAAAACTGGGAAAATTGGAAACTAATATGGAGGAAATTAGGGCTCAGCCCACAACTAACACCACATACCAAGATAAGGTTAAAATGGATCCATGATTTAGACATAAAGAGTGATATTATAAATAAATTAGAAGAACATAAGATAGTTTACCTCTCAGATCTGTGGAGAAGGAAGGAATGTGTATCCAAAGAAGAACTGGAACTTGTAACTGAACATCAAATAGATAATTTTGATTATATTAAGTTTTAAAAGTTTTTGTATAAACAAAACTAATGCAGACAAGGTCAGAAGGGTAGTAATAAATTGGGAAAACATTTTTACATTTAAGGGTTCTGATAAAGGCCACATTTCTAAAATATATAGAGAATTGACTCAAATTTGTAAGAAATCAAGCCATTCTCCAGTTGATAAATGGTCAGAGAATATGAACAATTTTCAGATGAAGAAATTAAAACCATTTCTAATCATATGAAAAGATGCTCTAAGTCACTATTGATCAGACAAATGCAAATTAAGGGAACTCTGAGATAACTACTATATGCTGCTTAGATTGGCTAAGATTACAGAAAGAGATAATGACAAATGTTGGAGAGGATGTGGGAAAACTGAAACTCATACATTGTTGGTAGAGTTGTGAACGAATCCAGCCATTCTGGGGAGCAGTTTGGAGCGATGTTCAAAAAATTATCAAACTGTGCATACCTTTTGACCCAGCAGTGTTTGTATTGGGCTTGTACCCCAAAGAGATATTAAAGAAGGGAAAGAAACCCATATGTGTAAAAATATTTGTGGCAGCCCTTTTTGTGGTGGCAAGAAACTTGAAACTGAGTGGATGCCCATCAGTTGGAGAATGGCTGAATAAATTGTGGTATATGAATGTTATGTAATATTATTGTTCTGTAAGAAATAACCAACAGGATGAATACAGAGAGGCCTAGAGAGACTTACTCATGCTAAGTGAGATGAAAAACCAGGAGATCATTATACATGGCAACAACAATATTATAAGACGATCAATTCTGATGAACAGGACTCTTTCCAACAAGATGATTGAGACCAGTTCCAATGAATGATCTTGTGACAAAGAGAGCCATCTACACCCAGAGAGAGGACTGTGGGAATTGAATGTGCATCACAACACAACATTCTCACTCTTTTTGTTGTTTGCTTGCGTTTTATTTTCTTTCTCATTTTTTTCCCTTTTTGATCTGATTTTTCTTCTGCAGCAAGATTATTGGATAAATATGTTTACACATATTGGGTTTAACATATATTTTAACATGTATAACATATATTGGATTGCTTGCCATCTAGGGGAAGGGGTGGGGAAAGAGTGCTAAATCTGAAACACAAGGCTATGCAAGGGTCAATGTTGAAAAATTATCTGTGCATATGTCTTGAAAATTAAAAAAAAAACTTTAAAAAAAAGAAAATTTTAAAAGCAAGCTTAAACAATTTTAAAATTGCTTTTTAAAAAATATATTACAAATGCTAAAATTACTACCAGAATATTTTATAATTGTTATAATTTATCATCAAGATAATTGTTTTTTCTTTCAATATAGGTAAGCTTGATAAACAGTCCACTTCCTAAGAACTTTTATCTTTAGGTGAAGATTCTTAGTTAATAAAAAAATCCAATTAACCAGAACATCCTATTCCCCAGCTCTTCTGAGTAGACAGAACAGGAATTCACTGCACAAAGAGACACAAATGATTCACTTTGGCTATTTGGTTGTTAGAATTGAGTTAAATTTTTATCTAAGGTCAAACATTATTTGGAATTCAAAATTGATTTATTTATTGAACAAACATTTATTTAGCACATACATGGATACAAATTGACATCATTTTACCAAAGTTATTTAATAGGCTCACTGTCTTATAGCTATAAATTCAGAAGGAGAAATAATTTCTTCTTGGCTGAGAGAATGACATGTCGATGTCATGGACATGATGTAAGAGATTCTTCATTTGGTTACAAACAAACTTGGAGAGAGCAGCGTTGGGGTGGGGGGAGAGAGACAGAGAGAGAAACAGACAGAAGAAGGAGAGACAGAGAGAGAAAGGAGAGAGAAACAGAGAGACAGAAAGAAAGAGAGACAGACAAAGACAGACATATGGAGAGAGAGAGAGAAAACAGAGAGAAGAGAGAGAAGACAGATAGAAGAGAGAGGGCATACAGAGACTGAGAGACAGTGAGAGACAGAGACAAAGAGAGAAAAGAGTGCGAATGCACAAACTTTTAAGTGGTGTGGATGTTGGAGCTGCACACTTTTGAGAAGCTAGCCTCTTAGCTCCTTACCTTCAGAGCAACTCTAGAGAACCTCCCCAAGATGAAATCCTTGTTTCTCCTGATTTGAGCTGAAATAGATAAGAGCTCTTTTACTTTTGTATTTTTTGGCATATTATACTAGAACTTCTCCAATATCTGCTTGCTATTTTACTTGGATAAATGGGTTTAGTCTCCATTCATGATGGGCCCAAGCTGGAGAGCAAAAGCTAAGTGCTACCATCATTTTTAAGAGTCATCAGGAAATAGCATTCTTTAAAAAAAAAAAAAAAAAAAAAAATTCAATAATATTTTATTTTCCAAATATATGTAAAGATAGTTTCTAACATTCGTTTTTGTAAGACTTTGTGTTCCAAATTTTTCTTCCTCCCTTTACCTCTCCCTTCTCCAGGACAGCAAGTAATCTGATATAGGTTAAATGTGTATAATTCTTTTAAACCTATTTCCACATTTTTCATGTTGTGCAAGAAAAATCAGATCAAAAGGGAAAAAAAAAACTAACTGAAAGTGAAAATACTATGGTCTGTCTACATAGTTCTATCTTTGGGTACGAATGGTACTTTCCATCACAAGTTTTTTTTAAATCACCTCATTATTGAAAAGAGTCAAATCCATCACAGTTGATCATCACATAATTTTGTTGTTGTTGTGTGTAATGATCTCCTGGTCCTGCTCACTTCACTTAGCATCAGTTCTTGTAAGTCTCTCTAAAATCATCCTCCTGATCATTTTTTACAGAACAATAATATTCCATAATATTCATATACCATAACTTATTCCGCCATTCTCCAATTGATGGGCATCCACCCAATTTCCAGTTTCTTGCCACTATGAAGAGGGCTGCCACAAACATTCCTTTATAGCTTTCTTTCTTAAACCAGACTTGCACTCTTAGAATACAGATATTTAAGAGATGGTTTAATGGGGGAGAATTCTGGGAAGATGGCAGAGTAGATTGATAAAAGTGAAGCTGTCTTGATTTCTTTCCCCCACAAATAAAAATAATTTGCGCGTCAGGACAAATTGGTGAAAAATTAGGAAAATGAGGCAAAACAAGTGTCTTCCCGATACAACCCAAGATCTGAAGACCCCAAGCCAGGATTAACCCTCGTGAAGTGCAAACCTTCCGGTCACTCTGCTGAAGCAAGTGGGGACTTCTGGGGCTAGCTGAGTCTGGAGTCTCAGCAGGAACCGCAGAGACTTTCACCTCCTGGATTGTTTGTGAAGTCGAGGTCTGAGTCTGGGAGGACTGAGTGGACCTGGGCTGATTGGGGCAGGGCCCAGCTGTGCTGCTGAGAGTGGGCCCTGGGCAAGAAGGAGCGAGCACCTGGTGAGGAAAGAAGCTGGGGGAGAGAGACAGTGCTGGCTGTGAGTGCAGGAGATGGAGCTCTTGGTTTGGGGTTCCTGGTCAGAGGGGAAAGCTGAAATGAAGCTTGAGTCACGCCTCCCCTCCACCCCATGATTAGAGAGACTTACCTAATACTTCTTATTAAAAAAGAAAAAAGAACCAACCATTGAAACATATTATGGGAAGAGGAAAACTGGGGTTCATCTTCAGAAGAGGATGCTTTAATAAAAAAAAAAAAGCTATCCCAAAGAGTAAAGTGAAATGGCTACCTGCTTAGAGAGAATTTATTAGAGAAAGAGAATATATTAGAACTCAAAAAAGAATTTAAAAATCAAATGAGAGACTGAGAAAAAACTAAAATAATAATAACAACCAAAATCATCTAAGAAAAGCAAGAAGATTATGAAAAAAAAGTTCATCAAATAAAAATAGAGGTATAGAGTCTCAAAAATGAAAATAATTCTTGAAAATTAGAATTGGGCAAGGGGAAGCCAGTGAAGCTAGAAGAGACCAAGAAATAGCAAACAAATTATAAAGATTGAGAAAATAGAACAGAATGTGAAACATAAGAAAAATGACAGATCTGGAGAATAGATCAAGAAAAGAAAATATACGAATAATTGGACTGCCTGAAAGTTGTGACCAAAAAGAGAACCTTGACACAATAATGTAGGAAATAATCCAAGAAAATTGTTGTGGAGTGATAGAACATAAGGGGAAAGTAGAAATAGAAAAAAATCTACCAATCAGCACCTCAAAGAAATCCTTTTCTGGAAAATCACAAAGGAATGTTATTGCCAAATTTTGAAAGTCCCAGATCAAAGAGAAGATTTTGCAAGAAATCAGAAAAAAACAATCCAAATATGCTGGAAGTACAATTAGAATTATACAAGATTTACCAGCAGCTACAATAAAAGACCACAGGTCCTAGAATGATATTTACTGACAAACAAAAGAACTAGGCCTGGGGCCAAAAATATCACATCCAGAAAAATTATCTATAATTTTGAATGAGAAAAAAATGGACCTTCAATGAACTTGTGGATTTTTCAGAAGTTTCTATCAACCAAATCCAAACTTAACAGAAAATTTAACATATAAGAGCCAATGTCAAAGATCAGTTTTAAGGAACTCAACATGGACAAACTGTTTAAACATGGACCGATTATTTATTTTCTTTACATGGGAAATGTATACTAGATGTTTAGGATTCACAGCAGCAATAGGGTATCTCAAAAGAAAGATTGGCAGAGTTAAGGTAAAAATAGTAATCATGTTATACAAATGAGGTACAGAGGAAGAATAGACCCAGAAGCATTAGAAAGAGGAAGATTGTAGTTCTGAATACCTACTCACATTGGGAATGGATTCAATAGGCAACACCACATGTGTACCATGAAAGATATATAACCCTCCAAACTCTATTTAAAAAAATAAGCGGGGAGGAATGGGCGGATGGAGAAGCCAAGAATGAGGGAAGAAGATAGGGATGGATCCCTGGGTGGGGGGAGGCTAATAAGTTATGGAGCAGAATTTAATTAAAGAGTCAGCAGGGATAGGAAAGGGGTGTATGTGTGTGTGGGGGGAGCTACATATGTATATATATTATATATAATTATATATATGTATATGTATATATACATATATTTTAACTGGAGGTGGGGGTGAGGGAAAAGAATAAAGTAAATAAGGTACACAGCAGAGAACCAAAGAACAATTTACAAGGAAGTAAAAAAATGGACATTTATGAATATAATTTCTTCTACTAATATATATATATATATATATCCTTTTTTGATCTGGTAATTTGTTGTTATATATTTTGAATCCTCCCTGATGTTCTTCTGGGCACATGACAATGTCCTCTTTTATTTTGCTTTATTTCGTTTTGTATTTCTTTTCAGTTTTTTTTTCTTACTTTGTTTTTTTCAAATAAAATAAAATTTTAAAAAAGAGAGATGGTATTATCCTAATTTAATACTCCTCTTAATGATCCTGATTCTGTGTACTTCAATGTCCCTCCATCTATCCCCAGGGTTTAGCTTGGGGTCCCCCACATACTTAGTCCTTAATCCAGGCTTTTGATTGTCAGTTGAATCCCATGACCAGGGAATTCCATATTCCATGTTGGTTGTAAGGGTAATTGAAGAGTTTTAAAGTTCATGTCAAGTGCTACCTCCTGCACAAAGCCTTTCCTGATTTTTTCCCTACCCCCAACTTGTTAATGATCCACCCTAATCCTCTCCTCTGAAATTATCTGTTTGCACTTTGTTTCCTTCTCTTTAAATATAAGATTTTTGAGGATATTGTTTGTCTTTGTATCTCTGTTACCCAGCAAATTCCTAGAACATAGTAGGTGATTAATAGATATTTATTGAATTGAGTTATTTTAAATGACAATTCTCCCTGGTGTCATGTTAGTCTGTGTTATATACTTTGATATCTTCACTTTGAGTACTCTGAAAATTGTCTCAGAGAAGTAAAATGTGAAGAATGTTACATATTTTCAAAGTTATTCCAACTTGGGAATAACGCTACTTCCATTTTAGGGCAATTAGGTGCCAGGCCTGGAGTCAGAAACATTCATCTTCCTGAGTTCAAATCTAGATTCAGACACTTACTAGGCAAGTTACTTAACTGTTTTCCTCAATTTCCTCATCGTAAAATGAGCAGAAGAAGGAAATAGCAAACGATTCTAATATCTTGTCAAGAAAACCCCAAATGTACCTGCCAGATAGGGGAGGAGGTGGGAGCAAGGAGAAAATTTGCAACAAATGATTATGCAAGGGTCAATGCTGGAAAAATTATCCACGCATATGCTTTGTAAATAAAAAGCTTTAATTTTAAAAAAGGGGGAAAAAGAGGGAAAAAAAAGAATTACAGTTATTGTTTTCCCATCTAGGTATGTAAAAGTTTAACTTTTAAATACATATTTTCCTTTTGTTTACTTTTCCAAAAAAAGAAAAAAAAAAGAAAGAAAGAAAGAAAACCCCAAATGAGGTCACAAAGAATTAAATACAACTGAGAAATGACTGAACAACAACAAATTCTGTTATGATTGGATTTTTGTTTACAGTACTAGAAAATGCTGTTTGATTTTTCTTGGTTCTTGTAAAATCTAAATATTTTATTTCTTTCCTATATGATCATTAGTATATATATATATAAGATTCCACACAGCTGAACATAGGAAAACATCTGGCAAGAAGAAATTAAATATTTTTTGAAGGAAACTAGAACCAGCTGCCTCCTTACTCCCATGATGGGGAAAGGGGTAGAAGAAACACAATAAACTTTTACTGAATACTAAATGAAAACATTTAAGTTTCTTTTCATACAGTTATGTATCCAGCTAAATGTTTCCAGAGCTTCTGTGTGCCATATTTTGTCATTGTCTCTAATATTTACAATAAAGTTTTCTTGAACATTTAGCAAATTATAACTTCATATATTTAAAAAAATAAAAAAAGAAAAAGAAAACCTGAACTTTTTTCCCCTGATTGTCCAATGTTTACTAGTTACTTACAGAAGTGGAAGATAGTAGAAAAACTCCACTAGGATGTATTATAGTGATTACCATAAGATCACTATGCCCCATGATGCTATAGCCATTGTGTCAGCCTATATTTTCAGAGGATTACAAATTAGCTATGAAAATTTTTGTATTATGATAGAGCTTAGCAGCTTAGGAACACTGTTTATTTAAATAAATTCTAGAGAGATCTCACTAACCAAAAAGATTAGATCTTTTAAAATTATTATTGTTACCATTATTGTTCTGGTTATGCTATAATTTTGAGGCATTTTCTCTTTTTTTAATACCTTTTTATTGTCAGTACATATGCATGGGTAATTTTTTATATTATCTCTCCTTACACTTACTTCTGTTCCGATTTTCCCCCTCTCTCCCTCCATCCCCTCCCCTAGATGGCAAGCAGTCCTATATATGTTGAATATGTCGCAGTATATCCTAGATACAATGTATGTGTGCAGATCCAAACAGTTTTCTTGTTGCACAGGGAGAATTGGATTCAGAAGGTAAAAATAACCCAGGAAGAAAAACAAAAATGCAAACAGTTTACATTCATTTCTCAGTGTTCTTTCTTTGGGTGTAGCTGCTTCTGTCCATCATTGATCAATTGAAACTGAATTAGGTCTCTGTCAAAGAAATCCACTTCCATCAGAATACATCTTCATACAGTATCGTTGTTGACGTATATAATGATCTCTTGGTTCTGCTCATTTCACTTAGCATCAGTTCATGTAATTCTCTCCAAGCCTCTCTGTATTCATCCTGCTGGTCATTTCTTATAGAACAATAATATTCCATAACATTCATATACCACAATTTACCCAACCATTCTCCAATTGATGGGCATCCATTCATTTTCCAGTTTCTGGCCACTACAAACAGGGCTGCCACAAACATTTTGGCACATACAGGTTCCTTTCCCTTCTTTAGTATCTCCTTGGGGTACAAGCCCAGTAGTAACACTGCTGGGTCAAAGGGTATGCACAGTTTGACAACTTTTTGGGCATAATTCCAGATTGTTCTCCAGAATGGCTGCATCCATTCACAATTCCACCAACAATGTATCAATGTCCCAGTTTTCCCACATCCCCTCCAACACTCATCATTATTTTTTCCTGTCATCTTAGCCAATCTGACAGGGGTGTAGTGGTATCTCAGAGTTGTCTTAATTTGTATTTCTCTGATCAATAGTGATTTGGAACACTTTCATAGGAGTGGAAATAGTTTCAATTTCATCATCTGAAAATTTTCTGTTCATATCCTTTGACCATTTATCAATTGGAGAATGGCTTGGTTTCTTATAGAGTCGATTCTCTATATATTTTGGAAATAAGGCTTTTATCAGAACCTTTGACTGTAAAAATGTTTTCCCAGGTTGTTGCTCCCCTTCTAATCTTGTCTGCATAAGTTTTGTTTGTACAAAAGCTTTGCAATTTGATATAATGAAAATTTTCTATTTTGTGATCAATAATGATCTCTAGTTCTTCTTTGGTCACAAATTCCTTCCTCCTCCACAAATCTGAGAGGTAAACTATCCTATATTCCTCTAATTTATTTAAAATCTCGTTCTTTATGCCTAAATCATGGATCCATTTTGATCTTATCTTAGTGTACGGTGTTAAGTGTGGGTCCAGAAGTATTTTCTAATGATAAAATTTCCTTTTCCTTGCTTTGAGTCATTATTGTGTAATTGTATTTGTTCAAGTTAAAGTCAACCTTATTTGAATGCTAAATTTTAATAGTTGTACTAAATATACTCATACATAAGGATTATCTTATATTAACTGTTATATATTTTCTTATATATATATTTTACATATTTTTTAAATTCTTTTTTTAAAATCAGAAAATTACTTTGGGTGGATTCTTTGTGGATATATGAAGGGAAAACATGGATGAAAATTTAGAGAAAGGACAATCACACATTATTTTTCAGGAAATAGCCATTTCTATGACATGTCAGATCTAATGTCATACTGAGATGTTTTTGTCCTTTTGTATAAAGATACACACAAAGAAGAGTCAAAAATGAATGTGAATTTACATTTATCACAGGTATATTAGATACTCATTATTATATGCCATCATTACTATTATATACCATCGCTACTATGATTATATTTAAATATGAAATACTTTTTAAAAACAAGTCTCTAATTAGAAATAATGTTGAAAGAATGGTTCTCTATGGTTTATAGAGTCAGAAATCCTTAATTTCTATACTGACTTGTGTCTTAATAAATTGGGTACACTGACCTTTAGATTTGGTCCATAGAGTTTGTAATAGAATATACAATGTTGCTTCTATTTCTACAGCAGGCAGAGCAGCTGGCAAAAGAATGTCACATATCATCTCCCTAGAATATAAATGATAGGTGGGTCCCAAAGGCACACATCTTGTGAAGTTTCTTAGCTCTGACTTTCTCTCCTTATTTCTTCCTAGGGAGCAAAGAAGCACTCCTTTACTCATCCCTATCATTGTTTCACCAAACTCCCTAACATGCCAATTACTCTATTTTTTTTTTTAGTCCCATAATCTATACTTTCATCATACAGGGATGATGAAATTGTACTTTTTAAAAATTTTAACATTATTATTATTTTTTTTTTTGCTGAGGCAATTGGGTTAAGTGACTTGCCCAAGGTCACACAGCTAGGAAGTATTTAACATTCCTTTTTTTTTTTATTTTGAGTTCCAAATTTTCTTCCTCTCTCTAGTCCCTCCCCTACCTATTGAGAACATCAGCATTATGATATGAATTATATATGTGAAATCATGCCAAATATGATAGTCACATTATAGATCTTACCATTATTACAAATGTTCTACTTTCTTTTTTAAAAAAAAAAATTTAATAGCATTTTATTTTTTCCAAATACATGCAAAGACAATTTTTTAATATTCTACTTTCATCAAAGCTCTAACATTTTTGTTGGCTGCTTTGAAAGTCCCATGGGACCTAAATCAGCTATTAATTTGTACACCTTTTCTGTCCCTTTTTACAGAAATCCATATACATCATCCATTTAGGACTATTGTTAATTTTATTTTCAAATTATAAAAGCTTACTTTGATATATTTGTATGTTTATCATTGGACTAGAAATTTCTTTGATATTCCTTCATGTAGTTCCTTTAGCCAAAAGATTAGCAAAGATCTCAAGACCTTTATAAGAGAATGAAATATTTATGCTTTGTGGCTCCCCATCTTCCCACTAATAAGTTATTTGGACAGTGTGCATTCAGTGGGAAAACTCTCTAGTAGCTTCAAAGTTTATTTGCCTTTGGGGTGGGAGTAGTCTAAACCCCAAGTGACATTGAGTATGTAGGTATCTGGGGGAGAAACACCATTCACTTATGAGGGGCTTATTGTCTACTGTGAATGTGTTTTCTATTTTCATGGATTTCTGTATTTTCTTGAGGTGGGGAGGAAATAAAAATTGCCTTATATTTCACATATACTTTTCATGTTTCTGTGTAAGCTGGCAACTCTAATTATTCATATTTTTGGAAATCTAGACGTGAGATATATTTAACTACTTCTCAAAGTGGAAACATCAACTACATCTGGTTGAGTGGCAAATTAGTCATTTTGGTCAGAACCCTGAGACTGGACTAGTCCATGTGAGATAGGAGCTTTGTGGAGACCCTGGTCCAAATATTTCATATAAAGTAGTTTACAAACTTTTAATATAATGTTTACTTGGGCCTGGACTCTAACCAACTGATTCTGAAATAACTACTAGATGGAGACATCTGTACTTGTTCCATGTCTGTTATAACACTCAGGATTTTTGGGGAGGAAGAACATGTTATTGGATACTTATCACAACCAGCACCTTATCATTTTCTTCTTGAAGTTGGTTTCCCAGTGCCTAACATAGTGTATGGTACATAACAGACACTTTCCCTCCCATAATAGACACTTATAAATACTTATTGATTAATGGCTGAGTGAAAAAATATTCATAATAACAGCATCAAAAAAATCACAGTATCTTGCATTTGAAAGAAGGCTCTGAAGTAACTTGTCCTGAGTAAGAATCCCCACAACAATAGCTGATAAGTGGTTAAATAATCTTTCCTTGAATTTTTATTTGGTGAGTGAGAGCTCATTATTTACCCCAAAGGCCCATTCTACTTTGTTGATTTTTTTTTTTTGAGTTTGTAGGTCATTTAATTAATAACTGTCTTTTTTTATATGAAATAGATTTTTGTTTTTCAAAATATATGCAAAAATAGTCTTCAGCATATGCCTCTCCAAAACCCTGTGTTCCATATTTTTATCTTTGCCCCACCCAGATGGCAAGTAATCCAATATAGATTAAATATATACAATTCTTCTAAACATATTTCCACATTTATCATGCTGCACAAGAAAAATCATGCCAAAAAGAAAAAAAAAAAAATGAGAGGAAAAAATAAGCAAGCAAATAACAAAAAAAGGTGAAAATACTATATTGTGATCCCCATTCAGTTCCTACAGTCATCTCTCTGGGTACAGATGGCTCTCTCCATCACACATCTATTGAATTGGCCTGAATCATCTCATTGTTGAAAAGAGCCACATCAATCAAAATTGATTGTTGTATAATCTTTTTTTTCCCCCCTGAGGCAACTGGGCTAAAGAGATTTGCCCAGGGTCATACAGCTAGGAAATGTCTGAGGCCAGGTTTGAACTCAGGTCTTCCTGACTTCAGGGCTGATGCTGTATCCACTCCCCCCAACCCCATCATTTCTTGCAGAACAATATAATATTCCATAACATTCCATAACAACCATAACTTAATCAGCCATTCTCTAACTGATGGGCAGTCACTCGATTTTCAGTTCTTTACCACTACAAAAAGGGCTGCCACAAACATTTTTGCACATGTGAATCTTTTCCTCTCTTTTATGATCTCTTTGGATACAGACCCAGTAGAGACACTGCTGGATCAAAGCACATGCACAGTTTGATAACCCTTTGGCCCATTCTACTTTTTAGTTGAGATTGTTAAAAAAAAAAATTATTTATATCAAGCCTAAATTTTCCTTTTTAAAACTTCAAACCATTGATCCTCATTTTACTCCCATAAGATTAATCCACCCCCTATTCCAAGATCTACCCTTTCAAAAATTTGAGTTTCCATTTCTTTCCTGTCTTTCTTCAACATGCTAAAAATTCCTTTTTCCTTCCTTATCCCAAGAAATGATCTTGAAATTCCTTCACTTTTCTAGTTTCCTTCCCCTTTTTGGAAGACTATCAAATCGTTTTGTCTGTTCAAACATATTTTTTTGGGGGGGTAGGGTGAAGAGATATTCCTAAGTACTCACCATAATCAGCATCTTATGATTTCCTTATCAAAGGGAATGGTGATGTTCAGAATTGATCACAATACTTTAGATGTGGTTTCACCAGGACAAATTACAGAGAAACATCACCCTACTCAGTTCCGAACACTCCACCTCTCTAAATGTAGCCTGATGATTGCATTTGGTTTGTGATATCACATTGTTGCCCTTGCAGCACTAAAGTTCTTAAATCTTTTTTCAAACATGTTGCTATTTTTCCTTCCCAGTCTTATGCCTATGTAGTTAAAATTTTTTTGAGCCATTGAGAAATTTACATTTAACTCTATTAAGTTTTATCCTATTTTCTTTGGCTCAATGTTCTAGCAGAATATGAAGTTCCCAAGTTGTTATTATTATCATCAAGTCCCCAATCCCCTTGATATGGAAGGGATAACAGTAAATATTTGAGAGAGGTAGAATTTGAACTCAGGTCTTACTAACTTTCACCTAGTTGCCTAACTATTTTCATTATTCTCCAAGGGCAAAGAGTATTCTTACACTATTCTTGTCTTTCTCCTCACCCTCTCCCAGTGTACAATTCTGGACACACATTTGGTCCTTAATATAGTGTTGGTGCAAGAATTAAAAAAAATAAGACCAATCATAGTTACTGACTCTATACACACATTTATTCAACAAGATTTTGGGGGTTTTTTTTGGTTTTGTCTTTGCTGAAAAAACAATATTATCTGGGTTAGGAGAGGTTGGAAACCAAAGCTTCTAAGTCTTGTGCTTGGATGTGGATCTTAAGCATTTTCTTCATTTTCATCTGTGAAGAGAAGAGAGAAATAAAAAAAGCCTTCCCTAAAGTTTCCAAAAAATCAAGTAACTTGCCCAGTTTAGATCTGCTTGCCTTAGAAGAAAACTTTTAACATGCTGTAGAGAGAAGTGTGACTCAGAGATATTTGCCACATTAAAAAGCATGAAGCTTGAGGGAAGGGGGAAGGAGGGAGAGATAAATCACTATAATCAGAGACACCTGGTCAGACTTAGACGCCCTCTCTCCAGCCAGCTCCACCTGTGCATATGGAAGGAGTGGGCTGCTGCTTATGAGACTTAAATGCTAATGGAGAGAGTAGATAAAAGAATTAAAAAGAACAAGAGTATAAACTACAAACATCTGGATACACCTTTAGTTTCTCACCTGTGCTGCAGGGAGCACGGTACTCAGCAACACTGTATTCATCTGAAAGAAACAAAAATGGTAAGGTTGAGAGAGAAGAGGATGGGGAACTGGAGACCATATCTTAAATATTTAATTTGCTTTGTGATGGGAAAAATGTAAAGTGACCTCACTATATTAGAGAGGAAATAATGTTCATTAAACCATTAAGTAACAGAAAAAATTAATAATACCTTCCTCTCCTTGGAAGCACCTCGAAACTTTCCTCTAAATTTGGCTATTCAATTTTAAGCTACTTAGAAAGCATTTCATTTTCTTAATGAAGCAGTTGGCTGACCTGTGGAGAGAGCACTGGGCTTGGAGTCAGCAAGGCCTGAGTTCAAATTCCACTTCAGATATTTATTGGCTGTGTGACTTTTAGCACACTGTTTACCTCAGTTTCCTCAAATGTAAAATGTCAATAATAATAGTACCAATCTGCCAGGAGTGTTGTAAGGATCAAATGAGATAATATTTATCTCTAGGTTGAACTATGTTCAGCTAGAATTAATTAGAATATATAATATATATAATATTATATATAATACACATTATATCACATATAATGCAATATACATGATATTATTATATAACTACATATAATGTCAATATTATATATATACATATATATAATTAGAATAGTAATTATTACCATAATAGCAATCATAGGCAGCATTAAGCTGTCACTTAGAATAAATACTCAGATCTAGTATACATGTGACAACAAAGTGGTAGCAGAATAAGGTTGTTCAAGCGAATTCAAGCCCATAATCCAGCAAACATGGCATCCTTCGGAGGCAAAGATAATGGGAAATCCAGGGAGAGAGAAAGGTAGGGTCTCAGGGTTGAGTCAGGACACAGTCATTATGTTCTACATAGCCCCAGAGGGCAGAAATAATAACAATGGGTAGAAATAATAAGTGGACAGATTTTGGCTTGAATAGAAAAAAATTTTAAACTATTAATTTTGTACAAAAAGGGAACAAGCTGTTTCAGTAAGTAATGACTCCTTTGTCACTCTGCAGAAGCTAGATGAACTTTTGTTCTATAAATAAAGCTATCTATCTTTGTGTTTGAATTACTGTCTTAATTTGTTAATCACCATATCATGTCCCTAGAACTTCTTTTCTTTTTTTCTTTCTTTCTCTTTTTTTTTTTTTTTTTTTTTGTGCAGCAATTGAGATTAAGTGACTTGCCCAGGTTCACACAGCTAATAAGTGTTAAATGTCTGTGGCTGGATTTGAACTCAGATACTCCTGACTTCAGGGCCAGTCCTCTATTCACTGTGCCCAGACTTATTTTCAAGCCTACACTGTAAACTTCTTGAAGGTGAATGTCAGCCTTACATTTCAATTCCATAAAGATTTGTATCATCATTATCATCACCACCACCACCACCATTATTTTCATCATCATAATCTCATTTTCATCTTTCCAGCTAGAAAAAGTCTTGGAACAAGTTGCTATATTATTATAACTCCTTCATATTCAATTTTTACACAGGTGGCTAACAATTACTTTTTGTAATTAAATACAAATATTAAGATGTAAGCTTTCCCCCATAGGCTGATGGAAAGCATCCCTGGTCTAATATCTGGTGATACTGGTATAACATCAAGTGACCAAAAAATAGGGAATATGTCACCCTCACCCTGTTCCATGTGATTTTGATGCCAGATTTTTAAAAAATGCAATTTTCCTCAAACACACAAGTCTTGTGACTTCCCCAGACAGATCTATATCTACATCTCCTTTGAATCTATGGAATATATGAAGCCAAAGAATATGTCCTTTTTGTACCATGTAGTGAGATTATGAATTATTTGGATTGGTGGCATTTATTCAAAATATTCCTCTTAAATTTTTTAATGGAGCAACATTAGGTCTGGGCAAAACAATCCTGACAACTATTTGTTGAGTCCCAGTGGTCCTCAAAGTGTAGTCCAAAGAATTGTTGGGGTCTCTGAAACCCTTTCAGAGGGTTTACAAATTCAAAATTATTTTTTATTTCTAACATAGTAAATAGCTATAAATATAACCCATGTGAACAAAAACTCTTTGAACAGATCCTTGATAGTTTTTTTAACAACATGAAGATACTGAGAACAAAAGTTTGAGAACCGCTGGTTCTGACAATGGTCTGGCTCTAGGGCCGTTTATAGGTTGAATTCCCAAGAGGTCAGTTTGTATTTTTATTGTGGAGATTTTCCATCTGCCAATCCACAAAACACTAAAGGCTTCTGATGGATTATTTTAGCCACCAGATCAGACCTTGCTAGTAATTTGGCACTTGTGAAACTTTTGTCACCTGCAGTGATGTTGCATGTTTTTGTTGTTCATTCATTTTTCAGTAATGTCTGACTTTGTGATTTGAGATTTTCTTGACAAAAATACTGAAATGATTTGCCATTTCCTCTCCAGCTCATTTTACAGATGAACAAATTGAGGCAACAGGATTAAGTGACTTGCCCAGGGATCATACAGCCAGTGAGTGTCTAAGGTTGGCTTTGAACTCAGGAAGGCGAATCTTCCTGGCACTACCTCCCTGCGGTGCCATCCCGGGGTGTCACATAGCTTTCCTATTTTACTCTCTACTTTACTCATCCAGTCTGGGCTCCTTCAACATAACCTTTCAGGAGTTGCTGGTAGCAATGACTTGGTTTGGGATCGTATACTAATCCCCCTATTTCTCTAAACAAGTGCACATGACAGCCATTTGTTCTATTTCAATATATTGCTGGCTGAATTCCAAAAGTATTTCTGTAGGTTTGGAGCCCATGAATCATGCTCTAAAAATATAAATTCTCTGTTCCTCTTTTTCAGCGTGGAAGTCTTCATCCTCCTAGACCTGCCTTGCAACGATGGGACTTTATGTTTTATTATACAAGGCAGTTAAGTAGTGCAATAGATAAGAGCACTGGACCTGGAGTCAGGAAGACCTGACTTTAGAACTGAGAGTAGAACTATGCTTTAGATATATCAACCTGGCCTTTATATGAAGGATGGTTTAGAGAGGAAGTGAGACTGAAAGAAAGGAAATGCATTTATTTATTAAAATTATTACATTATTTTATTAATTATTAAAATTTATAATATTTATTATGTTATTTTATGTATTTATTAACTAGGTGCCAGGGACTTAACAAATATTATTTCATCTGATCCTCACAACCACCCTGGAAGGGAGGTATTTTTATTATCCCCATTTTGCAGATGAGGAAACTGAGGTAGAAAAAATAAAAGTGGCTTGCCAAGTATCCCATAGTTAGTAAATGTCTGAAGTCATATTTGAATTCAGGTTTTCTTGACCCCAGGCCCAGCACTGTAAAAACCGTGACCAGGGGTGGGGAGATTAATTATGAGACTATTGAAATAGTCCAGGTGAGAGAAGGTTTTTAACTGAGGTAATTGCCATGTCAATAGAGAAAAAGCAACCAATGAAGGAGGAGAAATCAATAAGACTCAGCCACTTATTAAATATGAAGGCATGGGAACATGGAAGGGTCTTGGATGATGCTTATGAGCCAACCTACGTGACTAGAAAGATCACAATTTTATTTTAATTTAATATACATTTGTTAAGAGCTATCTATAAGGCAGGCAGGGTGCCTAAGTAGTTTAAAATTTTCTCTGTGGCCTTTTTTGTGTCTTGTGGAAAGAAAGCAACCCCATCATTGCAGCCAGAACCCTTTCTTTGCACTTAACCATCATGCATTTTAATTAGCTGATCTAACTTTGGGGACTTGGGATGCCCCGTACCTCTAGGACCCAAGGGAATGGCATATAACAAGCACCAAGCATATGTTGAATTTATGGCCTGTGGTGAACATTTGTTTTAAGACGTACAAAGTTCTTTGCTTTCAAATAACCCTATAGAACATCCCTATAAGGTTGGGAGGGCAAGTATCATCACCATTTTACAGCAGAGAAAACTATATCCGAAAAATCGAGGGACGAGGAAATGCCCAAGCCTGCCCCCACGCCATGTGTCCCCACTCTAAGGCCAGTGTTCTCTGCATGAGAATGCTGCCTTTTGGAATTTCTTGTAAAATCATAGGATTCCAAAACTTAGAGCAGGAAGGAATCTCAGAGGTCTTAAGTCCAATTCCTGAGGAAATTGGGGTCCAAAGGGTTGGAAATAAGGATGAACCAAGAAGAAATCAGGAAGTGGCAAGGGGAACCAGGAGAACAATTTACAAACTGAAAGCAATGATTTAAGGATGAACAACTTTGGGTTTTTGTTTTTGTTTTTTGAGACAACTGGGGTTAAGTGACCTGTTCAGGGTCACACAGCCAGTAAGTATTTAGTGTCTGAAGCTGGATTTGAACAGGATGGGTGCTCTATCTACTGCACCAGCTAGCTGTCCCCGGGATGAACAATTTTGAAAGACTTGAGAAATTTAATCAATACCATGACTATAAAGCATTCATGACTGAATACACTACCCAACTCCTGATAGAAAACAGAAACAGATACAGAGAATATCTAAATATCATCCTCCTGATGGACTGAGAGTACAGACTGAAACATTTTTTGAGACATGGACCATGTGTAAATTTGTTTTGTTTGGCTTGTCATGTTTGTAAAAGGAGTTTGTTTTTCCTGCTTTCTTAATTCAGGGGGAAGGATAAAGAGAGGAGAGGAAAAGATAAGGCAGATTTTTGTTTGAAAAAATAACATTTTTTAATTGCCATTTTTTCCCTTTTTGATCTGATTTTTCTTGTGTATCATGATAAATATGGAAATATGTTTACAAGAATTCCATATGCTTAACCTATTTCAAATTACTTGCTCTCTAGGGAAAAGAGGAGGAAGGGAAGGAGGAAGAAAAACTTGGAACACAAGGTTTTACAATGGTGAATGTTAAAAATTATCTTTGCATGTGTTTTGAAAAAAATTTTTTAAATGATTAAAAAATATAATTTGATAGACAAAAAACAAAGAAAAAGAGTGATTATAGAGGATCACAGAGATAGAAAGTTTAGTTTCTTTAGTGTTTTTAAGTCACACTCATTTACCTGTTTCATAGTAATCATAGATTTTCACCACAGCTGGCTTTAGGTCTTTTACTGGAATATCTTGGTTCACAGTGAAGGAAAAGGACAATGTCTGATTGGTCATCTAGAAGGGAAAACAGGTATAAGTAACAACAAGCAATGAAACCTTCTTTCCCCTGTTTTAGGCAAGATTATCCTTCCTCACTCTTCTTTTTTTTTTTTTTTTTTTTTTTTTTTTTTTTTTTGGTTACCTTATTTTGTTGTACAGACAAAAGTGAGAATGAAGAAATAGAAAAGAGAAGAGGTAAAGAGAGTAAAGAGGTATCAAGCTGGGATCATTGTTAGTTTGAAAGTTCAACTTCAAACAAGTTGACCGGTTATGTGGCCCTATATATGTACAAGATAAAATGGGTAATAGAATAGAATTTCAAACCATTAAACTTCTTGTAGTATGTTCTTTTCAATAAATGAGAAATTCCTCAAGCCGTCTTCTATTGATTCAATAATGATGAGAATAGCTGACATTTACACACACACAAACAGATCCCCAAGTCTAACTTCTTAATTGTACAGATCAAGAAAGTAAAATCCTGACAGGTTAAGAGATTTATTTCAGATTACACAGTTAAAGTAATAGATATTGCAGGTATTGCCTTCAATTATTTTCTTATTCTCCCAGAATATCCAGAATAGGGATGATCAATAATCTCTGTTGATTTATTAACTTTACTGTGTTCACATGACAGCAAACCTTGAGCTAAAAATGTGAAAAGGGTCAATCACCTGAATATTTCCAAATGTCATAATATTTGAATTGTATGAAAAAAGTCAATAATGTGACGAGACTGATTTTTGTTTAGCTTCTATAATCTGTCTTGTTTGCTTTAAAGTCACAAAAAAAATCTAGACAAATAAAATGTGGTTTTTTTCTCATATGGATGTTTCAGAATGGGGAACAAAGTCATATTGACTAACCCTTCTCTTGACTTCCCTTTTTCCTTGGTATTCTTAAAGTGATTCATATAACTAATAAGCTATTGGCCATTCTAGGAAGACTACTCTAATAAAAACTGGCCCAAGAAAATCAAATATCCTAATTTCAATATAAATCATTTTTCTGTAGACCTGAGAGAAATTTGAAATGTTATAAAAGAGAGGAGAAAATACCCTGTTTTAACATGGGTTATAGCAGAACATTCTCAATTAAACTAGAACAGATTTGATTTTTCTTATTTAAAGAGACTGTCCATCCTTAAAGTAAGGGTGAAGGATTCTCACCTTTTCCACATAAAGCAAGACATGATTGCTGCTCACTTCGGTTTTACTCAGGATACCAGATTTTACAAGCTGAGAAAAATGGGAGACATCACAAATGTTATTAAGTAGATGAAATTCCTGGAGACCACTAGGAAAATTAAGCAAAGAGTGAGAGTTGGATTCCTAAAAGAGGCTATGATGGGATATAAAATGGGTTTTATATGTGTAACATATATTGGATTGCTAGGGAAGGGGGTGGAGGGAAAAATCTGAAACACAAGGCTATGCAAGGGTCAATATTGAAAAATTATCCATGCATATGTTTTGAAAATAAAAAGCTTAAACCCCCAAAATAAATAAAATAAAATGGGTTTTATAGATTAGGACTATGCTACAAAAAGAATAAAAAGAAGAAAAGATAAAATAGGCTTTTTTTCTCTTGTAACCTCACCGTAATAAGCACAGTGCTGAATACAAATAATCCTTCTGGTTTTTTAGATCATTGTAGGTCTTAGATTCATAGTGATTTTCACTGGGTTTGGACAAGGATACAGTTTTAGGATGGGTCCCCAGATACAGTTTACTCTGTTTAAAATGTACATACCGCCCTCACGGTTGGTTTTGAAGGGATGAAACCTGATACCATCTTCACATCAATAATCACCATATTGGAGGCAGGACGACTTCCTTCATAACTATAGATGCATCGAAGAAAGGAATTAGGCTCTATAATTAGCTTCTAATTCTTTGGGGCCTAATTCAAATTCTGCTTCCTTCTGAAGTTTTTACTAAATTACCCTCACAAAACAGGCTTTTCTTTTTCTGCATCATTAAAAGCTTATGAAAAGAAACAGATCCCTTTCCCTCTCAGAAAATTTAAGTTGAAGACTATAAGTTATCATAGTACAGAACAGGGGCAAAGGTAGATGCAATATTGTTTCATTCTACACAATCAGTACTGTTCATGTTTGAGAATACACTGTTTTTCCAATAAGTTTAATTCAAGAGCTTCCTTTCTAGGTTAATGGCATATGATATTTTTGGTTTAATGAAGTAGTGGAGAGCTCTAAGAGTAAAAAGGTAAATTCAGAAGGTTTTACCTGGCATTAAATGAGATCTGGAAGGTTTTGTGGGCTTTTGCAGAATCACAGGTTGAAGGAATGGTCTGCACTAATAGGTGAAATGGAGATTCCATTTTCTGTACCTGGACATTGTATTTCAGAGATGTCTGTAGAACATTAAGAACAGGGTGAGTTTCTCTGCATTTAATAAATATAATAATAAATAAAATTAATAAAAATTTATATAAATTATTAAAAATAAAATTTTAAAATGAAATAAATATTTATTTCAGTATCATCTTCCATCAGCTCTTTTCATGACTTTCCATAAAGGGAATGAGCAGATCTCACAGGTAAGATTGATTCTCCCTACCCTATTCCTAGGAATCTCACCTTAAGGTACACACATCCTTCCCCGTTCACTCCTGCATTGTACACTCCAGGGACCGCTGGTAATGAGACTTGCTGTAGCAGTAAGCGGTTGGCAGAGTCCACTCGAAAGTTTTTAGAAAAGTCTTCAGAAGATTTGATAGTCACCACTGCAGGTTTCCCAAGTTTACTGTAAGTGACAGTTCCATATCGGGACAGGGCTTGGAGCGCAACCACTGTGTCCTAGAAGAGAGAAATGTGGGAGTCCTTAGTGGTGTAAACATTTGAAGGAATGGATGCCAGAGCCCCCAGGATAACTTTAGGTTATTTGCACTGCTGAACATTGATTCTTGAATAGCTTATAAAATATAGTCAGATTTGTAGTTCACATACTTATCTCAAGATTGAATTTCCCTGGAAGAATTTTTTTGGGGGTTTGTTTTGATTTTATTTATTTGTTTACTTATCTTATGCATTAAATATGTGATATTTTTATTTTCCTATTTCTGCCATTTTTATCTAACTCCCATCCCATATGTAGTATGATACTCTTTTCTCATCCTTCCATAAGTCCCCATAGGTGCATTGATTTTTTATCCTATAGCTAATGTTAAAAAAAAATCCATAAAAGAAAAAAAAAAAACGACAAAAAGAAGACATAGAAGTAAACAGAATGTTTTTGGAATTTGTTGTCATAAAGCAAATTTGTTTGGGGCCTGGATCTGTGAGTGCATTGTCATTGGGAACTCTTTGTGGGGAAATTTTCACTCCCAATTGTTAAGGAACAGGTCAATTCTCTGAAAGCCTCCACAGCTTTGGAACATAGCATCTGAAGGAGTTGCAAGGCAGCCTTTGCTGACACAGGTGTTGCAGACTGGGAATGAGATAAATTGGAGGCAGAGGAAAGAGGAGGGAGGTCAGACAACGCAATGGCCTCTAGGTCAGAGAAGGCAGAGAACAGCAACTGCCTCTCAGTCTCCTTGTATCATCCTCTCACAAGAGGAGATCCATTCTGGGTTGGATCTCCAGCAGCCACTGTCAGGTGGCTCCCATCAGTACTTGCAATTTATAATCTAAGATAGTGATAAAGGCCATTGAAAATGATTTATCCAGTCACATAGCCAATGGGTATCAGAGGTCTACTTCTTGATCTGCCTCTGAGAATAGTCATTCTGTTATACTTACTCAAAATTAATATGTACATTTTACAAGCACATTGCAAATAATTTGGAATCTAAAATAACATATTTTGAATTGTTTATTTTTATTAATGACTTTTGAATTTAGAATAATAATTTTTTAAAAGATAGTGAGAGACAAATTAAATGCTATATCTCTATGAAGGAAAGATAATTATGGAATTCTGTCTATGGATCTTATTACAAATTCTAAGCTACTTCATCAAAAATTGTGTTTTTGAAAAGCCAATTAAGGATGATTGTACTTAGAGAAAAATCACAAGAACAGTGTGAGTGCTTCTGTAGGGATCATGGGATTGGAATTTGATGAATGACACTAATGTCAAACACAAATTTAAATAGATCCCATACTGGCTTACAGAACCACAAAATAATATTATCTGTGTTGTATTATATATTATTTATTTTGTTACATATTTCCAAATTGTATTTTAATCTAGTTCAGGCTGTATTCAGGAGTTTTGCTTGCAGCCTATAGGCTGTTAGTTAGACTCCTGATTCAGGGTCTATTCCGAACTCTCTCAGAGGAGAATCTGATCTCAACACTTCATGGGAAAAAGTAAAATCATTTACTCTGAATGGTTCCTTTTCTCTCTTTCCTTATTCTCATATGACTTAGGCATCTCCATTCACCCTCTCCTTCTTTACTATCTCAGATGAAGATAATAAGGTTATCTCTCCCATCTTCTTGATCCTATTCTTCTCCAGCAGACTGCCCTTACTATTATTCCATTCTTTCTCTCTTTTCTTCAACTTATCAGAATTTCCCAGCTCCTTCCCCGAAGCCAAATATATATATCTTGTCTCCCTTATATTTAAAAAACTCTCACTTGATCCTACCAGTTCTGCTAGCTATTGTCTTATGTGTCTTCTCCTCCTCTTTGAGGCTAAATTCCTTCATTTTTTCTTTTCTTACTTTCTTTGAAATTTTGCAAGCATGATATTTGTAGAAATATGTATAGAAGAATTGCACATGTTATACTGGATTACTTGCCATCTAGGGAAGTGGATAGGGGGAAAGGAGGGAAAAAATTTAGAACACAAGATTTTGTAAGAGTGAATGCTGAAAATTATCCATGTATATATTTTGAAAATAAAAAGCTTTAATTAAAAAAAAAGAGGAAAAAAAAAAAGAAACCTTCTGCAATTTGCCTTTAGACTTCATCATTTACCTGAAACTGCTCTCTCCAAAGTTACCAAGGACATTACGAAGTTAATAGTCAATTAACCTTCATTTTTTGACCTCGCTATATCATCTTATCTCCTCTTCCTTAATTACTTTTTTCTCTGGTTCTCCTAACACTGTAATCTGCTGGTTCTTCTTTCTGTCCAATAGATCTTTCTCAGTCTTCTTTGCCTCGGTCTTCTTATTCATATTATCTCATTTGATTACCTCATGAGCTTCCATTGGGTTCAATGATTATACTGATGATTCTCAGATCTAAATATCTAATCTAGGTACTCACTTGAACTATAGACCCCCTTACTAACTAGGTATCTCAAACTCTATGTCCCATAGGTATCTCAAACAGCAATATCAATAGAGAATTCATTATCTTTTCCCCAAACTCTCCCCTCTTCCCAACTTTCTTATTATTATTGAGGGTTATCACTTTGACTCTTCATTCAAATTCATTCCACATATCCAAATAAGTTGCAAAATATTGTATTTCTTCCTCAACATCTCACATGCATTACATCTACTCTCCACTTATACAACCACACTTAGACCACACTTTCCTCATCTCTTGCCTGAACTATTATTATAATAATCTTCCAATTAATATTCCTACCTCAAGTTTCTTTCAACTCCTCTCCACCTTTTTTTCAGCTGCCAAGTGATGTTTCTAAAATATATGTCTTTGTATACATATATTGTATTTAACTTATACTTTAACATATTTAACATGTATTGGTCAACCTGCCATCTGGGAGAAGGGTTGGGGGGAAGGAGGGAAAAAGTTGGAACAAAAGGATTTGCAATTGTCAATGCTGAAAAATTACCTAATGCATATATTTGTAAATAAAAAGCTATTATATATATATATATATATATATATATATATATATATCTGACCATGTCATCCCTCTCTCCTAGTCAATAAGTTTCAATGGCTCCCTATTACCTCCAAGATCAAAGTCCTTTGACAAATGTCAAATGTCTTTGACATTTTTTCATAATTTTATCTCTTCCTACTTGTAGGACTTTTCACACCTATACTGATATATAAAGAATAGCAAGAAGGCTGTTTTGTGTCTTTTCTGGGGCTGTCCCTCCCATCTAGTATATTTGGCCTTCTCACCTCTGCCTCTTCATTTCTCTGACTTCCTTCAAAATTCAAATAAAATACTATTTTCTGCGGGAAGTTTTCCCCAGTCCTCCAGCTACTAATGCCTTCCTTCTGAGAATGCCTTCCATCTACTCTATATTTTGAATGCCCATGAGATCTTTGAAGTCAAGAGTAGCTTTCAGCCTTTCTTTGTACCCCCATATCCTAGCACAATGCTTGCCATAGAATAAAAGTATAAAAGTGCCTATTGACTGACTGTTTGATGCCAACCAACTGTTTAACAAATATTATCTACCCAAATTTTTATTAAGACACTGTACTATATACTATATTAAAAGATATATATGGCCTTGGCTGCTAATTGCTCTTGACACTGACATATTCATGGGCTGGGGATGTACTCCCACAGCCCTCTATTTGCTACAGCCATTAAAAATTTTCCAAGGAGAAAGAGACAAGGCATTCAAAATTATGCCAAGTGGATAGGGAAAGTACTTTATAAATTACAAGGCAAGTCCCTATAAAATATAGGGAAAATATAAGGAAGGGAAGCTTCAGAGAATGTAATTTGAAAGAAGCTTTAGAAAAAGAGAATGAATGGAAAGAGTCAATTATATGGTCTATCCTAAGATGAATTCTTTTAAACAATTTGGTTGAATGGCTTATATGGAAATACATTTTGCATGATTGTACATATATAACCTATATCAAATTGCTTACTATTTCAGGGAGCATGGATGGGAGGAGAAAGAGAATTTTTAACTCATTTTTTAAAAAAAAAAGTGAATGTTAAAAATTGTTTTTACATGTAATTGGGAAAAGTTAAATATTTTTAAAAAGCTAAAAAAAAAGGAATTTGAGATTTTTGAGTTTCATTTCCTTATAGAGGAAACTACTGTTGGGATTCTTGAAAGTATTCATCCTAGGCCCATGGTGACATGAAATCATTTATTAAGTTATAAGGAAATAATTATATAGGAGCATTACAGAACAGGAAGTGGATCACCATATGGGTTTTTGATCAGTTTCTCCTTTTCCCTCAAAACTTTTTATCACCACTCTTGGCTCCTCTCAACAATGCAAGGATTCAAGGCAATTCCAATAGACTTGGGATGGAAAATGCTAATTGTATCAAGAGAGAACTGTGGAGATGGAAAGTGGATTGAAGCATAGTATTTTCACCTTTTTGTTTGTTTTTTCTTTTTTCATGTTTTTTTTCTTTTTGCACAACATGACAAGTATGAAAATATGTTTAAAAAGGATTGCACACATTTAACCTATATCAGATTGTTTGCTGTCCTAGGGAAGCTAATAGTAAAGAAGGAAGGGAGAAAAATTTGGAACACAAAGTTATACAAATTGAAAACTATCTTCAGATGTATTTGAAAATATATAAAATCATTGAAAAAAACCTTTTTAGCACCAAAATGTCAATAGAAATAATCTTCTCATTTCATTCTGTTTCCACCATCTCCCTTCTTCTAATTACTTCTAATTACCCTTTGCTACCTGATTTGAGAACCGTGTTTAAGGCTGCCCCACACCTGAGTAGAAGAGAATCCCCCATGAGGATTCTGCTGCTTGGAGACCCAGTCCACAATTTCAGCAGCCATAGAGAGGTCTTCATCTGATGGGGTGGGAAAGGCAGTGAGGTATGCAAGGAGCACATAGGAAGTCATCTCCACTTCAGCAGAAGGAGCCAGGACGTGAAAGGAATAAGGTTCCTTTGGCACCTGAGGTCTTGTTGGGCGCTGCCAGTGGACCGACTTGTCTTTGGGTAAGAATAGAGAAGGAATTGATATCTATTAGTGTTTAATAAGAAGCAACTGCATAATCAAGCTAATTAATTAGAGCAGACCCAGACTGCAGCATGATTCTAGCTTCAGCTATAATAATCAGCTCTTATATGCTATTACTTCTTTGTTTTATGTCCAGACTCTGTAGAAGAGACAGCCAAGAATCAGTTCATAGTGGATAGAGAGCCTGGGTTCAAGTCTAATATTGGACATGTGCCGGCTGTGTGACCCTGGATAAATCACTTAATTTCTGTAGATGCTAGGCAACTCTATGAGCTTATAAGTTTCAAAAAAGAGACCAAGCTGAATTGCCAAAGGAAGCTTTTTATCAGTTCTCTTCTACACTGATGCAATTATGGTCAAAATAAAGTAAAATGATCCTAGCATGTGGGATTGTAATAATGTGATTTGGCTACTATGTGATTTCTGCGGATCCTTCCCATTGTACAAGACAAAATGTCAGGGAAAGATTTAGTATTAGAACTCTGATCTTAACATGTGTGGATTGGGTAAGTAGTCCTATTTATCTGAGAGATCCTAAAGAAAGGCTGAGGGTTTGAACCCATAGCCAAGAAGCTCTTTTTTCTTTCCAGTAGGAACAGGGAAGTAATAGAAGAAAAAAAGTAGGAATTATGATTAAAGTCCCCAAAAGAGCCTTTCACCTTTCTTCACAGCTTCTTTGTCCAATTCCAATAACACCTCTTTTCTTCTTTCTTGATTTCCTGCCAGGGCAAAGGCATAGGCCAGCAAAGCTTTGGTGTAGACATCACTCCCAGGACCCCCGTTTTGTTGCACCTTCCAGCCTGATTCCAGGCAGAAAAGGGCATTCCGGACAACAGGGTGCTATAAGAAAGAGAGAAGAGAGGTCTTAAAATACAGGGCCTGAGGATAAAAACAGAGGAAGGAGAGGACTAAAGCTTGACATGAGCCACAGAGTATAGAGAGTGCCTGAAAAAAGAACTGAACACTTAAAAAAATGTATTATTTAATAACAAGGTGCTATAAAGAAAGGTGAATAGAAGTCTTGAAATACAGGGTCTGACACTTAACACTTCCTAGCTGTGTGACCCTGGACAAGTCACTTAACCCCAATTGCCTCAATAAAATAAAAATAAAAGAAATACAAGCTCTGAGGATCAAAACAGAGGAAGAAGAGGACTAAAGCTTGACATGGGCCAAAGAGAATAGGGGGTGATTCAAAAAAGAATGGAACACTTTAAAAAATGTATTATTTAATAATTCATATATGAATGCATCAAAACTAATTTGAAAGTGAAGCAAATTAAGAAAAATTTGTTGCATACCATTCATTCATATGTATTATGAATTAATATATTTCTGAAAATCTTAAATCCTTTTAAAAAACGGCCTTATATAATACTACTTGTTTTCAGCACTCTCCCTTCCCCCTAGGTTTAGGTCAGAAACTTTATTCATTTTCTGTGAGCAAGTTGTTCATCTTTGAATAAACTATGGTTATGAGGCTTTGCAAACATTGTAATTGGGGGATGGGGGTGGTAATCAATTTAACCTATTCCTTTCCTTTCAAATCCTACAGTTCTGTCCAAAATGCTGATATTTTGGCCTTTAGTGGGGTGGGATATCATAATGCTGCTCATTCATTTTTGTGGAAGGAACTGAGTAAAATGGAATATCTCAGGGTGACGAGGGGTTACATACACCAACAAGAAGAGGTATCTCCAGCAGAGCGATGGTGATGTAGGCAGATAGTGTCAGTTCATTTTCTACCCCACCCTGTAAAGAGGAAAAAGAGAAGGATTTAACTTTCAGATATCCCAGAAGATGCCTTCTTTCCCCTTAATTGTTGCCACTTTGTCTCCTACTGCCCCATAGAAAGCCTCACTATCTAGATATACCCTTATCAGACTCAAATCTCCATTTCTTTCATGCTGAGCAATGAATAAAAAAAGCATTCATTTAGTCTTTATGTTTCAAGCACTGTGCTAATTATTGTGCATCCTAGTCCCAAAAAAGAACAAGGAAAAGGACTTTCAGCCTCCGAGTCTGCTCCTGCTGACCATGGTCAGTTCCCTCTCATTTCACCCCACAAGGTCCCATGTTCTTTCTTCAGTCACCTTTGATAGGAGCCACGTTATAAGACTAGGGGGACTCCAACCTTCCATTCATTCATTCCTGGGCCCAGGGAGCACATCACCTTAAGAGCATTGTTCAGCAGTGAACCGGAGCTCCGGAAACAGCCATTGTCTTTCTGTTTCTGTGACAGCCAAAAGAGGGCTTGGGTGATATGAGCTTCGTCTATGTAGATGTATGGCCGAGACTGCGCAAAGGACTTGATCACAAAAGCAGTCAGCCTGGTCAGAGAAAGAAATGGCAGAGGGTGAATTCTGAGAAAACAATTCCATCATCTTTTTCTGGCTCTAGACTCTGAATGATCCCATTACGTTCAAAAGAACCAGCTACTAATAGAGCTTAAAATAGGATTTCATGTTGGAGTTTCTTCTCTATTCCAAGTCCATTCCTCCTCCATTAGCCTAAAATTAACCATAATTGATTTTTTTTTTTTTTTTTTTTTGCTTTGCTGAGACAGCTGGGGATAAGTGACTTGCCCAGGGTCACACAGCCAGGAAGTATTAAGTGTATGAGGCCAGATTTGAACTCAGGTCCTACTAACTTCAGGGCTGGTGCTCCATCCACTGCACCACCTGGCTGCCTCCATAATTGAATTTTCTTAAACAATTTATGAAAGATCTACTACATGTGAGATGTTGGGTTGAGGAGAGACTAATGTAAATGATTTTTGCCCCAAAGGAATTTCCATTCTGTGAGGGAATACAACATGTACGGGGAAGTAAATATAGGATAATTGGAGGATGGAAAGGGCATATACAATTGGAGGATTGGGGGGGAGTTGACTTCTTACAAAAGAAATAAGAAAGAAGTAAACTTTGAAGGGTGATAAAGATTCTGAAAGGAAGAGAAGGAAGTTTTTACTGGCTCTCCATGTCTAGAACTCTCTCCCTCCTCATATCTGCCCCTCCTTCGAGTTTCAGAGTCTCATTTTAATGCCTTCCTTCTGAGACTTTTAACCTTTATGGGATAAACTGAGTTATCCCATACAGGAAATTATCTTGTTTGAATACAAGTGTTCTCATATTGTCTCCTCCATTAAAAGCATGAGCTCAGAGCAAAGATTATTGGGTTTTTTCTTTTTTGTTTCTGTTTTTTTCTTCTTTGTATCCCCAGCACTTACTTAGCTCAGTGCTTAGTACATAGTAAACATTTAATAAAGATTTGTTGATTTGACTTAAATTCCTGTCAAGAGATAATCTTCCAGTTCTGATTGGGTTTCATCTTCTCTCTGATTCATTCTGTGAATTCAGTCTTTGTTTCCAGGTTCTTTTTCTTATGGATATGAAGGCCCTGACGTTTTATTTTTTTCCCCAGGCTATTAAAAGAAATTTTTGCTAAATTACTAATTTGACAATTTTATCTTTTTTTCATATATTTTCAGGGTAAAAGAACTATTTCAATTATGGTATGATTTCCATATAGTATGATCTCCTCCAATACCTACCAACCTCAAAAATTTTAAACCCCTTTCTCCCTTCCTGTTGTTATTCCCTTATCCCATAATTTTCTGTTTGTTTTCTATCTTTCTACTTATTTTGTAAAATCATAGAATCCTAGAGTGGTAGGATAAATTCAAAATGTTTATTCATTTTTCACTTGAAGACCTCTAGTGGCAGAGAACTCACTACTTTTCAGGGTATAGCTTTTCTGTCCACAGCTTTTCTGGACAACTCTAATTATTAGAAAATTATGTCACGTTAAATTGAAATATTCCTCTCTAATTTCTGTTTGGTTCTAGTTCCATGAACCAAGAGTAATATTCTTGGCCAAAAACAATTTTTTACTCAAGATAGACTGGTAAAATATTCTCTGTAACAACTGATGCTTTTCTAGATTGAGCTCCTAGCATTTCTAAATGATGGACAACAATGCCTACAGTAGGGGTTCAAACTATGGCCTAAGGCCAAATTCTCTACTGTGAACTAAGAATGGTTTTTATGGTTTTTTAAATCCTGAGTTAAGGAGGATTTTTACATTTTAAAATAAAACTGTTTTAAAGTCTTAAACTTACTCTGAGTTTGGATTTAGCTTTGGGGGGTATAATTTCCCTCTTCTCAAATTATAGCGATAATAGAATTTCACAGTTGGAAGAAGTCTTGGGTCATCAAGAATACTTTATATCTGAATAGGAATCTTCTTTAATAGATTCTCAGAAGTGGCAATTCAGCCTTTGATTAAAGAATTCCTTTGATGGGGATCTCATTACCCTATCAGTCTATTTCACTTGTAGACCCCCATTGTAGTTAAGAAACTTTGTTCCTGATACCAACTTGAAATCTATCTCACTGCAACTTTTATCTGTTGGTCTAGTTCTGCCTTTTGGGATGATGTAAAATTTACCTAAACCCTCACGTTTAGGTACAGACTTTCAAACAATGGAAGACAATTATCATACCAATCTATCCCAAATTTCCTTTTCTCCAGGATTATCATCACCCATTTTCTTCACCCAATTCTTCTCTGACATGGTTTTGAATCCCCTTACTAGTGATCAGAGGTGGTCATTATCCTCTGGACATGTTCCAGCTTGTGTCAATGTGCTTCCTAAAACGGGGGGGGGGGGGGTTAGAACTAAACATAATAATTCAGATGTGGAGAAGTTAGGGAAATTTGCCATGAACTATATTGGCTTTGTTCTGGACATTATACTTCTGTTTCTGTCTGAAACTGCATAAGATTTTTTAGCTGACATCCTTCAGAGTGATTTGTGTTGAATTTGCAGTTCACTAAATTGGATTCTTTTTCATAGGAATTGTTAAAAAATTCCATTTATTTAATTATTTAATTAATATGTAACCCACAATTACTCAATTAATAATCCATCAGTGACTAAACCTTGTTATTATGTTATCATGGGACTGGGAATGATAATGGATAGCAAAACATCTTACCAGGTATTACCCTCACCGCGGCGAAAGGTACTGTAGGAGCCATCTGCGTGCTTAAAGTTTAGCTGCCTCTGGTAACCTAAAATAGAATGTTTTATCATATTCATCATCACAAATATTTTATGGTGATTCAGGTTCTTTGTTAGTGTGGGCCACACCAAAAAGAGCACTAAAGTACATAATAAAAATAATAACTAAATCTATTAAACAGGATCCCCCAAGAGTATAAAGGATTCTAGTTCCAAAAAACCTTACATGACAAGGAAAGGTTGCCATGATGCCAGCTGTTTTCCAGGGAGTTGCTAACTCAAATATATTTGTGAAGGGAAAAGCTAAGACCACAAGGGGAAGTTTCCTTTCCTTATCTTACCAGTTTGGAGGAATCCAATTGCCTTGGACTTGATCTCTGGGGTTAACTGGTTGGTTTCATTCAGATAATTCAGGACATAAATATTGGGAGCAAACCGGGCCATATTCTGCTCTCCACAGCCATAGGGCATCTTGAGGAGATTTTGTGTGTCTCTCACGGCAGATCCAAGGATGTCACCTGGTAAGTAAATGAGATGAGAAATCAGAGCCTCGAAATAAGAATATGTCTCAAAGACAAATAACTTATCTTTAAAAATTACAACTGAAAAAATGACTTACAAGTAGTTGGGAGAATTTAGGGAGGGGATGGGTCTAAGGAAAGTTAAGAGAGTGAGACAAATGAGAGAGACATAGTAGTGTAGAATCAATCCATGATTAATGATGCTGTCAAGGCTAATGGTAATTCTCCATGGAGAATTTCAGGAAAACTAGAGGTGAGGTGGAACAAGATATATCAGCTCTAAAAACTTACCAAGAGAATGCAAAAAGAAATAAGTTGGAATTTTCCTAGTCGAGATCAACATCTTTTCTGTTGACCAGATACAGAATCTCTGATACTTGTTTTTGTTATTAACTGGTTATTTTTGGACTTGATTTTGCTGTTAGTTTGAACCAGACTGCTCTTTATAGTTAGTTCTTCCTACAGGCCCACTAAGCATCATGATCAGCATTCTTGACTACCAACACCAACTTTGGTTTTACCTCTGACTATTGAACTCAATTTGTGTTTATGGTGCTTTTCCCCCCAACCCCACTTCACACCCACACTCTTCACTGGAACTTCTCCACTAAAATCTTTTTTCTACTCTCCATCGCCAAAAGAGGCTTTGGTTAGCAATCAACAAAAACTATATGGGCAGGGCAAGACACGTGAAGAAGAGGAAAATGAAGAAGGATGGTCATGAACTGATAGTTTAAATATATAATTGAAAGAGAAATGACTCACTCACCCAGAACTGTGAAATAGGCTCTGGCTGATCCTTCCACAACATTTGGTGGGAGTTTCAGGGATATTTCTTCAGACAGCTCAGTATCTTGGGAAATAAGTAAATCAGATATAAGGAAGAAAACTTCTTGTTGATATGTATATCTGTACCCGAGAAGAACCATGATTGGGGCTGGAACACTAGTCATTCACAAGTCTTAATGATATTGATAAAAATGTAGAATATGAGTCTTGAAATGAGCCTATCCTCCTATGATTCTATTCTCAAAGGCAACTAGGTGGTATAGTCAATAGAACCTTGGACCTGGAGTCAAAAAGATATGAATTCAAATTCTGCTTCTCTTATTAGCTGTGTAATCATGGACAAGTCACTTAAATGTTTACTTACCTCAGTTTTGTCATCTGAAAAATAAAGAAAATAATGGCACCTATCTATCAGCATTGTTGTGAAGAAAAAAAATATGTAAAAGACTTTGCAAACTTTAAAGAACTATATAAATGCTAGCTATTTATTATTATTATTAGACAAGGCTTTCTTGTGCAGAGCCACAAAAAGGAAACATTTCTTTCTCATTCCTTGCTTTCTTTCCTTCTTTCTTTTCCTTCCTCCTTCCCTCTTTCCTTTCCTTTATTCCTTTCCTTCCTTCCTTTCTTTTTTCTTTCTTCCTCCTTTTCTTTCTTTCTTCTTTCTTTTTTTCTTCCTCCCTCCCTCCCTCCCTTCTTTCCTTCCTTCCTCTCTCTCCCTCCCTCCCTCTTCTTTCTTTCTTTTTCTTTTTCTCTTTCATTCTTCTTATTCTTGTTCTTCTTCCTCTTCATGTTCTTTTTATTCTTCTTGTTGCTCTTCCTTCCTTCCTTTTTCTTTCTCTCTTTTCTTTTTTCTCTTTCTTTCTTCTTCTTGTTCTTGTTATTCTTGTTCTTGTTTTTCTTTTCCCTCTTCCTTCCTCCTTCTCCTCTTCCTCTCCCTGTCCTCTTTTCTCCCCTCACTTAACCCATGTTCCTACCCACCCCTCTCCCAAATAATGGTGTCTCTGTAGCCCACTGTCATGCCTTCTACTTCAGTAAACTCATCAGATTTCATTGATAAAGCGGGGCACCATTTTGATAAGAATCTTTTAAAGATGAAAAAAACAGAATTTGAATACTATTGATAATAATATTTCTTCCACTACTACTTCAATCTTTCTAAATTTAATAAAATTTGAAAGGTAGAAAATTTATCTCATATGTCACATGTTCTTTAGGCTTACTTTCTGCATTCTAAAGCCTATGTTAACTTTTTAAAAATAGCAACAGAAAAGAATCAATGTTAGTGTGCCATCTGTATTAGGAGAGACCATCTACCCTAATTCCCTTATTCTGTTATGTTAAAAATTTACCAATAACAAAATACTTATTTTAAAATAGAAAATCATCAAAGAAATGAGAAATAATAGTGAGTTTTTTAGTTGTGTCCAACTCTTCAAACCCCATTTGGGATTAGACCTACCAGAGTGGTTTGCATTTCCTTCTCCAGTTCAGTTTACAAATGAGAAAACTGAGGCAAATAAGGTTAAATGACTTGATCAGGGTCCCAAATCTAGTAAGTGTCTCAGGCCACATTTGAACTCAGGAAGATGTGTCTTCCTGCTTCCAAGCCAAGTACCCTACCCACTGTGCCACCCAGCTGCCTGAAATAAGAATAGGAAGGGTAATAACTCATATTTATAAGAATATGTTAAGATTTCCCAATCTTTTAACACCACAATTCTATGAGGTCTATAGTATAAATATTATTATTTGCATTAGATATACCATTATACATAATTCATATCATTACAGAATTTATTTGCGTAAAAATTATCCTAACATGCATACAAAACATGTTGCATCAGTGAAAAAATTATGCTCAAAGATGGCAATGATTTATCTCATAAAAATCTGAGCCAGGATTCAAGCACAGACCTCTTGATCCAAAGTCAGCACACTTTCCCCCACCATTTGTCATTAGCCTTTCAGCCCCTTTTCCATTGACTAATACAGCAACGTGTCTATAGAAGTCATAGAGTAAATACTAACAGTGCTGATGGTGAATGTTCTGATACCTTGTTCTGCAGGTTAGTTAAGAACAAACTTGAATTACTTTCCTTAAGGGATTAGGGTAAGATGATGGCTTTTTACATTGCCCCACAAATCATCCCCCTTCTCTCAAGGTCACTGTAATGCAATTTTGGCTCTTACTTTTTGGACAAAGCATGGAGTTGAAAGCCTCCTCCTTTTCGATCCCTTCAGGCTGTGGGATGAAAAAAAAAAAAAAAAAAACAAAAACAAAAGAAAGGAATGAGATTTCAATGAAGAAAAAATATAAGACAGTGATATAAAGGAGGGAACTTTTGCTTGTTACAGTGCTCATCAGTTGGTCAACTATTCCTATTAGATCCTGGTTACTGGTCCGTTACCTAGATGGGTTTTTGAGGTTCTCTATTGCCTCCAGGATCAAATAAAAAATTCCTGTGTGACTTTTAGAGCCCCTATAACATGACCCCTTCCTATCTTTCTAGTTTTCTTACACTTCACACCTCCCAGCCCATTCCCACATGTTCTATGATTCGGGACACCGGGACACCGATCTCTTTGCCATTCTTTAGATAAAATGCTCCAAATCCTGACTTCAGGAATTTTTCACTAGCTGTCCTCCAAACCAGGAAAGCTCTCCTTTCTAATCTCTTTTTCCTAGCTTTCCTTTAAATCACTGCCAAATTCCCGTTTTATTGTTGTTGTTGTTGTTTTACAAATCCTTAATCTTAGTTCCTTCCATCTGAGACTATGCCAAATTTATTCTATATAGATCTTGTTTACACACAGTCATTTCCATGTTGTCTCTCCCTTCCACAGCTCCTTACACAGTAACATCTCTGAAAGCAGAAATTGTCTTTGTCTTCCTCTATATTCTTGGCATACGGTAAGTACTTAATAAATGTTTGTGAACTGACTGAGGAAATGCTCCTTCTCCAATTCTGGGAAGTAGTATCAAAGGAGATTCATTCTTTTTATCATTTTGTTAGCTCTGAGCAATGAGGAGAAAGGAAAGGAAGGGAAAAGGATAAAAAAAACATGGAGAAATAGTGAATGAGGACAAAGAAAATTAATAAGCTCTAAATAAACCTGGACCAATATTTAGTCTGTGAAAAAATAATAACTTAAAGGCAAGAAATAAACAAACTTTTTATTCACTATTGGGAAATTTCTCTCATGATAGTTTTTCACTTGTGTCATACATTGGTAAAGTATAAATAGCATTCTGGAAAATGCTGGAAAAACTTAGAAATCATCAAATTACATACAGTCCATTCTGTTAAGCCTATATCTGACCAACAATCCCTTTGACAACATTTCCAAAAAGTCCTCAAGCAGTGTTTTACTTAGTAGTCAGCAAGATGGCACAGTGATTAAAGTGGGAGATACGGAGTTAAAAGATCTAAGTTTAAATCTACCTTTATGGGAGTCTATCTACACAAGTCACTTAATCTCTCTCAACTTCAGTTTCCTTATCTGTAAAGGATAACAACAGCATCTACCTTCCCAGGGATGTTGTGAGGATCAAATAAAATAATTTATAATATTTGTAAGTAATAATTTGAAATATTTGTAAAGCAGTTTGCAAACCAAGTGCAAGATGAATGTTATCTATTATTATTACTTAAAGATCTTTAATGTGGAGAAAACCACTACTTCCAGAGATAATTCATTCCACTGTTGGGTAGCTCCAAATATTAGCAATTCCATCCTCCTCCTCCATTATCAAGCCTAAATGCCTCTTTGTATTTTTTACCATTTATTCCTGATTTTTCTCTCTGGGGCCAAGCAGAATAAATCGCACTGCCTTTTAATGGGACAACCCTTCAAATAAATACTTTTTAAATACTTGAATTTGGCTATCATGTCTCAGTGTGGTCATCCCTTCTATAGGTTAAACCCACCAATTCCTCAGATGATATGATCATGAAGGGCTTTATGATCCTAGTCAAAAACCTGTGTGGTCACTATCCTTTTTGCCAGTTTTACTACTAAAATTTCACGAGTACATTGAAAATACTATTCTAGCTCTAGTATGATCACAGTGGGAATATCACTCAATATGGATACTATTCCTCTCTTACTAAAGCAGAGTTTAAATAACTTGCCCAGTTATCTAGTAAAATCTGAGGTTGGGTTTGACTCATGTTGCTGCACTCTATCCACTGCAACACCTAATTGCCCAAATCTGAAACCCAAAGATTTTTTAAAAAAGAAACTTTTATCAACTTTACAAATGAGGGGAGAGTTTTTTTTAAAATATTTTTAACAGCTTTTTATTTTCAAAATATATGCAAAGATAGTTTTCAACATTCACCCCTACAAAACCTTGAGTTCCAAATTTTTCTTCCTTCCTTTGCCCCACCTTCTAACCTAGACAGCAAGTAATCCAATATAGGTTAAACATATGCAATTCTTCTATATATATTTTGAGGGAAGGTTTTTTTTTTTAATGGAAGTATGTTAGTATATTGTTTGGAAAACTTTTTTTTTTAAATCAATATTATCTGAATCTACCTTGATATGATTAGAAATTAGCTACCTCAGAGATACTCCCAAGGAAGCCAGATGGTTGCAGGGAATGCTTGGATCCCACCCAGGTCTTGGGTACGCTTACATCTCAATGGATTTGGTTGCCTAGGAACTGCCCTCTCTACATAATAGCTTAACTGATACATGCAGTTGCTGAATTGCTGAGGTTACTCTTCTCAGAACTTCAATATAATGTAAACCTTGCAGAGACTGCAGAGGGAATTTTTTTCAGTTTTCTTCTCCTACCAAATGACCAAATAAATTTCTTTCTAAAACGATTTCAGATTTTGGGACTCATTCACATGACTAACAATTGTGGTGAATGGTGATGAGCTATCCCTACTGATCCCCTAAAGTAAACCTGAAATTTCCCCAAGACCATGGAGGCTGAACAATGGCAGTTTTACATATACCTACATGTCCATATTTGTACTTACTGTTAATGGTTATTGTGACAACATGAGAAAAACAATAATAATCTAGTCCTAACCTGTGAACAGTAAAATTTTGCTATCTGAGATGAAATCTTCTGGGACTATAATTTGATATTCTGAGTTTTGATTTCAGTTATGATTTAATTGGCTATATTTTGATCTGTAATGGATAATAATAATTTATTATTTTGAGGGGAAAAGTATTATATTTCTTAAGTTGTTCTTATTTATTTTCTTGGGATTTTTCTATTTAGTCAGGGTCTTAAGATCTTGTCAACTCAACTGACAATGAAGAGTTTGATGAGAAAATAGGTCTTTTTACCACAAAAATAAAAGAATTACAAGTTTGCTTATAGTGAGTTATTTTATTTGATTGTTTGGCCATTGTTTATGAAAATTATGAAATTGTACTTATTAATAAGATGCATTGAAATTATATCTTTGGGCCAACTTAACATCAGCAGACCTTAGTTTTAAAAATTTTATTTTTAGTTTAGGGTTAATAAGCAATACAATTACAAAACTCTTAATCTAAAGTAGCCAGTCTTTTTTCTGAATTGTTTGAGTGAACTACCTACCATGTATTCACTATATGAAACTTTATAATATAATTATTTTTAATTCCTAATGATTTATTTCTGCTCCAAGAGGGACTGAAATTAGAAAGGTTAAATAAGATAAGGTTTTACATATACCTATATGTCTTTATTTGTGCATATTTCATCTTAAGTACCAGTTGTCACCTGTCCAGGGACCAGATAAGTACATGAATATCAGATAATTGGTACTCATGATCAAATATGCTGATTAAATGATATTACAAGACTTTATGTTATTTAATATTGATCATCATTTGGCTTTGATGTTTAATAGAATTAATGTTTACCTTCAAGAGAGGTATGTACAAATTACAAGCTAAGTTGTATTAATACTGCCTGATGGTGAAAGTTCTTAAATGGTAGGCTAAAGAATCTGAACTTCACTCAAACACAAGATACAGAAAATCATTGAAGGGATCTGAGTAATGAGATGACCAGATCTATATAACTGGGAAGATTATTCAGGGAAGGAATCTATTACAATGACCCAGGTGAGCAGTCATAAAAACTTGTTCTAGAAATATAATTGTGAAAAAGGAGAAGAGAAAGCATTTCCTGTACCTATAATAAATAAGTGAATAGCAAAGATATTGTGATAGTTGGCACTTGACAGTCAAGTGGATGGGGGAGATGAGCAAGAGAGAGAGTGCAAAGGCACCTGATTTGTCTTAGTTATTAAAGCTGATTGATGGCTGGGCTAATTAGAACTAAGACTGAAATCATTGTCACTTCTTACTTAAAAGCTAAGTGCATTAGCAAAGGATTTGTGGCCATCCTGATGCTTTCCCTGGAATGCAACATACTCAACAGGGGTATGCTACTTACCTCCACTAACAAATCTTTGACGACTGTATCTTTCCTTCCAGCCTCAGGAACCTTAACCTCCTCATTATTACACAGTTCCTGAGATTCCACTGCCTCTGCACTTGTAGTGAAAGTGATCTTTCCTTTAAAAAAAAGAGAAAGAAATGAGCATATTTCTTATCCCCCCATATCCTCTTAATTCCCAGAGTTCTCTGCCTTGGGATTAATTTCCATAACATGATAAGACCCCTGTTATTATTAGTAATACCAATAACTCAGTATAAGGTTTCCTTTCCCACTAAGGACAGAGGTACTATAAGTACTATAATCCCATTTTATAAATGATAAAACTGGGACTAGAAGTAGTAAAAGAACTTGCTTACATATTCTAAAGTATGAACATATCTGAAGCACGGTGTACAAGTCCCAAGAGACAGAAGAACAACAAATTATTTAATATGATCCAATTATTTATACTCTCTGCAGTCTTATGAATTCCTAAACCTAACTAATCCCCCAGACTTTTATTTCTTCAACTCTCATCCCCCCCCAGACCTTTTCATTTGGCCTAGACCTAAAAGTTTTACCCCAATTTGCTCTTGGAGAATAGCAGTTGTCTTTTGCCCTAATGCTTAGCAATGTTAATTGAGCAATGGGAGGTTGAATCACTTACCTAATGATTTGGGAGTCACAACCCATGAAAATGTTTGATGTTGATTTCCACAGACACAGTGAGATCCATCAGCTTTTTCCTTGGGAACAGCCAAGAACTCAGCAGAGTCTTTCAGTAGTACTTTAACCTGACAACCAAGGGTGGACATACAGAAGAAAGCAGAGCATCAAAACCATAGAAAAATAGTCAGACTTTATTGTTACCTGTTTAATGCCTGGGGGAAGGGCTGGAGAGAGAGAGAGAGAGAGAGAGAGAGAGAGAGAGAGAGAGAGAGAGAGAGAGAATTCAGAACTCAAAATTTTAAAAAACGAAGGCTAAGAAGTATATAAATCAATAATAAAAGCTACAGGGATAAAAGAAACCTGGCCTTTTTGATTCTAAGTTCAGAGCTCCAATTACATATCCCTCTGGGCATCTTTATCAAAACAATTGTGAAAATATCTTTCAGAGCATTTCTTTGTCCATATCAGTTACTGTAGGTTACCTTCTCTTTCCTGAATCTATCCAGGAGAAAAGAAACAACCTAAAGATGTATCATATGAGCAACTAGGTGGCTAAAGCATTGAACCTAAAAAAGTCAGGAAGATCTGAGTTCAAATGCTGTCTAAGAGACTCTCTATGTGATCCTGGGCAATTTACACAGTTAGTAAAGCCAACAGAGAAAAAAGATAGAAAGATATAGAAAAATAAACAAGTAAATAGACATAGAAAAATAAGCAAATAAGTAAATAAACAAGTAGATAGATGAAGGGGTATAGAAAAATAAGCAAGTAAATAGATATAGAAAAATAAACAAAGGAAATAGATAGATATGGGAAAATAAACAATAAATAGATAATGCTGTTTGTCTCAGTTTCCCTAACTATAAAATGACATAACAACAGCACCAATCTCTCAGGGTTGTTATGAGGATAAAATGAGCATAATGAGGATAAAATGTGAAGATAAAAAAAGCACTTTTAAAGTGCTTTGTAAAACATAAAGCTTACATTATATAGATATATATAGACACTGAAATTGAGAACCTCACCAACAAAGAGAATTATGCTTGTGAGAGAGTATACCTGGTCTGGCCTATATTGCTGGAGTAGAGTACAATATGGCTCTATTGTAGAGTAGAATAGAATGGTAACTCCTGCCCAGAAAGAAAATTCTTAAGGTTTCCCTCTTTGCCTTTTTATATAAATTGTATTATAAATTATGCTAAAAGACAGTGCTTTAAAGCCTCTTTGATTTTCTTATGGCAAAAAGACAGCCATTTGTCAATAATGAGAGGCAAAAGGGAACTTCAGAAAGAGACACTGGCAAAGAGTATTCTGTAAATATACAATCAGAAGGTCTAAGTGGAGAAACTATTTGGAATTGTTACCGGATTCTATACATTTATGTAGAGTTTGAGGTTTAATATTTGTTCATTTAAAAGTATACACTTTGTTTTCCTATTTCAAAAAATATCTTTGGGGTTATTGCGGAGCCTTTGGATAGGGAGTTATATCAGGAGATATATAGAAAGTTTCCCAAAATACATCTGTGCCCTTCATGATTAGATAATCTGACAGATATTTAGCCACTTATCAATATTTTGGGAATCCCATCTGCACCCCACATTGGAGCATCACAATGTTCCCTTGACAAATACTGATTTCCAGGTTAGGCAGTTTAGGCCATTGTTCAATTCCTCCCCATCCTCCCGTTGCTCTGGAGACGTCTCTTACCCGGATGCAGTAAGCCATGTAGTTGAAGACGGTGGCCTTGAAGTTGAAGGCCTCTCCCCTAACCACAGAATAGGGCAGGGTGTAAGAAAGAAAGAAAGGCTGGAAGGCTATGAGAAAGGCTGGGGGGGAGAGACCAAGTCCCGTGTTTTCTGAAAGGCAAAATGCGCCAGCCTTCCATTTAGTGATGGTGTCAGGAACTTTCACCACCACTTCAGCCTCCCCTGCAGAGCTAGAGAGAGAATAGAGACAAGATTACCAGATTACTAGAGAAATTTAACCTTCTCCTCTAAATCTAAATCCCCATGTTGCTTAGTCCTTACATCTGAAAATCTAATTTTGTGATTAATGATTATTCTTAAATTATTCTCTGGAAAACATGGTCCCATTGGAGGAAAAGTCTACAGCTTATGACCAAATGTGGGGATCCTGACACAGCTGACTCTATACTTGCTCTTAGTGTGTCATTCACAGCAGAGCTCCTGAATTGTATGGTCAGATGTGGTCACTGGCCAGCAGAATGATCCCACCCAGGACAGATGGGCAAATTCATCCAGCTTAACTGGAACAACATGCTGACAACTGAACATGGGCTAAGAGGCACAGTACCTGACTTGGATGCTGGGAATGGGATGCAGCAGCTGGATCCAGAGAGGCAGAGGCAAAATAGACCATCTAGTACTTCTTGTTATTTATTAATGAATAATTATTCTTGCTAATTAGGTGCTAAATGCAGATCTTGTTTTGCTTTACCTAAACTACTAAACACCCAGTGCTTTCAGAGTACTCTAAATTTCAGCCTCTCTCTCTAATTTCTCTAATTCTTTAATTATAGTTCTGTCCCCAGGTCCATTTTCTGGGAGGAAGAGGCAACAAAATAATTCAGAAATGCTTATTTTAGAGTGAATCCATACAATGCTTAACTTGGATTTGTTCTGAAGTAGATTGGGAAATGAGAAAAACTGTCAATGAATTGAAAATCTAGCAAAATTCACTCCAAAAAAAAATAGTAAAAAATGAAACTACTTACCTTGTTACTATCAAGTCCCAGATCCAGGTCTCAGGGAAAACTGTTCTCACAGTCTCAGTTGGGATTACAGTTTCTTCCATAAGTAGGGCCTGTGCATGAAATCTGGGTGCAGAGCCTACTCTTGCCATACCCATAGCACCACCTACTAAAATAAAAATTTAAAAATGTTGACTAGTTATTTAATGGCTATGTCCTACTAAAAATTGTGCGAGATACAAGATTTATACAAGGTACTCCATTCAAGGACCTCAGAGTCTAGTAAGAGGAAAGGAATACAATATGATAGTTATAATACAAATGCAAATTTTATATGATATAATAAGTGATATATATACACATGTATGTATATGTGCCCATGTATACGTGTATCTATACATATGTGTATAGATAGATAGATGTGATAAGAAATACAAAACAAAGTGGATCCCAGAGCCATAGATATAGAGCTAGGAGGGATATTAGAAACCAAGTAGTCCAACTCTCTCATTTTACAGATTATACCTAGAGAAGTAAAGTGACTAACCCAAAGTCATAAACAGGCAGCAAACACTAGAAGCAAGATTTAAATTTGAGAATGAAAGGGAAATTTTATTATTATTATTATTATATCTACTTGATCAGTAGAGTCATAAAGGTTTCACGGAGGCAATAACAAGAGTTAAAATTTGAAGGATACTTGGGAGAACCTCATAATCTATAGGGGAGCCCTTACTAACTAACCATGACAATGGCAAAAATTCTTGGCAAACATATTTCTCCCTGTTTAATGCCTTGACTAATATTATTAGAAGATAGCTGAAATGAGATGATTCAAGGCAATTCCAATAGACTTCTGATAGAAAATGTCATCCATATCTAGAGAGAGCACTCTGGAGACTGAATGTGGATCAAAACATAGCATTTTCAGAGTTTTTGTTGTTGTTGTTTGCTTGTGGTTTTTTTCCTTATGTTTTTTTCCCCTTTTGATCTGATTATTCTTGTGCAGCATGACAAATATGGGAATATGTTGAAAAGAATTGCACATGTTTAACCTATATAGAATTGCTTGCTGTCGTTGAGGAGGAAGAGGAGGAGAGAAAGGGAAAAATTTGGAGCACAAGGTTTTGTAAAGATGAATGTTGAAAACTGTCTTTGCAAGTATTTGGAAAAATAAAATACTATTTTTTTAAAAAGAAGATGGTTGAACAAGATTCTCTCTCTTGTAATAGCTTTCCAAGAATCTTGTGTTTTTTGATGTTTGTATGGAAGACACCTTGCTCTAAGAAGTCATTAATAAAGCATTTATGCCTTACCAAATTAAATGCTTTTAAAAATTTTAAATGAACAATAAGTACAATTTTTAAATTTTTAATAAAATGTTTATGTTCTTTATATTTTTGAGTAGATTATGTAATGACTAAGTGAAATTTTATTATGGAATATTACATGTGAAAACCTGTTTTTTCCTGTTATTATCCCCCTTAAGGGGGGGTCCTCATTTTGCTTGAGGATGATTCTGAAAAAAAATTTAGATAGATAAAGAAGTTTTATTATATTTAAATTAAATTATAATTTCTAAGTTTATTATTTTTATTTTAGAAAAAAATTTATATAGATGAGGTAGTTTCACAGTCAAATAAATACGTGATGTTAGGAGTATTAGAATGATCATCCCACTGTCCTTGATGGTGAAAAGAGTTTCCTACAAAAAAATATGGATATCTTTTCTATTTTCTTCTATTTGTTATCTTTTATTTTCACCCTTAAACACCTCAAGATGACTTTTCTTAAATCTTACACCAGGCAATCTTTAAACTGTTTTTGCCCTTCCCTTCTTCTTTCTAGGGCTGCTAGGTGGTACCATAGTGCACAGAATGCTGTACCCGAAGTCAGGAAGAATGATCTGAGTTCAAATCTGTCCTCAGACACTAGCTGGGTGACCCTAAGAAGTCACCTAATCCTGTTTGCTTTAGTACCTCATCTGTGAAATGATCTGGAGAAGAAAATGGCAAACTTTGCCATGAAATCTTTGCCATGAAAATCCCAAATGGGGCTGTGAAGAGTTGGACGTGACTGAAACAACTGAACAATAAAACTCTGTCTAAAAAAAAAAAGTAATACTATTCTTAATATTCCATCATTCTGCTCTGTAAGAGCTTATAGTTTATATTCTAAACCTTCACTCTTCTTGGATGCCCTATCTCTCTGCTTGCCACATTAGCTAAGTATTTGCTGATTAAAATGTTTTTCACTCTCTTTTAGTGTCTTTGTTACGTTATTTGATTTACAATGGTTAATTATTATCATCAATCTCTGTGTTCCTTTTGTTCATACCTATCCTACTAGTTTTTTAGCATTGTTGACATCTAAATAGGTCAGGATGAAATTTTTAAAATTGCAGGCCATATATTTTTCTTATTTTTATCCTATTACACTGACAAGTTTGTGGTCTCATTCTATAGCATCTCCAAGATCTTGATTTAGGAATGACTGTCATGTCAGTAATGAATCATTTCCTATCTGCTAAAATGTAATCAATTTTACTTTTTGGTGTGATGCTATTTATTGCTTGTCACGTATTGTTGTCTTCTGATTATTTTCTCCCCAAAACAGCAATACGTCAAGTTTTTGTTCTCTCTCATTCCTGATTCATATTTTCTAAAATACTCATGGGCATCATGGACTGAAGTTACTATCTATCAAAGTGTATTTTAATTTGAAAGTTCTTAACAATTCTTGGCATACTTTTTCTGATTCTTAATTTTCTACAACAGATGTGTGCACATCTCATACTTATTTTCATGAAAATATTTTTGAAAATACTTAGCACGAGTACACAATTATTACATGAAATTATGTTTTATGTTGCTTTTGGACTCTCAGCAGTACCAGTTTGGTTAACTGCCACCAAAATGCACTATTGTGAATTATCTATTTATCTTAAACTTCCTTCTTTTTTTCTGGCTTCATTTATGATGAAAATGTCAAAATTGATATGCTCCTCTAGTGGTATGGCTATTCCCTAGTCATTAGACAAGGATTTCATGCTTCAAGTTTCTTTTTAGTGTAGAGGTGATTCAAATCCAGAAAACTATGAAACTGGTCACCTGCGCTTAACAAAGACTAGAATTTGAAATACAGAACCTAGATGACTGAAGTAAAGGTGGTTGTCTACAACAAGTCCACTAACGGATTTTATTCTTTTTCTTTTCCTTCTTCATTAATTTGAATGTATTCCTCAAATCTTGGGTAACTTATTTGAGAGAACCCATATCTAAGCTGAGGGTACCTTAAGGGAAGACCTGATTGTATAGACAGAAGTGGTGGAGGTAAAGAGCAAGAAGTTGATGGAAAGAGAAAAACCACTGGAACAGTCTTAGAAGAAGCGAGAGACAACAAATCAAAGGCACAAATAAAGGGGTTAGCTTGGTAAAAAAGCAGGGCTATCTCTTATGTGTTTAGAGGAGAGTGCCTGATGATAAGTTTTAAGGAGAGAAGAATAGCCTCAAACTTCTAAGTAAAGAGTCTAAAGGGCTGGATATGGCATCAGCAGGGACCAAGTTCAAATCCAGCCAAAGACACTTCTTAGGTGTGTAACTTGAGACAAATCATTTAAGCTTCAGTTTCCTTTTTTAAAAAATAGGAATAAATATCTGATATTAGTGAGTAACAGGAGAATTATTGAGGGGTGATCTGAGAGAAGAAAAGTTTGGGAGAGTGGGAAAACAGTGAAATGTTTGGGAAATGACATAGGGAGACAAGTATTTAAAATAGTCAGGGTTCCCTATAAAGAATGAAATCACTCTGAATTTTCTTGCCAAGATCAGCAACTAAGCATTTCCACGGACTTACAGCATGAAAAGTAAGATAATAGGCTCATATATTAGGGGATAAAAGGGAGTTTAGAGGACATCTTTCTCAACTCTGTTATTTTAAAACGGAGAAAAAAAAGTGATTTTCTCAAAGTCGCATGTAGGTTATAAATTGTACAGTCAGAATTCAAACCCAAGTGTTCTGACTCCTCCAGAATTCTTTTTTTACTATACTATGATGTGTGTGTGTGTGTGTGTGTGTGTGTGGTCATTATCCTTTATGAAAAAGTCATTGTTATGGACAGGTTTATTCTTATTCTCTCTCTTCCTTTCCTCCCTCTAGTTTCTTTCTTAGTGTCTCTGTCTCTCTCTGTCTCTCTATCTCTCTGTCTCTCTGTCTCTCTCTTTCTCTCTCCCTTCCCCTCCACTTCCCTCCCCTATGTCTTCCTCCCTTTCTATCTCTGTTTCTTTTTGTCTCTGTTTCTCTGTCTCACTGTCTCTGTATATGTGTCTTTCCTTTCCCTCCCTTTCCCCCCATTTCTGTCTCTCCTCCCCCTGCATCTCTGTCTGTCTTTCTGTGTGTCTCTCTGTCTCCCATCCCCCTCTCTTTCCCCCATATCTCTCTCTGTCTCTGTTTCTATCTCTGTCTCTTTCTGCCCCTTTCCCCCCCTCTCCCTCTCCCTCTCTCTGTCTTTCCCTCCCTCATTCTCTCCCTCCCTTATTCTTTCTCTCTGGTGAAGTCTCTCTCTCTCTCTCTCTTTCTCTCTCTCTCTCTTTCACTCTCTCACTCTCTCCCTCCCTCCCTCCCCTCTGTCTTCCTCCCTTTCTCTCTCTGTCTTGCATCCCCTTCCCTTTCCCCAATCTCTCTGTCTCTCTATCTCTCTGTGTTTGTATCTCTGTCTCTCTTTCTGCCCCTTTCCCCCTTCTCTCTCCATTTCTCTGTCTCTGTCTCGCTCTTTCTCTTTCTGTCCCTTTCCCCCTCTCTCCTTCCCTCTCTGTCTCTCTCTCTCTCCTAAAATGTAGGCACTAGGAAAACATTGAAAAGTAGAAGAGGTGATAGAAAATAAAGTTCATTCTTAGTAACAAAGCAGTAACAAGAAGCAGCCATCTCACAGAGAGGCAGTGGCCAAGTAAGTGTAAATGCTAGTTATTCTGTAAATAATGAAAAGTCAAAATGCATTACTTTTCTTGTTCCCATCTTCATTTACTTTCTTTTCCTACTCTTAAATTTTTTTGCAGGTCACACGTTCCTTTGCACTAATGGCTATTTAATAAGCAACTAGATAGTGCAGTAGATTAAGTGCTGAATAAGGAGATCCTGAGTTCATATCCAATCTCAGATACTAGTTGTATGAATTTGGGCAATTCATTTAAATCTCACTTTCCTCATCTGTAAAATGGGGGTAATAATACCTTCCTTTCAAGGTTGGTGTGAGGATCAAGTGAGATAATATTTGTAAAGTATTTTGAAAACCTCAAAGTGCTATGCAATTGGCTATTGTTATTGGCAGATTATACCTAGAAAGAATAATTTAGTTTCTTAGAATCTTAGTTTTCTTCTCTGTAAAATGATTGCTTTGATGGTCTCTGAGGTTCTTTCCAGCTCTAGAACTAGGATCTTATGATACTCTTGGAAGAATGATAAAATAGAAAAATTTACTCAATACTTACCTTTCTGGGCCATCTTCTGAATCATTTTCTTATCATATTTCCAAATCACCATGAGAGAAATAGTTCTATATGATATATCACATATTTTTTCAACTCAAAACAAATAATACATTTGTTGTTTTACCTGAGTATGAATATTGCAAATTTTGTGGTGGAGGAAATGAGGGGCATAAATAAGGCTTCTGGACCTGTGTATTAGTAAATACCATCAAGCCCATTTCCTGGAAAGAAAGTTGAAAATGCATCAATTCACAAACATTATTGACGCCCATTAAATTTATTTTGATAGCAACTGTTATGGCTGATGTTTCTCTCATATTTATTTCCTCTATTGCTAATAAGTCTCAGAACTAAAAGCACTATGTAAATCAGAAAGTCCTCCTTAAATGTCACCCTTTCTCATTACTATAAACAGACATATAACTCAGGCACAAATGCAAGGAAATATTGGCTCAAGAGCCAAGTTATTAATATAAGCCATAGATGCACCATGCCCTCACTCCTTCCAGACTCCTCACAGACCACAGAGAGAATATTCCCTTAAAGGACCTAATGATTATTTTGGACAACAGGTACAATCAGAAGCGGAATGCAAATATCACCAGAAATATAAATAGGTTATGGTCCCTGGACTCTATAGGGGCTGAGTTACTTAGCAGCCCAGGTATTGCAAAAATATATTCAAAAGTTGACTCAGTCATGATAAATAGAAAAAACCTTCAAAATGCTGAGGAGCCTAGAATAAATAAATGAACATTATCAAGGGGATAAGACTCTTTGAGGTATTCCCTCCCTTTGCCAAAAAAGCAAAGCTTTTTAGTCCCACCTAAAGTAGCGACAGGGAAGGTTGAACTGACATAGTTCAATTAGTCCAGAATTATAATTTTGAAAGGCTAAATAGATAAATATAGAGAACAGACATGGGGTTACATTTCAGAATGCTCCTCACAGACAATTTAAACTTTGCTCTTTATCTTTTGCATAATAACAATTATCCTTCAAGAATTTTATAATCAAGTATGTGAATAGGAAAAAGGGACTTTACTTTGAGGAAGTTATAAGTATCATCCTCTTCACTATTTGACACAGGGGAGTAAGTAATTCCATTAACAAAAATATTCTTGAAAGAGATACATCCTCCAGTATCTTCATTTTGCACCATCAGATCCTCAGGGAATCCAGTAAGATCCTTCACAGATAGTTGCTCATAGAGCTATATAAGCAGAAAAAGAAAAGAGAAAGACATTTTTTAATTATTCTCTTTGAAAACTGATAGGAACATAAGTGATATATCTCCACTCTCCTCCTCCAGATGATTAAGGAGAACCACCACAATGAGCATCAACCATGCTGATGAATCTTCTAGCTTCAGACACTTAGCTGTGTGTCCCAAGAAAGTGCTTTAATCTGTCTCAGTTTCCTCAGTTGTAAAATGGGAATAATAACAGCAGGGTTTTGATGATCAAAAGATGCTCTTGTTGTTGTTCTTATTGCTACTATCCTTTCATTAGCATTGAGCTTACCTGGGGCACTATTGTTTTTGTTGCCCTCATTTGGGGTTTTCTTGGCAAGAATACTGGAAGGATTTGACATTTCATTCTCTAACTCATTTTACAGATGAGGAATGAGGCAAATTGTGTTAAGTGATTTGCCCAGAATCACACAGTTAAGTTAAGTGATTAACTCAGATTTGAACTCAGGAAGATGGGTCAATAAAAGAATTAAAAATATCAGGGGTCAAGTGCCACAGGAAACTCTGGTAATGGGTTCAACTTTACATGTGCTATATTTTATTTAACTTATACTTTAACGTATTTAACATGTATTGGTCAACCTGCCATCTGGGGGAAGGGGTGGGGGGAAGGAGGGAAAAAGTTGGAACAAAAGGATTTGCAACTGTCAATGCTGAAAAATTACGTATGCATATATTTGTAAATAAAAAGCTATAATAAAAAAAGAAAAAATTTACATGTGAAACTATATCTAAGAAAGAAGTCATCCAACAGCCAATCAATTAACAGATTTTCCTAAATGTTTTTCCTACTATGTTCAAGGACCTGTATTAGACATCATAGAGGAATACAAATATGGGTGAAATGCTCCCTGACTTCAAGGAGATCATAATTTCAGAGGAAGAAACAACAGATTTTATCAACGACATTTTTAGGGACCCATATCCTCCTCAAATAACCTTTATGTTACATAAATAAGAACATGAGCCCTATTTTCCTTTTCCTTTTTTAAAAAAAAAAGTATTTTATTTTTCCAATTAAATGTAAAGATAGTTTCCAACATTCATGTTATAAAGATTTTGAGTTCTGAATTTTCTTATCTCCCTTCTTTACAATCTTTATTAGATTATACATATATAATCATTGTAAACATATTTCCATATTAGTCATGTTGTGAAAGAAAAATTAGAAGAAAAGGGGAAAACCATGAGAAAGAAAATGCAAACAAATTTTTTTTAAAAGGTAAAATAGTATACTTCGATCTGCATTCAATCTCCACAGTTTTCTCTCTGGATACAAATGGCATTTTCCACCCCAAGTCTATTGTAATTGTCTTGGATCACTATATTGCTGAGAAGAGCTAAGTCCATCACATTTTTTGATGGGGTTTTTTTTTGGTTTTTTTGTGTTTTTTTTTTTTTTGATTTTTTGCTGTTACTATGTAGAATGCTCACTTCACTTAGCTTCAGTTCATGCAAGTCTTTCTGGCTTTTCTGAAATCAGCCTGAAGAACACTATTTTCACTACCCTGTAGGAGGCAGCATTGTATAGCACAAGGAGCACTTAAGTTTGGAACAAGGGGGCTGGATTCCAGTCACAGCTTTGCTACTTACTAAACTGTACAATTCTAGGAAAATAGAATAGCCTCTCTCAGTCCCACTTTCCCCATCTGTAAAAGCAAAATCATTTTACCTCATTGCTGTGTAAATTAAGTAAAGGAACAACTGAAGCATATTCTTAAAGCACTATATAAACCAGAAAGTCCTCCATAAATGTCTTTTCCGCTTAAAAAAGCAAAAACAAAGGGGCACTAGGTGGCGCAGTGCCCCTAAAATCAGGAGGACTTGAGTTCAAATATGATCTCAGACACTTAACACTTCTGGCTGTGAGACCCTGGACAAGTTACTTAACCCTAATTTGGGGGGTGGGAGGGTGGGAGGGGGAGGAACTCATTTCAGTAAAGTAGAGCACACTTTCCAAATTGTGAATTATGGAAGAACAAAATTAGTGAAAAATTCATCTGTGAAAGAGACTGATACAACTATGCTATGAATTCACAGAAAGACATATAAGAACTAATAGGAATACTACCTTGCCTTGAAAGGAGCCAGAAATACAATAGACCAGAAGAGTTAACCAAAAAATTGTGATCCAAGAGAAATACACACCCAATATTAGCCTCCAAGCGGAAATGTCACTTTGATTCTCCATTGCCACTCATCATAGACATTTCGTTTAATTGGTGCCATATCTCAACTAGAATAAAATCTCCATGAAATTTAGTCTATTTTTTGTCTTCTTTCAGTACCTAACCCAATTCTCTGTATTTGGTGGGTATTTCATATGTTTTCACATTTTTTGACATTTTCTAAATGGGGGAAGGGACATATTTGAAAATCATTTGTATGCATCCATATACATATACACACACCTAAATATGTATACACACAATACATATACAGATAGATCCTTCAAACACTCTAACCTCCTCATTCCTCATTCTACTTTTCATTCCCATGATCTCATTTAAGAATTCTTCAGTGTTCCACTGAATTCCTCTGAGGAATTCCATTCCTTCTCCTCCATTCCACCTCCACTCCACACTGAGATGATCATACCCTTGATTTTGCCATTACTCTGAAGTGTTCCATTCATAAATTCTGAAATTAACTTCTCTGATCATAATATTTTATAATACATTTTCCCCCTTCTTTATGACTCCTTACTCTATTGTTTGTTCTCACCTTGATCTTGAATCCATCCACAACTAAATTCTTTTCCTATCATCCCTACTTTTCTATATCTTGACCCTTTGGCAAATCAAAAGATGAACAAATTCATTTCAAAACTATCCTCTACAATTAAGTCCCTGGCTCCTTTATCCTATCACTGATCAAGTCTTGCCAAAACCCAGTCTTAGGTTACTCCCAAATAGTTGGAGACTTTCTCATGTAGTGGACTGGGTCCACTACAAATTTATGTTACATAATCTTATCTGGACTCTCATGGAAGCAAATTAATCGATTTTTCCTACCTAAATGATTCACTTTCCCATTCACATCTGTTCCAAACATTTTCATCCCTTCTCAATGCTCCCACATCATCTCACTCACTATTTTGGCTGCAGATAATATTTTGATATAAAAACTGAGCTCATTCACTGTGATTTTCCCTCTTCTTCATTTCACATTATTTAAAGACTTCCCACTTTCTCCTTCTTCACTCTTATCTCAGAGTTAGCCCTTCATCTTGCCAAGGCCAGTTTTCTGTAAACATCCTTAATCCCACCTGAATCATTCTCTTCTTTTCCATCAGGTTGCTCTCACTATCATTCCCACTTTCTTTCTGTCTTTAATCTATCTTTATCTACTGGCTTCTTCGCTAATATATACATCATATCTAAATCTCCCCATCCTTAGGAAACTCTCACTTGATTCAACCATCCCTGTTAGCTATCATTATATTTTTCTTCTCTCCTTCATGGATGAACTTTTTGAGAAAGACATCTATGAGTACTTCTATCTCTATTCTTAAATCCACTCCATTATCTAATTGAAAATATTCTTCTCAAAGTCACCAATTATCTCTTAATTGCTAAATCGAATGTCTGTCTCGGTCCTTATTCTTCCTGATCTTTTCCTCTGACACTATCTTTTCTTATATAACTCTTTGCTCTCTAGGTTTTCATGAAACTATTCACTCCTAATTCACCCCTTGTCTGACCACTCCTAAGCTTCCTTTGTTAGTTTTTTCTCTAAGTCATCCCACTAAATGTGGATCTGTCCAGGGCAATCTTTCTCTCTCTCTTTTTTTTACTATATTATCTCATTTGGAACTCTCATCAGATTCCATGTGTTTAATGATCTTCTCTAAGCCTATGTTGAATTTTGGTTGGAATGTACAAAACATGAAAGGGAATGATACAAAATAAAGCCATAAATGTACATTGGAAGCAGGTTGTGAGGGCCCTTAAATACCAGGCTGAGTAGCATTTGGTAATGGAGATAAATACTGAAATTTCTGAGTCATCCAGTAACATAACACCCACTTGTGCCTTATGGAGATTCTCTCAGTAAGCACTTAATAAATTTTTATTGATTGAGTGAACGAAGTTGGGAGGCAATGAGAATCAGGAAAATTAGAGGCAAAAATGATGGTGTAAAATTAGAACCTATAGCACTTGATTGAGTGTAAGAAGAAAGAAATATAACTCAAAAATGATTCCAAAGTTTTGAGCATCCATGGCTGGGAAGACAGAAAAGTTTGGAAGAAAGGGAGTTTTAGGAGAGAAAAGGGTTTACTTTTGGACATCAGGTTGAGTTTGAGAGAAACCAAAGTGGAAATATTCTGTGGATAGATGAAGATATGGGACTGAAGTTCATCAAAAGACAGATGACAGAATTAGATACGCAGATCTAGAAATCATCTTCCTAAAGGTGATCATTGTATCAGTAGTAGCAGAGTAAATCAATAAGGGAGAGAATATAGAGAAAACAGGAGAGAAAAGGACTGAAAACAGTTTTATATTATATGTATTTTATATTATATATATATTATATGTAAAAATATTTACATTAAGGAAACAAAGGAAGAGGATGAGCCTATGATGGAAAATGAACAAAGGTCAGAAAGATAAGAGGAGAATCAGAAGAGAATACATTAGTCATAGAAGCCAAAATCAGAAAAAGGACCCAGGAGTTGGGCAATAGTGTCACATGATACTCAAAAGTCAAGGCCATCTGGTTTAGAAATTAAGAGGGTAAGGGTAATATTTAGTAAAGTAGTCTCAGTCAGAAAATGTTGAATTGAAAGCCAAATTATAAGGAATTGAAAAGTGAATGGGGAATGGGGAAATCAAAGCAGAGTAAAGATTAATCTCTCCAGGATTTTATTCCAAATTGGGTTGGAGGGATAGGATTTGAGGGACTTATATAGTAGAGGAAGTTTTTTGTGTTTTTTTTTAAACATAGGGAGATATCTAAACATGTTTATAGATAGTGAGGAATAAGTAGGTAAGATATTGAAGATTATTACAGTCTCTTACCTCTTCAATGCTTAATCCATTTTTCAGTGGTTACCTGAGACAGCTAAATGGCAAAATAGAGGGAATGTTTGCCTGTGAAATCAGGAAATCTTGAATTCAAATCTAGCCTGAGACACTCAGATACTGGCTGTATGGCTCTAGAAAAGTCAATTAATTTCTTGCCTTTTACATATGTAAAACAGGGATAAAAATAGCATCTATTGGTGAAAATTTCAAGAGGAAAGGATGGTAAAATTTAGTCACACTGTGGGAGTTCACAAATACATTTAGGTTTTCTCTTCACATTGAAGAAGAAGCTAGCATTGAAGAGGTATCCTAGAAAATGCTGGCCTATAGTTTCACAGAATATCATCCTATGGGATATAATTTAGCTTGAGTATAATTTTCTGAGTGTTTTCATGAAATGAAAGTAAAAGTTTTGAATGGAATTTGAATGGAAATTTCATATATATATATATATATATATATATATATATATTTACATACATATATATATATACACACACATATATTTTACCTGAAAAGGATACCTCATAAATAAAAGGAAAATTAACATTAAAAAAGCATCTTTTTTCAGAGCTGTTGTGAGGATAAAATTAAATATTTGTAAAGTGCTTTTAAAAATTAAAGCACTATATATAAGTGGTAGCTATTATTATAATTACCTCTTCAATAAAATACTTTTTTATTCAGCCTATTACTAGCCTTCACAACATATTTCTAACCTTTTTTCATAGTCTTATTTTATATTACATGCACTATACATTCCAACCAAAATGGAATTTTAAGTTTTTCCCAGAATTCAACATACATTTCTTTGAGCTTTGACTTGTGGACATTGTGGCCAAAATGCACTTATCTCTGTCTTCGAGAATCCTTCCCTTGTATCAAAGCTCAGCTTAGGTGCCACTCTTTCAACAAAGCACAATAGGACAAAAAATAGAATCAAAGGCAAAGGAAAGGTTATTCTTTGCAAGACACCTTAATCTCTCAGATAAAAGGAAACAAAGATAGGGTGAATACAGATGTACATGATTTTGAGGTGTTGAAGAGGTAGATGAAGGAGTTTTATGGTCTTGACCATCTTAGTAAAAAAGAAAGCAAGGTTATCTGCTGAATGATGGCAGTAAATTGTGGGGTCAAAGGGGCTGGTGTTAGATTTAGGTATTATAAACCTGGGTTTAAATTTTATCTATGACTTTTCTCAGCAATGCCGTGATCTGGGGGAGAGAGAAAGAGAGAGAAACACACAGAGAGAGAAAATAACAAAGAGAGACAGACAGAGAGATAACAGAGAGAAACAGAGACAGAGAGAGAAACACACAGAGAGACAGAGAGAGCAACAGAGAGAGAGCAGAGACAGACAAACAGAGAGACAGAGAGAGAAACACACAGAGAGAAAATAACAGAGACAGACAGACACAGAGAGAAACAGAGACAGAGAGAGAATAAGAGAGACAGAGATAAAGAGAGAGATAGAGAAAGAGAAAGACAGAAACAGAGAGACACAGAGAGACAGAGGCAGAGAGAGTAGGAGGGAGAGAGAGACACACACACACAGAGACAGAGAGAAACAGAGACAGAGATAGAGAGAGACACATACAGAGAGAAACAGAGAGAAAGACAGAGAGAAAAAGAGACAGAGACAGAGAGACAGAGAGAGAAACAAAGAGACAGAGATACAGAGAAAAGCAGAGAAACACAGAGAGAGACAGAGAAAGAGAGAGACTGACAGACAGAGGGGGGAGGGAGACAGAAACAGAGACAGAGAAAATGCCATCTACATCTATGTCTCAATCTAGGCAGAGAACTATGGAGACTGAATGAGGATCAGAACATATTATTTTCACTTTTTTTTGTTTGCTTTTTCTTTCTCACGTTTTTTTTTTCTTTTATTCTGTTTTTTCCTTCACAACATGACAAATGTAGAGACATTTAAAAGGATTGTACATGTTTAACATGTATCAGATTGCTTGCTGTCTTTGGGAGGGGGAGGTAAGTAATGGAGGTAGAAAAATTTAGAACCCCAAATCTTACAAAAATGAAATGTTATAAACTATCTTTTTGTATATTTGGAAAACAAAAAATACTATTGAAGAAAAAATGAATTTTGGAAACTATGTTTACCTGTAATTGGAAAAATAAAATGCTATTGAGAAAAATAAATACGTTCTTAAAAAATAAATTTTAGTTATGATATTTTCTGAGTCAACTTGGACAAATCATTCAACACCTGCAGACCTTAGTTTCTTTATCTATAAAATGAGAGAAGTGAACTAGATGATCACTACAGGTCTCTTTTAGCTCTGAGTCTGGAATCTGGGATCCTTAAACTCATCCTTCATTTCTTTCCCCTTTTCTCCAGCTTTCAATTTCACTTATTTTTTCCCAACCCTCTGCTGCCTCTGACCCATTAAATGTGTATCTATCAAAAAGAGTTTAGAATCCTTGCCTTTGTGGAAGAGAACCATATCTTTTCAAAGATTTCTTATGACTCAAAATTGAATTATGGTAATTAACATTCAGGGAAGTGTCTTCTGTTGTTTGTTGTTGTTGACATTATTTGGGGTTTCCTTGGCAAAGACACTGGAGTGGTTTGCCATTTCTTTCTCCAGATCTTTTGACAGATAAGGAAACTGAGGCAAACAGGATTAAGTGACCTGCCCAGGGTTACACAGCTACTACAAGTCTAATACTCTATTCACTAAACCACCTAGCTGCCTCTTTGTGTAAGAATCCACAACCCTCTGTGCTAAAAGGCAGGTTTTACCTCGGTAGCTCTCTCTCACAGGATTATGGACTGGGTTTTTCTTAATCTTTATTGGGATAATTCTTTTGCTAAGGAAAAAGCAACCATGGTTTTAACCATAAAGATGACTTCCATAGATACGTATCTACCTTTTATCTCTTTCTTGAGCTCCAAATGCCTTTTTGACATCTCCATGTTGATGTCCCATGAAAATCTCAAACTCACCACATCCAAGTCAGAACTCATCCACTGTCTTTAACCCTAAACCCTTAGCTTCCCTATTTCTGCCTTCCTGCCCAGCTCTTAATGTTACACTATATGCCCTTGATCTATTCCTATGGCTATGCAAATTCTAATCAGGTGTTTTGAATCAATTTGACATTATCTGTACTTTTAATGTGATGTTATATGATGTCCTCTAAATGAGGAACTAAAGTTAACAGGTATCTAAATATTTCTTGCTGTATAATTATGATTTCTTTATGATAACAGGGATGAGTTAGAATTTACCAATCCAGGAGTAAGTTCCTCTTCAGATTGCAGGAGAAGGACACTCTCGTCCACTGCACGGAGGGCACAGAGGGATTGAGGAGAGGCTGTCACCCTCAGATGGGTGTCTAAGGATGGAAGGCTTTTTGCTGATGAAAAGCTTAAATTCACCTGTAAAGAAAAGGGCAGAGGTCAATTGAATGTCAATTGAAGTGTCTCTTCTCCATTGTCTTTTTCACACTGAAAACATATATAACTCAGAATGGCTTAGCTAAGGCAGAAAGAATCCTGGGCACTTAGAGCCCAACTTGATTAAATAGTTAATATATAGGAATCTACTCATAACCTTAAGCTACAATAACCCATCATAACTGTGGATTTTCTTTTTAATTAATTCTCAGAGACCATCCTTCACCTCTAATCTGCCACTTAATCATTACTTAAAAAAAATAAGTGTGTAAATAAAAGGCTATTAAATAAAAAAAAAAAAAGTGAACATTCATTTTTTTTTTTTTTGCGTGTGTGGTAACACTTAACATTTTTTAAACATTCTTTTTAAAATTTTGAATTTCAGATTTTCTCTCTCCCTCCACCTCTCTCCCCCACCCACTGAGAAGGCAAGCAATATATCCCTTATTATCTGTAAAGTCGTGAAAAACATTACCATAAAAATGCCAATCATGTGTAGAGAGAGAATTATGAGGACTGATAGTGGATCAAAGCATATAGTATTTTCACCTTTTTGCTTGTTTATTTTTTTCTTTCTGGTGATTTTTTTCTCTTTTGGTTTAATTTTTCTTGTACAACATGATAAATACAGGAATATGTTTAAGAGGATTGTATATGTTTAACCTACATGAGACTGCTTGCTATCTTGGGGAGGGGAGAGGGAAGAGAGGGAGAAAAATTAAAACCCAAAGTTTAAAAAAAATGAATGTTGAAAACTAATTTTATGTGTACTTTAAAAAAGAAAATACTATTTAAAAAAAAACATTACCATTACCCACCCCCAAAAAAAAAACAGCAAGAAACATGAAGAAAGTGAAAAAATATATATTCCAATCTGCATTTGCTTCCCCCCCCGAGCCAGCCTGGAAGGGATCCAGGTGGCCCTAACCGGGTCCTCTGCCCAGGATCACACAAGCTAGGAAGTGTTAAGTGTCTGAGACCAGATTTGAACTCAGCCCCTCTTGACTTCAGGGCTGGTGTTCTATCCATTGTGCCATCTAGCTGCCCCTTGTTATTTTCTCTATTGGGAAGTGACAGCATTTTTCATCAACAGTCAAGCATCTTTTTTGGAGGCAATCAAAGTTAAAGCTTGCCTAAAGTCATATATCTAATAAAAGTATCTGAGGTAGGATTTGAACACAGGTCTTCTTGGCAACTTCCTAAGGCTTTAAGTTGCAGAGAAGATACTAATCTACATTGGTAAAGGAAGTTTCTTCACCTAGGAGATCTCTACCCATGAAATCAGAGATCCAATCACTATCCCATGTATAAGGCATTATGGTGGTTGATGAAACACAAAGAAATAGGATGTAGTTCTTACTTTCAAAGAGCTTAAAAACATTTTTAAGGAAGTCAGGAATGGCTTTACAGATGATATCTAAAGGCCCTTCCAATTCTATGCATAAAGAGAATATTTTGGCTTTTATGGACAGAATATGGGGAAATCTGCCAGTTTTCCTCAAGGTTTCTACTGCTTCTTGGAGACTTGATGGAACTTCATCTATCCAATTTTTCCTGACATTGGAAACCCTCCTCTTCTCTTCTGAGATAAGTATTCTCAACATCAGACCATCCTATGTCCCCAGGAAGTGAACTCCTATACTGGGGCTGAGATTTTTTGATTGGTAATTAAGTGAGTGTAAATTTACCTAACCCCCTATATCTAGCTGGCCCCAGAATCAAGCCCCCTTGCCATCTGCACTGACCACCCTCTCCTCTCTATTTTCTATCTCTAGCTCTAGTCCTAGTAAAAGAATCAAAATTCTACTCCTTCAGGAAAGGGCATATCAACTCAATATCCCTGTAATTTCCTAACCAAAACTCCTTTTCTTAACTCCCCAATTAAATTATATGTGTTATCTTTCCTTAAAAGAGACTAAGCTCCTTGAAGGCAGAAACTGTCTTTTCATTTTTTAAATGTTTGTTACAGCATTTAACACAGTGTAAGTTGTTAGCACATAGTAAATTCTAAACAAGTGCTTTTCTATTCATTTAAAATGATTTACACAGATTACTGCAAAACAGCAATGTGAATAAAGGAAATTGAAAAAATAGAGTAAAAGCAATACTTCATCCTTTGCTTATAGTATATTCTACACTCCTAGGTAGAAAAAAAGGGAAAAGCAATTCACTCTCCTTAACTCAGAAAGTAAGGGCAGTTAATAGTGGATCTTGTGACAGGTCTGGAATCAGAAAGACACTAGTAGTGTGACTTTGGGCAAGACACTTAATTGTGTTTCCTTCTAGTTTCCTATAGTTCCCTATAGTTTCCTCAACTATAAAATGAGCTGAAGAAACATTCCAGTATCTTTGCCAAGTAAATCCCAAATAGAGTCACAAAGAATCAGTCGTGATTGAAATTAAAAACTTAGCAAGGAAAAAGGGCTGGGGACCTTTCTTTAAGAGTCACCCAGGTGGCCCTTGATTAAAGACTAAACTGAAAAATGTGTTGACAGACTCCAAGGGATGCATCTCCAAATTCACAAATAGCTATGACACCTCCAGAGACACAAGAGCAGTTATAACAATAATATCATAGCAGCTTCAGGGGACCGACAGTTATAAAGTGTAAGACTGAGAGGGAGAGAACAGCAGCTTTAAGAGGTGAAGATTAAAAAAAAAAATTCAAAAAGAAATGCAGACAGGTGGAATGAAAGTTGCCAGAGACTTCCAAGAACTATAGAAAATGAAGTCAGCTTCAGGACTGGGGAAGAGCGCTGCTATAAGACGGAGCCTTGAGAACTCAGGCAGGGGAAGTATTTCTAGTTATGATGCAAAGCAGATGGCTTTGAGACCCAAATTCTTTTTCATTTCATTTGAATTACCTGGAATTAGCTCACTCTCCTTTGATATGTAAGTCTGTGAGAGTATACTCATTTATATATGAGAGCTATGAATAATTCTCATATGTAGTTTTCCTATTTTTTAATTTGCTATTTTTTTAATTTATTGCTTCAATTAATTATACACTTTGCAATTTGATTTGTGGCTCTCACTTGGTATACTACTAGATTAAGATTAGATGGTAATTTTAACCTGTTTCACCTTAAATGCAAGTCATGTGTGATTATACAGTTGAGTGGGATACCTCTTAAAGATGTTTATATTATTCTATGACATAAATCACCCACCTTGTTGGCAAAACAGTTTTCAATGTTAAACTTCTTAGAATCTGCAACAACTTCCCCATTTGGTAAAACAGTATAGAGGAGAATCCGAGTAATGGGAGCAGAGGTCGATTCCACAGGGAGAGAAAAGGAAAATATCCCTTTCACTGTTGAATAAAGAGAATTAAAAAAAAATTATTAGGAATCAAGAAACCATTCCTGATCATTGTGGGAGGAATAACAGCTTTTGGCAGACATCTTCTTTAGGGAATCAATAAGTCTATTATTTTGTTGTTTGTTTATTTTTCAATAATGTCTGATTCTTCATGACCCCATTTGGTGTTTTCTTGGCAAATATACAGCAATGGTTTGCCCTCTCCTTCTCCAACTCGTTTTACAGATAAGGAAACTGAGGCAAACAGGGTTAAGTGACTTGCCCAGGGTCACATAGCTGAGATGTGTCTGAGATCAGATTTGAATTCAGGTCTTCTGACTCCAGGCACAGCATGCTATTCATTGCTCCACCCAGATACCCTAGCCTTACTTAATGCTCATTTTAGTTAATGTATGAGTTTCATCCGGACCCCCAATTGTAGAGAAGGGAATATACCTGCTTCTAGTCATATGAATATTTTCCACTCAATCTGAACTTTAGACATCCTAAAATGTAACAGTAAGAATGTTGTTATTATAGACAGAGTGTTGTAGCACAGAGTGACTTGAAGTCAGAAAATCTGGGTTCTGGTTTGAATTCCATCACTTATTTACTGTATTTTACATTTAGCAAGTCACCTGATCTCTTAATTCTTCATCTGTTAAACAGACTGTTATGAGAATCACATTAGAGAATATAAATACTTGAATGCATACAAATCTATATAAATATAAGCTATTATTATTATTGCATCATACTGTGGGAAGGCCATTATTTACCCATTATTCATCCATCATTCCACTAAAACATCAAATTTTACTTCAGTCTTTCAAGGAACCATAATTTAATCAGTGTGGGTACTTCCTCCACCAGTGCAGGTCACAATCCCATCAGAATTTAGTATACGGTCTCCGAGAGCTGTTCTAGCCAAAATAATTCACCACCCTGTAGCCAACTTAGTAAACAACCTGACCAAACAGTGAGGCTAAGGCTTCAATGTGCTACTAGTCCATTCTCAAGACCTTTCCATCTCGATTTCTACCGATAAATTATTTAATTGTTATCATTTAATGTAATTTAATATTTTAAAATAATTCAAATATTTTATTAAATATATTAAATTAAATTTGAATATTTAATCAATTGAAATATTATCATTTAATATTTTAATAACATCAATCCTTTCATGATCCATATGGTAATATAAGCAAATTCCAAATTGGATCAAGTGGAGCCAAAGGTTATTCCAAAAAAAAAAAAAAAAAGCAATCTAGAGACTTAGGTTAACTAAATAAAAGACAGGGAGATAGTATATAAGATTTGGAAATCCCATAAAAGTAGAACCAGTCTGAAAAACCTTTTTTTCCTGCACTTCTTTCTTTCATTTCATGACATCTTTAGCAAACATTTCTGACAGTGGGGGGCTCCTATTACTGGGGTCCTGCTTCTTTGCTTCCCCCAAAGACATTAATATTAACAACTCAAATTGATGTAGATATTCAAAGTTTGCCAAGAACTTTCTTCACATCAGTTATGAGAAGGACTCAGTGAAGGTATTATTATTTCTATTTTAAAAGGACACAGAACTCTGAGCAGGGGTTAAGTGACTTGACTAGTATTATAAGGATGAATTGGAACTGAGACTCAAAATTGGATGTTTTTTACTAACATAGACTATTTCTAACCATGTTTGGTTTTCTAATTGGAATGAATTTTAAAGAAAGTACTCTTCAGCGTCTCAAGAAAGCAACCAGATATTCTAATTTGAGGAAAGGAGTAAGGTGTGTGTGTGTGTGTGTGTGAATGATGGGGTATTAAACTGAACCTGTGATTCTATAGTTAAAGAGAATCCCCAAACTATGCCCAAAGGGCTATAAAACTGCATACCCTTTGATCCAGCATTTTCTTGAGAGAATGGTGAAATTATGATTTGGTTTTTTTCTTGTCTTATCTTCCTAAGCATAGTTCTTAGTTTGTTTGTTTATTAGATTATTCTCTGTAGGGAATATCATTAGTGACAAAATCCTAATCCATCATGATCTAGCTGTTATTGGTATTTAATAATGATAATACATGTTGTGGGATCAAAAACTTGATGTTATTCATCATTAATGTAATCACCATCATTCCTAGGCAAGCAATACTATGTGAAAAGTCTGCAAGGACAGCTAAGATGCTTGGGTCAATAAAGAATTTACAAGATCAGAAATGGAAACAATGGATATTCAGAACTCTGTTCTAAAACTGCTCTTCCCTAATTCATTTAATATTTTTAATTAATTCAAATATTTAATCTAATTAAATATATTAAATGAAGTTTAAATATTTAATTAATTGAAATATTATTATTGTTTAATATTTTAATAATATTAAACCTTTAATGATCCATATGGTAAGGTAAGCAAATTCCAAATTTGCTAAGGTTGTTAAGTCTGTGACAAAGCAAAACTTTAAAACTACAGTTATCTCTTCCACATTATGGAGGTTAAATGTGTTCAAGATCTTGAAAATCGACATAAAATTTTGTGACCTTTCCTATGTGCCAGAGAAGAAATCCAAATTATCATGATATTAAAAGATAAAAGGTAGGAGCAACTAGATGGCACAGTAGATAGAGGGCCAGCCCTGAAGTCAGGAGGACCTGAGTTCAAATCTGATCTTAGATATCTAACACTTCCTAGCTGTGTGACCCTGGGCAAGTCACTTAACCCCAATTGCCTCAGCAAAAAAAAAGACAAAATGTGTTTGTATTATACAATAATATACATATATTTTATGTATTTCTGAGTTTCTAAATTTTTTTCATGTCTTCTGCTGGCTTTCAAAATTCCCCCCAAATTTCCATTTACTTTCTTAGGCAAATTGCAATGTCAACACTGCAGTGGAGAAAGTTAAGAAAGGAAGGGATTATTGTAGAAGCATTTTTTATAGTTTTATAGTTACCGAAGAGAAACAAAAAACAAATTTGTTTTCAATTTAAGATCATAAATATTTAAAATGATGGTTATTCATCTGTTAGTTGTTGCTACTTCAACCATTTATGAGGCTTAAAAATTTAATTCTATCACTGTCCTTTACCTCTACAGAAGCAGGGATTAAGGGAGAAGAGTGAATATTTCAGTCTCAAATAACAAAATTCTTCATTGATGCTTGGTCTTTCATGTAGGTTTGCTAATTTATTTCTGATTGAATAAGCAATAGTTTTAAGCATGATATCTGTTCTTGGTTTATTCATAGAAAAAGCTCAATTTCACAACTGTTGAAATATATAGTTTATTTTTTCCTCTCAGCAAAAACTGTCACCATTACCCAGAAAACCCTCATTCTGAAATAAGATGAAGACACTGGGTATTTGTCATTCCAAGACAATATCCAACTTAGAAGAAATAAATAAGAGAAAAATAAAAAATGAGGCACTGAGGCTTTTTTTCTTCCTGAACTCCCTTTATTAAGAGAGGAGAGGAATTAGGACCCTCTCTTTATATGTGAAAATAAATGTATATCTATAGGGTTGTGAAGTATTATAAAGAGAATGGGAGAGATCAAGTTGGGAATACTCACTGTCTCCTGGATTCACAGGTAACGTGTGGGACCCTGTTCCAATGATAAGTCCCTTGGCCATGATCTGTAGAAAGAAAAAACATTTCCTTTGAGTGTCACCATTTTTATTTTAAATCTATTTTTCATTTGGCACCTGTTGCTGAGATCCAGAAGTTGAGGCAAAGGAGAGAAAAAGACAAGAATGAGAAAGGAAAACAGGAAGCCCAAAGTATTGGGTAATTCCTAAGCTTTGTGTGTTAATCCAAGTTCTGGTTTCTATTCTCACCAGAAAATAGAAGTTCAGCTCCTGCAGTTCTTTTAGGGCCTGTCCATTCAGGATGTAGTGTACCCGGATCTCCTGGTTTTGGTCACAAGCCAAGGTGCCAAATACAGGTTCAATGTAGACATAGCTCTTACTTGAGGAGAACACATGCTTTATAGTATGGTGTGCTGTCTGATGATGGGTCATTCTCCACATGTATCCATAGCACTGCTTCCCATCTTTGTATCTGGCCTAAGAAAACAGAAGGAAAAAGATAGTGTCAGATTATCTGTGACAAAGTTCCAAAATATAAAACTAATTAAGACTACTTTTTCTTCCAGTTGTTGAATAGCTAGAAATATTATGCCTCTGAGCCAAAATTTGAGAAAAGTTCCTTTTTCCTATAGCTACCATATAATATAGGCCTTAACTTGAAACAAACAAAAAAAGAAGTCACTCACTAGCAGGGGTATTTTATTTGTTCTGACTCTAGATTACTTTTCACTGTTTAATCAATAAAACATTAACTTTCAACAAGATGAATGCTGACATGAGATTTTGAAATCTTTAATTTATTTACTTATTTTTGCTGAGGTAATTGGGGATTAAGTGACTTTGCCCAGGGTCATACAGCCAAGAAGCGTTAAGTGTCTGAGGTCAGATTTGAACTCTGGTCCTCCTGACTTCAGGACTAGTGTTCTATCCACTGCACCAACTAACTGCTCCTGAATATTCAATTTTTATCAAGAGGATGCCTCCTTTTAAGTATTAAGAGTTTATCTGAAATTAGTATTATTTGAAAATCTTCACCCCACTCTTAACAAGAGCTATTTTATTAGTCCTATTTCCCAAAGAATATTTCTATCTCATTAAACATATGGATAATAAATAAAAGAGCCCATTAAATTGGATAATAAAGTATTATCCCTAATTCAATATCTGCAATTCTAGATGGTAAGCTTCCTATCATTCTTCGTACTTGGGTGGCCTGTGGTTGCTAATGTAATGACATCTCGAGAACAGGGAAGAATATCTCTACATTATAAGATTTAGAAACTTTTCCCCCTATCATCTGAGCAAAAAATATGACACTGCTTGAGAATGGGGTGGTACTAAAAGGAGAACCTATGAAAAAGAAGAAAGAATACTCTAAAAAAAAAAGCAGTCATCATCCCAGCTTGGGGAAAGCTTCACTTCTGGGGAAAGCCTCATGGTCTCATTAGTCTCATCTCACTTCCAAGTCATTAATTACCTCCTTGCCTCAGGGAGAAAATGGGGTGAGGAGGAAAGAGGGAAAGCCTTCAGATCCCATAAATTCAGTCTATACTCCCCCCTTCTAGAGGAGATATAAGACTCACATGAGAACTGGTTACAGGGATATACCTTTCTTACTTACCGTGAGACTGATGGAGGGAGAAGTGAAGTTATCGGTGTCGAATGAGAATTGTACAAGGCCTTGTGCATCAGTGGTATAGTTTTTGGTAAAGTCTTGGTTGGATGCCCTTACAGAGATATAGATTTGCTCATTTGGGATGGGCTTATCCCTCCCATTCACTAAGCGCACCTGAGGAATCAAAGTTGTTATTAGTTCTATGTATAGTGCCCAGGAGCCAAACTATGTTATACAAATCATCACAGAAATCTTCAGTTGAGTTATGCTAGTTCTTATGATAATTAAAAGTTGGTAATATTCAAAGACACTTTTTATCATTTGATGAATTTAAAATATCTTTGTTAGAGCAATGTAAAAAGTAATACTCATGAAAATCAAACTATATTCAAACTAATAGAATATTCACCATTACCTCAAGTTAAAACTTATCCACTATGATCTCCATAAAAAGCCAGAGTTAGATAAAAGGTAGTGGCTAGCAGAACTATAGAAAATGTTTGACAATTACTGACCCCCACCTATCTGGTGAATGGGGAAAGTTTGAATTGGAAGTATCAGAACTGGAAAAAAGAAAGAACTTTTCACTAAATCTACCTAACTGTTGTCAATATCAGCAGCTGGGCTAGCAGCAGATGAAAGAAAGGAGAGTCTGATGTTTGGAACACTTTGAAATTTTTGTTAAGATTATAAGGGAAGGGAATTAGGGGAATAATTCTTGGTGTTTTCATAAAAAAATAGGATGTTGAAGTTATAAGAGATATGAGAAATCATCGAGTCCAATTTTGTCATCTTCAGATCGGGAAACTGAGACTCAAGAAACTTTTCCAAAATCCTACAATTAGTTGAGACTCAAATTCAGATCTCCTATGTGTTGGAAATACTTTACCTGCCCAAAGAAAGGGAGTCCATGCCTGTAGTGTGAATCCACATTCACAAATGTGACTTTGCTTATAACATCTGTGATCTCACAGGATCCAGTTCCAGTCAATTCCACCTCTAAAAGAGAAATAAGCAAGAAGTGATCTCTCTTGGAAGAGAACATTTGCTTGAAATATGATTGGTAAGTCCACATTTCCCCAGCCTTGTAGTCATTGCTTATTATGTCCCACATTTGTACGCCATACAAACCTGTCCCTTCCTCTGTGATCTTGGCCGTCACATCGAGATTCATCAAAAACTCATTTTTTTTCATTTGGAAAATCTTGGTTTTTATATTTTGAGAAACACAACCAAAACCATCTAGCTGAAAATAAAGAAAATAAAAGAAATATAAGGATATATGAAATGTCATATTGGGTCAGACTGATTAAGCCAGGATTCTGTCTCTGGCAGAAGGAATTAGCAGACATGATTAGTTAACAGGGTCTATAATTTATCATCGAAATCTTCTTGGGTAGAGACTTTGGGCTAGCCCAGCTGCTCAGTGTCCTCTTCCTAAGTCTGTAATTTTATTACTGTTGAATGTTTATTGGATTTTTCGTCATATTCTCTTATATGGAATATTGGAATATCCAACTAATGGATCCTCCTGAGTCCAGTCTCTCCCCTCTCCAATCCCATTCTTCACCCAGATGCCAAAATACCTCCTAAGGTTTAGAGACTCTCCTGCTCTAGAGTGCTTGTAAAAAGCCTTCAGAGGCTCCCTATTGTCTCTAACACAAAATACAAACTCTTCAGTCCACAGATTGAATAAAGCCTTTTTACAAGCACTCTGTATTCTATCCCAAGTGGACTACAAGTTGTTTTCTAAATTACATACTCTGTCTCTTGCCTCTATGCATTTACACAAGCTATTCCCCATGCCTAGAATGCTGTTTCATCAATACCTCTCAGAATCTTTATTTCTTCAAGATTCAGCTGTTCTTGCCTCTATCTCATTTTCTCCCTCAGTAGATTTAGAAATTCTACACACACACATCCTGTTATTAATGCTCTCTTCCTGCACAAAACTACCTTTTATTTACTTATTTCTTCAAATTTTATAGCCATTCAATCAATCAACATTTATTAGACTCCTGAATCTATTCAATAGACTTGAGGGCATGAACTTTCCTTTTTGTCTCTGTATCCCAAGCACTAAACACAGTGTTGTGGAAGAAAGCTAGGTAGTCCAGTGGCTAGAATGTTGAACTTGAAGTCAGAAAGAGCTGAGTTCAAATTTGGCTTCAGGCACTTACTAGTAGTAAGATCATGGACAAATCAAATAATTCCTCTCAACCTCTATTTCCTCATTTATAAAATGAAGAGTTACAGATGGAATCCCTATGAGCTCTAAATCTGTTACACTATTATTTTCTGGCCACTTAATTATTTTGCAAATTAAACCAACATCTGTTAGCTTCCTAATAAAAATAGCATCTTCTACTTACCTGTTTGCTGAATTCTTCACAGATACTCTCTGAATCTTTACCATAGCAATCAGAATGCTGTGAGTACTTTCTGCACACACTAACACTCGCCAGACCTGAAACAGGCTCCCCATAAGTATATCTATAACCAGAAAGAAAATATAGAAAACAATCCATTAGTAGCAGAAACAGAGGTTTCCTGTCCCATATTCTGTTTTATTTCTATATCCTAGTCCAAGATAGCCAAAGCAAGTTTACTCAGATTCTGTAGAATTTATTATTATTATTATTATTATTTTGCTGAGGCAATTGGGGCTAAGTGACTTTCCCAGGGTCACACAGCTAGGAAGTGTTAAATGTCTGAGGTCAAATTTGAACTCAAGTCCTTACTGACTTCAGGACTGGTACTCTATCCACTATACCACGTAGCTGCCCCTGTAGAAATTATCTTTCTGGCTCCTGTTAAATGGAATTTTGGTTCAATGAAGCAAACTAATCTAAATAAATCTCTGCTCTCTATAATAAGAAAGAATACTACACATGCACACATGTAGGGATAAATGGACAAAGACAATGGAAGGGGAATAGAAGAGCCAATGAATAGTTATGGATAACTATATTAAACATTTAAAATATTTGAATTAGTAATAAATATGAATTTACTTTTGTTATTGTCAATAGTTAAATTCATAATGAATGACTTCTTTTTTTTTTTTTAAGTAAAGAAATATGTCCCAATGGACCCTCTGAAACCCAGTCTTTCTACTGTCCCTGCATTTCTGCTTTCTTTGGATTCTTCCCTAATTTTCCTTTGGTTGGTTTTTAGTGGTATTCATTTTATTTGGGGAATTTTAACTCTACCCAAGCTTCTCTCTATCTATATGTCTCCATTACGTAATTACAGGACCATAATTTTTTGCTCTGATTTTTCTCTGGCTTTTCTCTTCAAAGACCATCCTGTCTATAGCAAGCTGATAAATAACCTAGACATAGAATTCCCCAGCCATTATTGAAACAGACTGGAAAAGGGGGTTTGTTGTAACCTTGGTACTTCAAAGAAACATTTTTTTTTTATTTTATCTATGACCTCTGCTGCTAGTAGAACACTTCTGGCTGTCACTGTCAAGATCACCCCTCAGTTTAAAGTAGGAAGATATTCAACTTCTATGAGATGCGATATGGGGAAGTAGCAGGAAAAAGCAGAGAATGGCTCCATTAGCAACTTGTCTTGGTATTAAGAAAGAATGCAAAATTTCCATTTTACTAGAGAGTTTTCTTTTACTGAGGTTCAAACTAGAGAAAAAAATAGGACTTACCGCCCACAGACTGACACTGTAAATTCTTCATCCAAGATTGTGATTTTATCTGGCACGTTGACATATACCCCAAACCTGGGCAATACTGTTGGAAAAATAGGGAAAACATGACAATTTAAAAAAACTGTTTGAGGGTCCATCCTTTTTGTTTGAAGCTCCCGCAACAGTGTCTAAGATAACATCTTTTATTTTATAGCTCTTTATTGATAAAACATATGCCCCATTGGGTAATTTTTCAACATTGACCCTTGCAAAAACTTCTCATCCAACTTTTCCCTTCTTTCCCTCCACCACCTCCCCTAGATGGCAGGTAGACCCATACATGTTAAATATGTTAATGTATATGTTAAATCCATATATATATATATATATATATATATATAAAACATATTTATACAATTATAAGATAACATCTTAAATAGTCTTTAGAAGAGTCCAATTTATCCACAGATGTTAACTTGGGCCTTCAAAGATCTGACTAATGAAATGTCCTAGATAGATCCTAATAATTCAAGTAGAAAATGAAATAACTCTCTAAAAGGAGGAGAATTTATATGTTCTCAGAGAATGAAATGAGTTTCAAGTAGAGGATTCGTTGTTAAGAAATATCATCTCTGCCATCTACATCCAGAGAGAGAGGGAACTGAGTGTGTATCACAACATAGCATTTACACTCTTTTTTGTTGTTGTTTGCTTGCATTTTGTTTTTTTTCTCATTTTTATCTGATTTTTCTTGTGCAACAAGATTATTGTATAAATATGTTTACATATGTTGGATTTAACATATATTTTAACATATTTTCCATATATTTTAACATTGGATTACTTGCCATCTAGGGGAGTGGTTTGGAACACAAGGTTTTTGTAAAAGTCAATGTTGAAAAATTATCCATGCATGTTTTGAAAATAAAAAGTTTTAATTAAAAATAAAATAAAAAATGTCATCTCTTCTCCCAGGACTAGAGCAAAAAAAGAGAGAATGTATGGCACTATTGAGTTGATTTAGAATATGAAAATCAAGAGAAGAGGGAGCTTGAACCTGATGGCTCCATTTTTTTCCTAGAGATGTGAGGTCCCTTATGAGAAGAAAAGTAAGGGAAATGGTCTGAGAAGAGAAGAGAAAGTTAAAAATAACGGTTGTAAGGAGTATAATAAAGAGCTGAGTAAGGAAAAATAAAAATTTTGGAAGTAAAGACTCCAGTGACTTTCAGTAGAAGGTAAACAGAAGCAAAGGAGGTAGATGAGGGATGATCTGAAAGTTCCTTCAAAATAGGGATCATGCATTAATTACATATGTATTTCTCCTTGCACAGTTCATAGTAAATGCTTAATAAATAGATCTTGAAAGAATGTTTTGCTATGGAATATCACCATTTTCACACAATATCACTTCATATCCTAGTAATGATCTTGGTGGGAATGAAATATTTGCCCCCTAGCCTTTGGAAAATGGAGAGAATCAAAATGATTTAAAATCTTAGGAACAAATTCAAAACCAGTCCACAGTCCATACCAAATTCTTCCACTTTAAAGGAGTGTTCTTTATTTCTTCCTAATTCCTTCTGTACCACCACCTTGTAGGAGCCATGGGCAGGTTCTGATGAAAGGCTGAAGGAGAGTTGTTTGAGGCCTCCCTCTAATACGAGATTCTGCCATTGCAGGATACGATTCCTTTTGGGGTCCTATTAGGAAAAAAAAGACTATAATGGGATCAAAAGGAACAAGAATATTATAATAAAAAGGGTAGAAATGTGAGGATCTTTTGATAACTCAGCATAGTTTGAAGTCTCTTTAACCCTGCTCTTATATAAGATGGAAAAGGAAGCAATGAGCTACAACATACTGAAGCTTTGTCGTAGGAAGAACTTTCAGAGGAAGCCTTCTCATACTAGCTCATGTTTCTGAGATGTTATGGGAAGGTCCCTGTAAAAAGGACCCCTAGGTTCCCCCAGTTCTAAAATGCTTCCTTCTACTTACCTCAATGTACACCAATGGAAACTAAAAGAAAAAAAAAAGAAAACATATGAATTGAAAATTGCTTCTTAAGATAGAAAATTCAGACAAATCTATAAACAGCTATTTTGATTTAAAAACTATTTTGTTTTTTTTTTTTTTAGACAGAAAATTTAGACAAATCTATAAACAGCTATTTTGGTTTTAAAACCACTTTGTTTTTATTTTTTTAGACAGAAAATTCAGACGAATCTATAAACTGCTTTTTGGTTTTAGTTTGTTTTTATTTTTTAAACATGGTTATATCTGCAGTAGCATACATTCTGCATAGAAGTTTCTGAGAACTATGTATTATTATGCACACACAAACAGATGCTTATGGGGCATTCAGGTGCACCATAGTGCACAGAGAACAGGAAGATCTGAATTCAAATGTAACCTCAGACTAGCTGTGTGACTTTAGGCAAATCACCTGACCTCTGTTTACTTGTTTTTTCATCTGCAAAATAGGGAAAATAATGCCCATTTTCTCAGGGTTCTTTTAAGGATCAGTTGGAACAATATTTGTAAAGCGTTTAGCATGGTGTCATAAAAATATTAGCTATGTTGATGATGAAGATGATGTATTTGTCCATATCTATGCATTTTCCTTCGTTTAGGATTTGAGATTTCCTAACACTAAATTTGTGATTATAATCTTCTTTTCAAGGTCATCACCACGTGCTGTGCCTTTTTACAGACTGGGAGACAGGCTCCAGAAGAGCTTTTTGTCCTTGATTCTAAAGAATGACATCTTTAATTCCTCCTATGAGGGAGATGGACAGGAAATACATCTTTTGGCTTTATTCAATGTTCAACCTCAAGAGGATTTATTTATCTTGCACTCTACCCTAAATATCCGATGTTATTCTTGAAGGAAGGAAACTTGATTAGCCAAACACATTGCTCAATCTGATTCCAGAGAAGATAATAGATAAGGGTGAACAAAAGAAAAGTTAGTTACTGTAGACTTAGTCAATTCTAAGTTTGGCAAGGATCATAGATTTAGTATAGATTTAGCATTTAATTTAGCATAGATTTAGAGGTAGAAGAGACTTTCTTTTTATGGAAGAGGCAACTGAGGTACAGGGGGATGAAATGCCTTGTCCCCAATCACACAATAGTGAAGCTAGGACTTAACCTCAGGTCTTTGGATTCCACTGTTACCCCACATTCCACCACTTTCTCATGAAAGTTATTAAAAGGCTATTTTAGTTATTAAAGGCTATTTTAAGTAGATGCTTAATAAGGAAAGGAATTTCCTCCTCCTCTTCTCCCTTGATAGTGTTTCATGTTGGACATCTTATTCTAAGATGGGGCTGAAAGTCACTGCTGTTATACTCAAGCCCCCCAGAAACATGCCCCTCATCTTTGTGATCCCACAAGTCTTACACAGCTATTAGGGTGACTCACCTTCTCATTCAAGGGGCGAAAATTTCCATCCACAGAGACAATGCGAAACTGAACTGAAACAAAAAAATATCAGCTATGAGCCCCAAAATCCCCATTGTAGTTCCCTTAGGCAGTGATCTAGGAAGCCAAAAGGCAAGGAAAATTGCCATTTTTAATAGGAAAATAACGGGGACAAGGCTCACTCTTTCTTGGAGTTGCCCTTGACCCTCACAACCTTCATACCTTTTTGTTCTGGCTTGTAGATAGGTTTGTCTGTTTGTATAAAGACCAGACTCTCCAGGTTGTTCACCAGTACTGTTTTCCGTCTACTAACCGTGTGTGTTGGACCCTTCACCTGCACAGTGAAGAATGCCATCTCCGAGCGTGTTGATAATTTTGGGATCTGAGAAATACAAATATTTTTCATAACTTACGTTGTTCATTCACTCTGGAGACCTCATCTCTCAATATACATTTCCTTTTTTTCACTGTCTCGCTAGAGGAAGTTGATAAGGGACATGGAATATTTTTTCCCTTTTTACAAATTGAGCTGAGAGCAATAAGATGTAATTCACTATATATCTTTCTTCTTTATATATCTGCTTTGCTTCTTTTACTTCTTTATTCTGTCTCTCCATTATCTACCAAATAAAGTCCAACATTTTTAGCTTGTATTCCATAATATATTTACTTTCATTCTTACCCAGACTTCTGTCAATTTTAATACATGTTTATTATTAATAACAAATGTTTATTTATCATTATTATTATATTTATTATTAACTACTGAATTTGTTTCCCTGTCACCCCTAAAAATTACATTCCTGAAACTGGGCTGCTAGTCCTCCCTATATATCTAGAGTCTTTCCACCTTTGAACATTTGTTTACAAAGAAAAAAGAAGAAAGAAGAAAAAAGAAGAAGAAGAAGAAGAAGAAAGAAGAAAAAGAAGAAGGAAGAAGAAGAAAGAAGAAGGAAGAAGGAAGAAAAATAAAGAAGAAAAAGAAGGAAGAAGAAGAAGAAAAAATGAAGAAGAAAAGAAGGAAGAGGGAAGCAACAACAAAAAGAGTAAGAATGTTATGTTGTGAACCACACTCAGTTCTCACAGGCCTCTCTCTGGGGTAAATGGCTCTCTTCATCACTGAACAATTGGAACTGGTTTGAATCATCTCATTGTTGAAGAGAGCCACAAGTTATCCTTTTTAAGAGCAATCAAGGAAATGAAATAAATGGCTTTCATTCTGAATCTATCCTCAGACTAGAGATCTTGAAAGTCTGCAGAGAGATAAATTCTAGTCCTCTTGGAGACAGGAGAGATTACCCTGCCACAGAGTTCTTAAGTCCTGTCTATTTCTTCCTACCTCCACCAGCGAGGCTGCTGCTAATACAGGGATGGATCTTCCCTACTTTCTGCAAAGCTGCACTAGATCCTCAGTCTTATCTATGTCACCATGAACTACAACATACATGTGTGTATAAATACACACACACACACACACACACAAAACCCACATACTTATATCTGTATATGTGGGTATATATGTGTATTTATATATACACATCTTTATAAGATATCCCTTTTCTCATTCTTCATATTCTTTATATTCATCATTTTTTGATATAGAATATTTCATTACATTCATTTATCATAGTTTGTTTGGCTATTCTTCAGTCTACAAAGCATCTATCCACTTTGTTCCCAGTTTTTTTGTTACCACTAAAAAGTGTTGCTAGGAATATGTTATCATTATATGAAATTTTACTTTCTATCTTATCTTCCTCAGATCTGTATGAACATTTTCTTCATTTTTTAGCATAATTTTAAAATGCTGTCCAGAACAATTGCAAGATAATTGCATTCTTCATTCCCCATGTCAGTTTGTAATTATTCTTGGGACAATGCTTGGTCACTGTGATTAAAGTGTTTAGTTTGGGATGTTTTGTTCTTTCCACTTGAATTTCTTTCTTATGTTTATCATGGGCACCTCAAAGAGAGATAAGTAAATGTTCCATGAAGTGATGGAACATATGATATAACTTTTAACTACTTTCTTTGTCCTTCTGAAAAGAACCTGTGAGCCATATTCCCATTTCTCTGAAACTTCCCTATTTTGATTATACCAAAAATATTAATATAGATATGATACAGTTCTCCCAGTGATATTTTGATTCATTGGTCATTAGTATGGTTCTCACCAAATAAGGAGCAATAATTAAATTAGTATTAATAGATATTCTAAAAACTGTAATCCCTTTTTCAACATTCTCCAGTGAAGGAGTAGAAGGGGACCACTCCTGCAGATTATTTTGTAGTTTTCTTTATTAGTGGGTTCTCTCTTTGGCACAGATCTTCATCCTCTTAAGCTTAAGCTAATTTTACAGTAGCCTTACTAGATGTTTCCCCTACCTCAAATTTCTCCTCCCTCAAATCCCTCCCACACACTGCTTTCTAACTTATCTTCCTAGAGTACAATTCTGACCATGTTACCCCTCCCTCAACTCTGTAAATTCCAATGCTCCCTATTACTTCCACAATTAAATATAAAATCTTGACTTATAAAGTCTTTCATAATCTGACCCCTTCCCACTTTCCTATTCTTCTTATACATACTCTGTAAGACTTTTCACTGGCTATTCCCCATACTTGGAATTCTCTCCCTCCTCACTTTCCTAACTTCCTTCAAGTCTCAGCTAAAATCTCTTCTTCTAAAAGAAATCTCTGTGCTGATCTCCCTTAATGTTAGTGCCTTTTCCTTGAAATTATCTTCAATTTATACCCCTCTCTCTCTCTCTCTCTCTCGCTCTCTCTCTATATATATCTTTGAGGATAAAACAAAGTATTTGTAAAGTGCTTAATGCAGTATCTGATACACCATATAGATGATAAATATCAGTATTATTGATATAGCTTGTACATGGTCATTTGTATGTTGTCTCCCTTAAGAATTTGAAATCCTTGAGAGCAGAGATTTATTTTTTGTCTTCTGGTGTATCCTCCGGTGCTTAACACACTGCCTGGCACACAGGAAGCAATTAATAAATGCTTGTTGACTAGAGTGCAATAAGCCAAAGAAATCATCCTATAGTAGGACTGACTTATTCATGATGAACATTTCTGTACTTAGACTGACCTTCAGAAAATACATTTTTTTCTTCTGGGACAAAATCTTGGCAACAGAACCTTTCAGAAATTTTTCTCTGCTCAAACAGCTTTCAAGAATCTAGAGTTACCCTAATGTGGAAATATGTTTAATATTCTGACTTGGGGACGGGGGAGGAAAGAAAAATATGGAGTTCAAAATCTTATAAAAGCAAAAATTGAAAACTATCTTCACATGTAATTGGAAAAAAATACTGTAAATGAAAATGGAAAAAAAAGCATTTAGAATAAGAACTGATGAACAAAGAATACTATATATAAATTCTTAATTATATACCTATAGACTTTGGTATCAAATATCATTCATTTTCTTCTTGTTCTTTAATTAATGAGGAGCCCTTTTTGTCCTATATTTGTTTTAGAGTGATCCATACACTTTCTGCCTCTAATCATTATGGTTGGCATTCCCAGCTAATTCAGCAGAATAAACTAAGTGATTGGTTCAACCTTAGAACGAGTTATGGGTCTTTTGTCTTAACTATGCTGTCTGGAGTTAGCATCAGTGTCTTGAAGATTTAGTACTGTCTGCACTACACTGGTCTTTTTTAAAAAGTTGATTTGATTAGGAATTGGTTATGGCTTAAAAAAAAAAAAAAGAAAACCAGAAAGTTCACAATCCCCCTTTCATGTATCTCTCATTTAAAAGTTATGTAAAAGTATAATACAGTCCAAAAATAATTTAAAAAAAAAATCTAAAGTCATCTCCCTAATGTGATGAGTTGTTAGAACAGGACTTTACAGAGAGGGGAAAGAGAGAAAGGCAGAAAGAGACAGAGACAGAGAGACAAAGAGACACACAGAGAAAGATAGAGACACAGAGAGAGAGTGAGAGAGAAACAGAGAGAAAAAGAAAGAGAGGGGGAGAAGGGGAGAGGAAGGAAGGGAGAGAGAATAGAGAAAGAGAGAGGGGAGGGAAAAGGGAAGGGAGCGGGGGAGAGTATCCATGCATGCATGCATGCACAAATGGATGTAAATATAAAATCATGGATTAAAGCTGGAAAGGACCTTATAGAGGATGTATTATAACCTCTTCATTTGCAGAATAAATGGTAGAATTCAAGCCCCATGCTTCTGACTTCAAAACCATTAGCATTCTGGTGTATTGTCCACTACATTACTAGACTGTCACCTCCTATGTTTGTCTCTCTCTCCCTCCCTCATGGATACATATAATGATTCCCAGTGTTCCCAGTGTAGTCTGAGAGAACTTTGACTGTTTAACTGTCTCTGTAAAGCTACCCCTGAATCAGAGAAACTATTCACAAGAGTGAGGAGGGGAGACTTGACTCTGAATTTTGGAGCAGACTTTCCCTAACTGGAAATGAGGTTGCTGCTCTGGAGATTCAATGATCGATCACTTTACAAGAGACAGGCTAAGTCAGAAGCATGTGACAGTATTGGAGGTATCATCTGGGTATACAACAATTTCTTCCCATTTGGGCTTCTGGTAGTTTTTAAGTAAGAAAAACCAAAAACATGGAGGAGTGGATTTCACAGCCAGCATCATCCAGAGTAAGTTTTTAAGAGCCACAAAGGACTAAAAAACAATCCTACCTACAAAAGCCTTTATCTTGGAAAGCCAGAAGGGTAAGTTGCCCCTTTCTGAAACATGGTTTAAGTGTTCAGAAACTTTTCTCATCTGCATTGAAGGTCCGAGAAAGAGAGAAAACCAAGTATGACAGGAAGTACAGTGGACTGTCTCTGTTTTAGTGAAAGAGTAATTTTATCTATTTTTAGTGGAAGGGTAATTTTGTCTATTTTTTTCATTTTGTAATATAAATCTGCCATTTTTATAGATTGTGTATCAAAATCTATGTGTCCTGAAACAAGAAACCTGGGAAAGTGATTCATCCAAAAGGAATGAAGATTGAGGAAATAAATTAAAATTTCATCAATATGTCATCTCTCAACTAGACTCAGGATAAGCAAGGTAAGCCACTAATGGGTCCAAGATGAAAGGCAGTGCTTCCACGAGGGAAGGAGCAACTTAGACTCGCCAGTGCCCATCAGGGATTTGTAGTCTTATAAAAACTGTTTAGCTTACACCCAGAGAAAGAACTCTGGGAGATGACTATGAACCACTACATAGAATTCCAATCCCTCTATTTTTTGTCCACCTGCACTTTTGATTTCCTTCACAGGCTAATTGTATACTATTTCAGAGTCCAATTCTTTTTGTACAGCAAAATAACTGTCAGGACACATATGCTTATATTGTATTTAATTTATACTTCAACATAGCTAACATGTATTGGTCAACCTGCTATCTGGGGGAAGGAGAGGGGGGAAGGAGGGGAAAAATTGGAACAAAAGGTTTGTCAATTGTCAATGCTAGAAAATTACCCATGCATATAATTTGTAAATAAAAAGCTATAATTAAAAAAAAACTTGTTTAACTTGTACAAGTATCCTTCAGTCGATAGGAAGCAGCTATGGAGGATGTCTCTAGACCACGTACAGAGAGAGCACGACTTCTGGATTCACTCAGACTCTGATTTTTACCTATGTCAGCACATGGGAGTCAACAATCCAAGATAATATAAATGTGTCTCTCACACCACATGTTAGCGCACCATTTTCTTAAATTTGAAATTGGTAGGCAAACTAGCTGCATCTTACTTTGGAAAGCTGTTCCTAAATATTAATAGGAGCTACCTTTCTGGGAGATCAATGACAGGTACCCAGTAGCAACCATCACCTCCCCACAGGTATTTCTTTTCCTTGCCCCATTTCTTAGTTAAAAACAATATTCAAGTTTTGTCCATTCTTCCAAGGCATTTCCTGTAAACTGAAAATATCTTCCCATCCCTCCAGAAGGACTCACTACAGAGATCAGCTCCAAGAGGCTGTAGTAAATCAGACAGGACTGATGATGGATACTCACTGTGAAGGGCAGACAGAGGAATGCTTCTTTCTCGTTCACCTGATGACTGAATACGGTACTTCCATTGGGTCTGTTAAACTCCAATGTAGCACTTACAGTCATTGTCTCATTCAAGTGGTTCATAAACAGACATGCTTTCTCAGTGATCTCGGTATGCAGCAGAGAGGGGACCAACACCATGTATTGACTAGAAAAAGAAAAAGACCCACCAGTCATTCCTTACTTAGTGCCCCCACACAACTGTGTTTCCCTCACAATCACTACTACCACCAACAGCTATAAAAAATGAAGAGCTAGATTGATAGCTGTGAAATTCTAAAAAACATTGCTTTCCTTCTCTGTCATTCTCAATCAGGAGAATAATATCTTATGCAAAGTATATTTCACAGACAATTCTAACTTTAAGGAAATATTTGAATTAACACCTACATTTATATGCACAAAAAAAATCAAATAAATGTTGTGGTTTTGGTTTTTTTGTTTGTTTTTTTTTCATTTTTACATAACTTACCAACCAGAAAAGCAGTTGACTAACTTGAGAGGATGCTTGATTAGGACAAAGGAAGAACTGAGTTCAAATCTTAATACTACACTCATTGTGGGACACTAAGAAAGTCAAAATCTTTCTCAGTGCCAATTTTCTCATCAGTGAAAGGGTACTGCTAATATTATGGGCTAAATGCAATAATATAGTGAAAGTATTGTTTAGATACCAGTTGTTAATGAAGCCCATACAATTTTATTTGGTTTAAAAATTTTTTAGATTTACAACTTGCCTGGGAATATATCTATTGCATAAAATAAAGTATGTAAGCCCCATTGTTTTGATATTCTTCATGATGTAAGCATTTATACTTGTGTGATACAAGAACTCTTTATATTCTTTTGGGTACCTGTCTACAAACATGGTGCCCCAGTCTACCCTCTGTTTTGCTGAGGTCATAGTACATAGTGAGATCAAAGAACAACTTAAACTTATATAGAAATTTAAGATTTATAATATACTTTCTTCACACATTTTATAGATTTTTTTTAACAGATTAAAATGTCCCATTTTACAAATAAGAAAAATGAGATTCAGTTTACATAGCTGCCCCATGGCAAAGTTGGAACTTGAGTATTATGAAGAAAAAATCTTCAAATTAGTAGTAAAGAAAAAACAAGGGCCGACTCACTGTCCCTGTAAAGTTCCTTTAGATTTATAATTATTTATTTATTGTTTTTAATAGGTTTTTTATTTTTAATCCTTATTTTTTTTCCTTCATTTTTCATTCTTTTTTTCCACTGGTAAGGGGAATAGCTATTTTCAAGTGTTAAGAGAGAGGCTTTCAAGATGGTTAATGTATGAAAAGTTTAAGAAATACTATCTCTTTGAAAAAAGTCAAAAATAAGTCAGATATAATGGTACTACTTAGACAATTAAAGTACCATATTCAAATTAACAGCTAAGGGGTCAGGGAATACAGTTGCTAGATTACTCCAGTTCCTGAATTTGAATCTTGTCTCAGATATTTCCTGATTTATGACAGGATTATGATGAGGATCTGGTGAAATTACATATATATGGCATCATAAACCTTAAAGCCTAGATTTTAGCTCTTATCTTCTTAAATAACAATTTAGTGCCTTCTTGCTGTCTTCCCAGGCAAATCAAACCCATGTGAGACTGCAGTCCACTTACTGGGGATTCTGATAAGTCTTCCTTAAGTGATAGTTAGGGACCAGACCTGGAGTTCTTTGGTTGCCTAGAGACATCATTATGACTTTAAAAAGCTGGAGGTGTGAAGGAGAATACAGGGAAAGGACAAGTGAAGGAGCTGAAAAACCCAGGTATCAGTGACTGCCAGACAAGATTAATTAAAAAAAGCAACCTCCATGAATATTCTAGTGAATAGCAGGGATTCTTAATATTGTAATACTTTCAAGGTGCTACATAACTGCAGCTTTCACCCACATTTGTTATTTTCTAACTCCTATCCCAGTTATAAAGAATTCTCAAAAGAACTTTGGTTACACCTCGGCTGAAAGATAAGGGGATTAATTGAGAGGCTGTATCTTAATTTGCATTTGTTTTCTATATGGAAAATAAATGGGTAGACCACCAATGATAGCTGCAGCTGGGAGAAGAATATGGCTACCCCCTGGGGCCTGAAAAGCAACAAGAATTAACTAAGGAGATCCTGAGAAACTGATGGGATAAATGGGATCTTGATTGCCCTTTCACCCTGCTATAGCTGTCCAGTCCCCTTGTTTACCAGCTACATCATCCCACTGAAATCTTACACTTCCAGAAAAGTGTAAACTTCCCAAAACCTCACTCCCAATCTGTATCTGCCCCTATCAAAAATCCCATTTCTTTGCTTCCTCAATCTCAGCAATTGTGCCATAAAGCAATTTCTTATTAGATATTAAGAACTGATCACTAGTTCCTATATAATGCCTTGGGGAGGAAATTTTTCTCAAAATATATGCATTTATGTGCATATATATAAACATAAATATTATATATACATGTATATGTTTGAGGGGGGCACTTGGAGGGGCAATATCTTATGTCCCAAAAAATGAATTTTTAAAGCTAGGATGGCAGGCTAATGGGGAGATATTTGAGAAGCAGTGAGCTTTCCAGGCTCTTAAGTAACCCCATGTCCTTCCCCAGATATTTTTCCTGTGTCTAAGTTTGGCCCTGGTAAAAGGAAGTGATTTCAAAAAAGTGAGAAGGAATAATAATAAGAAGGAAGAAAAAAATAGACAAGAGGGTCAGAGAAGCAAATACAAATGGAAAATTAAAAAGCAGAAAAGAGATTTGGATTGCAGACCTATGAGAAAAAAAGAGAAAGTTTCTTGCCAGGGTAGGACTGGGTTAGGGCTTACTGGTTCCCTTCCAGGCTGGCTCCTTTCTTTGTAAAGAGCTAAACTTTTCTGGGAAAACTTTGTAAATACCTCGAATTTTCTAGGAAAACTTACGGTTCTCCATTGATTCCAGTGACCAAGGTGAAGAGTAACAGAAGACCTAGATGAGGTAACCAGTCTCTCCCCATGGTGTTGGTAAGGGGAAGACAGGAAGGCCAGACAGACTCGTTGCCTTGTCCTTGCACTGTGAACTGTTCCTAAATACACTGGGTTTTATGCTTCTGCTTTCTGCAAACAAGAAGCCCTGCCCACACAAGCTAGACTCTCACAAAGGGTCATTACTCTGTGTTTGCTTCATTGCAGCCAAGCCTAATTTTTGGTAAATTCGAGGTCTGCTTCTGAGATAACATCTACATTCAAAATCGAGCCAACTTTTTTTCTGGTTTGACTATAAAATTTTAAGTTCCCTTTGCTGCTTCCTAACAAAACTACTTGAGGGCACACTTTGCTTTGAGGGGGCACTGCCATTACCTTCAAACATCTCTTTTTCTTTTCAGCACAGTATAAGAAATTTTACATACTGGAATGGTTGCCATTTCCTTCCCCAGCTCATTTTATAGATGAGAAACTGAGGCAAACAAATTTAATTGGGTCATTAGTAGGGGTCTGATGCCAGATCTGAATCCAGGAAGATGATTCCAGTTCAGCTCTCTATCCATTGCTAGTTAGCTGTCCTAAAAGGCTCTTATTTGAAATAAAAGCTATTTCTCAGCTAATTTCCAATAAGATCTAAATGGGATTTGGTTCAGATCAAGTTCAGATCTGTGAAGACCAGATTAATGTAAGGGTTGAATATGGGTTGAGATTAAGAATGGGGGAAGGAAGAAGGGTATCAAATACAAATTGGATTATTTCATAATTTTACCTAGGGCTGGAACTTATTGCCCCTATCATCTTCCACATCAAGAAACAAAAACACTTTCTCCCATCTGCACCAAGTCCTTTAAACTCTTAATCCTATGATCCTATGGATCACTGCATATGCAATGGACTGAAATTCAATTCTGTGCCATGTCCACCCATGTCCACTAGTATCTCTTCTCTTTAGGGGTGGAAAAGACAAAGTAGGGTAAAAAAGCCTTGAAGTAGGAATCATACATAAATTGGGAACCCTATTTAATGTTGACTTGAAGGATTTTGAAAAATATTTATGGAAGACCATGTGGAAGAACTTTAAAAAACATTTATGGAAGATCTACTATGTGGAAGACACATTACTGTTATCTGTAACAATAAAACAGGGGAACAATTGAAAGTCTACTCCAAGTTTAAGCATAGTTCATTGATAATATGATAGCATATAATATAATATATAATAGTGCACATATACATTGTACATATAATTGTACTATAATATAGAATATAAAATAGTCTTTACATAGATTTGATTGAAGGCTTGCAAAGTACTTTATAAATATCTCATTTTATCCTCATGGCAACCCTGGGAAGTAGGAGCAATTATTATCTCTATATTACAGATGGGGAATCTGAGGGAGCCAGAAGTTGTGCCTTGTTCAAGATCATAAGTTAGTAAATTTCTAAGGTAAAATTTCAACTCAGATCTTTATGACTTCTGGTCCAATTCTCTGTCCATTGTACCACTTAAGCCACAGTGGATCTGTCCAACTTGAAGTATTCAGTGATGTAAAGAAGAAAGAAACAAATGAGGAAAGGAAATAAGGAGAAGGAAGGGAGACCAGAACTTAGGAAAGCCATGGCAAGAATCAGAAAGCAAAAATTTTAGATTTCATACCAATTAAGAATTATCAAAGGGTGAACTGTAAGAGAATTTTACAGAGGAAATATCCACTTTCTTTATGTAATTTACCAGGCACTGAAACAACTTCCCCTCATCTTTAACCCTTTAACTTTTTAAGAAGTCCTTTGCAAGGTATTGGCTAAAATATACATACATTTCACTACTTTCCTTCCAAAAGAACAAGGTTTTAAGTCTACGTGTAATTTTTGTGACTGCAGATTATGGGAACATTTCTGCTGGTTACATATTAATCATCTTCCAACTCAGTTACTGGATATGACCAGATCTATTCCGTAAGCAGTTAGTCTACTTCAGTTAGGCACAGGCTGCCTCTCATTAGCCAAAATTCAAATCTACATGGAGCCTTACAATGTTCAAGAGTTCAGAGTAATCTTCCTCCAGATCAACTTACTGTATTTGTATATCAGAGTACCTAGTACTATGGCTGACCTGTCCATAAGAGAGACTATAAAAATATTACTTGCTTGATTATGCTCATTTCCAATTTTTCATTAGAAAGTGACCTGATATAAAAGTGTTAAAAATTAATTTCTCAAGCAATTGCCATCTAAATACTACAATACATACACATACTTGTTGTTCAATCCTTTTTTAATCATGTTTGATTCTTTGTGGCTCCATTTGGGGTTTTCTTGACAAAGATACTGATTTGCCATTTCCTTCTTCAGTTCACTTTACAGAGAAAGAAACTGAGGCAAATGAGGTTAAGGGACTTTTCCAGGATTCCATACCTAGTAGGAATCTGAAACCAAATTTGAACTCAGTAAAGTGAGTCTTCTTGACTCCAGGCTGGGAACTTTATCCACTATGTCACCTAAAAGCCATATGTTCATACATATTTATATACAACCATGCAAATATATTTTAAATAGTTCTTCAATAAATTTCACCCTCTTTGGATGTGGACATTCCCTCCAATATTTAAGATTACAGCATATTCATGCCTTTCTATCCCTGGTAACTTGCATTGGTTTGCAACAGGGGGGTCCCCCAAACATACTTGGTATCTTTACATTCTCTTGACATTCCAAGAATATCATTAGAATCTCTGCTATATGATCAGCCTTTCTTCTTTTTTTTCCCCCTATAATCACAGTTTTTGATGATGCCCTTTACCCCATTTCCACTGGATAATTTCTTCTTTGGGACATGGAGCAGCTTGCTTTTGACCATCATGCATACTTTTATTGACCTTTAAGTGATCTTCAAGCTTGATTTTTTGGAAGCCTCAGGACTCACAGCTGGCAATATAGTTTAGGGACAAGTATTGTTTAAAAGATTGGCCTTTGTTGTAGAGAAAAGCTTAAGGTCATCCAAAAAACTCTGGAATTTCTTAAAGACAAATGGTAAAAGTCAACTGGCACAGAGGAGCATCTGGAGGACTTCACCACCTCCGAAGTTCTTTCTTCAGCTTGAATTCTTCATGACAGAGGACAGTGCCTTTGGAGATTGTATATTTCCTTTACTTTGCTTGATATGAATAATCACAGGATGCTCAAACAAGTTATCTTGAGAGTATTTATGAGTGAAACTAGAAGACAATGAACAGATAAAAATGGAAAAGATCTATACGTATGTTTGTGTCATTCTTTTTCATCATCAAGCACATGCAGACTCAGACATTAACATTCTATTATTGAGAAAGGATTGTTTTATCTTTTTCTTTGTATATTCAGTACCTAGCACACGATATTGGGATCATAGATCTAGAACTGGAAGAGAACCTTAGAAGGCATCTAATCCAACCTCCTCATTTTCCAAATGAGAAAACTGAGGCTGAGAAAAGTCAAGGAACTTACATGAATAATAAATGGCAGAATTAGGATTTAAATTCAGATCTTTTGGTCCCAAACTTTTTCCATTGTATTGAATTAAAGTCAAAATGACATTGAGGGATGAAAAAAGCAGCTAGATTAAACCAAGTACATATAGAGAAAGCTAACACTGGAAGCAATGAAATTTTTAGGAAATGATTCTCAAAGTATATAAAGGAGGGGAAAAACAGGGGTATCTAAAAGCAAGGGGGAAAATGTTTAGGTTTTTTTTAAGAAATCAAGAGAATATTATTAATTACCAACCCATATAACCTATTTTTATTAAAAAATCTATTTTATTTTTCTACATTCCAACTATATAAAATGTTAATGAACATGATCCATATATCTAGGGCATTCTGGAATGAGAGTGTTAGAAGCAAAATGAGAGCTTTTCTAACTAATAGCCCACAATACCATCACATGATTAACAGAGGAATTAGGAAAGCTGCATTACACAATTTCTGCTTTTTGTTTTTCTGTTTACAAAAAAGCATTTAATGTAGTAGAGTAACATGACTCTCCTCCATCTGTCTCCTACATTGCTAGGTCATTGTCTGATTCTCTGTAAACCTATTTGGGGTTTTCTTGGCAAAGATACTGGAGCGATTTGCCATTTTCTTCTTCAGCTCATTTTACAGATGGAGAAACTGAGGTAAGCAGGCTGGAGTGACTCGCCTGGGGTCACACAGCTGGTACAGATCTGAGGTCAGATTGGAATTCTGGTTCTCCTCACTCCAGCCCTGTCACTCTATGCACTGTGCCACCTAGTGGTCCATCTTTAATCAAATTAGACAAATTTCTTGAAAGATATAATACCCAATAACAATTATTTGATAATCCTTTAATTATTCTAGAAAACAGTGAACTGATTTTTTTGTAACAAAATGAAACCATTTAATTTAATTCCCTCCATTTTTCAATTAGGAAGATTAAATTTCTTGCTCAGGGTCTCAGAGTATCTGAGATGAGAGCTAAACCCGGAGTTTCTGACTCATTAGTGTTCCTCCTTCCCCATTCCTTCACTTCTCTTTTTTCCTCCTTTCCTTTCCTTTTGTTATTTAAGGAATTTTGTTACTGACTCATATTTTCATAGATTGTAATTTCCAGATGAATGTTCTTCTAGGATATTCGTCCTTTTCTTAAAGAGAGACTGAACTATTTGTTCTTGTGCTATTATCAGATAAAAAACAGGAGGTGAATGCAGGAAATATTCATGTAGAATAATCGTATTCTAGAATTGGAAGGAATATTTGACTAGTAATCTAAACCAGTAATGTTAAACTTCCTTTCTCTTTCCTTCCCTTTCTCTTTTCTTCCATTCTTCCTTCCCTCTTCCTTCCTTCCATCCTTTATTCTTTCCATCCATCCTACCTTCCTTCCTTCTCTTCCCTTCTTCTCTTTTTCCTTCCTTCTCCCAGTGAGGAAGCTCACTCTACCTAAACGGACTATTAAGTAACTTCTACAAATTATGGTGTAAGAGATTTACACATGGCATTGAGATTTTAAGTGCCTTATCTCTGATTATACAACCAGCACATACCAAGGCAGAATTTGAACACAAATCTTCCTGAATCCAAGTCTGGTTCTCCATTCACTATACCATACTGCCTCCTCATCTTATCTATAAAATAAGGAAATGGACCTAGATCAAGAATATCAAACACAGACTGATATTATTGTGAACTGAGCCAGATCAACATATAATTGATTAATACTTAACAAAATAAATAAAAACACAATAGAGATGATATTAATACGTGGCTTCCTAAATCAATAAATAGTCTTCAGGGATCCTTATTTATGGTTTAATGGTCACTATTTCTTTTTGAGTTTGACACCACTATTCTAGATGAACTCTAATAACCATTCCAGGTCTAGCCAACTATGATACTACATAAATATCCCCTTGATTCACTTTCTGATTCTTATATAATAATGGGATAAGAACTGTTTAGTCTCTCTTTAAGAATAGGTAGAACATCCTAGAAGAACATATAGGAATTATAATCTAGGAGGAATTAGTAACAAAGATCCTTAAATGAAAAATCTTTTAATTCTTGAAATCCAAAGGATTTAACTAAACTATGGTCTTTTATTTGTTTTGGTTGGTAAAATAAATACAGCAAATTAAACAAACTATTGCATAGTATGGAAATATTTTCACTGCTACAGATGAAAATCAATCATATTTACCTTTCTTTGATCAGGCCTTCAAAACTTGCCAAATTACGTAAAATTCTTTTCCTATACACCCTTATTAGATGTATAGATTTTCATGTTTTGATAAAAAAAAAATTTGGATTTGGATACTTAAAACAAGTGTTCCAAAAATTCTAGTAAAAGCAAAATTTTCAAACATGTTTACAGTATAGAAAAATGATAACATCTAATTCTAAGAAGAGAGATGTTTGCAAAGTGTTGAGCAATTCTAAGTGGGAGTAAAATGCCAATGTACTAGAAAGGTCACTGGACAGGGAGTCAGAAGAAGGGAAAGGTTCCAAGTACCAGCCTTGCTACTAACTGTATCACCTTGGATAGATCACTTAATATAATGATATAAAGGAGGATTGACTAGATGATCTCTAAGTTTATATCATTTTTCAAAGTCTATAATTCTTATGCAAATATAATATTATAGTCTCTTTTGCTGATTATCCTTCTTCCTCCAAGAAAAAAATATGAAATGGCTTTGAGATTTCATTTAAGTGGTTGGAAGGACTAAGAAAATATCTGAAGAAAAGCATAAGGAATGCATGAAATAACATAGAAGAGTTGGAAAGACTTCATAAAGAAATTAACACCTTGATAAAATACAACAATAAATAAAAGAACAAAGTTATGAGGCAGAAAAAGCAGAGGACATATGAGATGTCTATGACCAAAAACAACTGATTTAGAAAACAAGGAGATGATGACATAAGAAATATCAATTTCCCAGAAAATTACATAAAATTATACAAAGAAACAAAAAAAAAATCTGAGTGTCAATTTCCAAGAAATTGCCTAGAAGACCCTGAATCAGAAGGCAGATGAGCAGAATCTGCAGGTTCACATCTAAGAGAAATCTCAGCTTAAAACATATCCCAAACTATAAACTCTAAATCCCAGAATTCCCAGGGCAAAAAATACACTTCAATTAGGAATTAAGAAGTCACATGCCAACTAGATAAGGGCTAGATGATAAACTGATTATAATATCATTTATTAAAAGGAAAAAGAGCTTTGTGTCCAAGAATTAGTTATCCTACAAAGCTGAACATAATTGCAAAGGTTTTTTTTAAAATAACTTTTAGCAGAATCAATTACATTCAGACATTGTCCTTGAAAAAACCAGAGCAGGAAACTTTTCAAAGACTCACCCAGCAGATAAAAGAAACTTTAAAAAGGTTAAACAAATTAAAACAACTAATAAGGGCAAAGTGATAAATCTGTACTTGGATAATGAAAAAGAAGAGAGAAAAACTATAGTCCTGCCAGATTCCAGAAGGTAAAAAGATAGTCATGTAAAAAAACCAAAAACTAATAAACACTTTTAACAAAGGAGAAAGGAAGAACCTAATATTTCTGATAATTGAAAAAACACAGGAAAAGATTATTCATTGATAAGCTGGAGAGTATCCAGCAAAAAGCAACCACAATGTTGACAGACCTTGAGTATTGCCATATGAATGAATACCTAGGTGAAGGAAATGGAGATGTTTAGCCTGGAGAAAAGAAAACTTAGGGGATAAAGGATAGCATGCACAAATATTTAATTGTCCCATAGGGGAGAGTCTGGTTTATATGTGGCTATAAAAGGCAAAACTAGGAACAATGTGTAGAAGGTATCAAAAAAAGTTTTTTAGGGTTGCTAGAAAAATTTCTGGCAATTTGAGAGCTGTCCAAAAATGGAATGTCTCTTGAAGTGGTAGATTTCCACTTATTGAAAGTCTTCAAGCAGAGTCTGAGGGGACCACTTTTCAGGTATGTTATACTGGGGATATGAGGTATGAATTAGACCAGAGAGATATGAAATTATAGGCTGATTCAAACCTAGAAATGGGCTGGATGTTGGATAAGGAGATCACAAGAACCTCGCCTGGGCCCAACGATACCACCAATAGTAAGATTGGGGGCAGTTAGATGGTTCAGTGGTTGGAGCACCAGCCCTGAAGTCAGGAGGACCTGAGTTTAAATCTGGCCTCAGATACTCAACACTTCCTAGCTGTGTGACTCTGGGCAAGTCACTTAACCCCAATTGCTTCAGGAAAAAAAAATTAGTAAAATTGGAATGGTAGAAAATGGAGCTAAGTAGATAGAGTGAAGTGAGTTTGGGAGGTAGAGATGAAAAGATATTGAGGACAGAATACAAAAAAAAAGGCAAAAATCAGCAACTGAAGTGTGGCCTGAGAAAGGGAGAGGTTGGGAGAGAAAACTGGAATTGGACTGAAACGACACTAGAATGAATGAATGAAGTATTTATTAAACACTTAATTTGAGCACTGTGCTAAATGCTGGGAGTACCAATAGAAAAGCAAGACACTCCCTGCTCCCAATTTGGCTTGCCTGTCCTGTATTTGGCAGTTGGCAGAAAGTACCAAATAAAAATATTGAATGCTTGTTGGTGGAGTTGTGAACGAATCCAACCATTTTGGAGAGTAGTTTGGAACTATGCTCAAAAAGTTATCAAACTGTGCATACCCTTTGATCCAGCAGTGTTACTACTGGGATTATATCCCAAAGAGATTATAAAGAAGGGAAAGGGACCTGTATGTGCACGAATGTTTGTGGCAGCCCTTTTGTAGTGGCTAGAAACTGGAAACTGAATGGATGTCCATCAGTTGGAGAATGGCTGAATAAATTGTGGTATATGAAAATTATGGAATATTACTGTTCTGTAAGAAATGACCAACAGGATGATTTCAGAAAGGCCTGGAGAGACTTACACGAACTGATGCTAAGTGAAATGAGCAGGACCAGGAGATCATTATATACTTCAACAACAATACTAGATGATGACTAGTCCTGATGGATCAGGCCATCCTCAGCAACAAGATCAACCAAATCATTTCTAATGGAGCAGTAATGAACTGAACTAACTATACCCAGAAAAAGAACTCTGGGAGATGACTAAAAACCATTACATTGAATTCCCAGTCCCTATATTTATGCACACCTGCATCTTTGATTTCCTTCACAAGCTAATTGTACAATAATTCAGAGTCTGATTCTTTTTGTACAGCAAAATAATGTTTTGGTCATGTATACTTATTGTGTATCTAAGTTATATTTTAATATATTTAACATCTACTGGTCATCCTGCCATTTAGGGAGGGTGGGGGGGGTAAGAGGTGAAAAATTGGAACAAGAGGTTTGGCAATTGTTAATGCTGTAAAGTTACCCATGTATATGTCCTGTAAATTAAAGGCTATTAAATAAAAAAAAAAAATAAAATAAAATAAAAAAAAAATATTGAATGCTGATATCATTCTTTTTCTTCCCTCTGCCCCACTCATATTCTTTAAAGAAAAGGGGGACAGGGAGGGGAGATAAAGATATAGGAAACAATTACATATAATTGATAATATAAGGGATTTGATGAAGGAAAAAATGATTGTAGCCCCATATTCCATCCTGGATTATTTGCATAAGATTTTTCTTATTATTATTCATGGGCACAGCTAGGTAGGATAGAGTGCTGGGTCTGGAGTAAGGAAGACTGAGTCCTAGGTCCAAATATGACCTCAGACATTTACTAGCTGTGTAACCCTGCGCAAATCAATTAAACCTAACTGCATCAGTTTCTTCATCTATAAAATAAGCTGGAGAAGGAAATGGCAAACTATTCCAATTCCTTTGCCAAGAAAACCCTAAATGGAGTCATGAAAAGAATGAACATGAAAACAATTGAAATCAATGAACAACAACTTTTCATTGGTGAAAATGGTGGTGATGTTTATGCTTATGTAAAAAGCTTATGCTTCCAGAACTTGGGGGGAAAAAAGGGCTTCTTGTTTCTTACTTTGAAAGAAGACACATTTAGTTCCAGAGTTCCTTTAGGCAGAAACCTAAAGAGAAAGAAAAAAGATTTTGGAAGGTAGACACGTAAAGTCCCTCCCCATGTCTCTGATTTCCAACTTGCATTGTTAGAGATGGAGAGGAATTTCCCTTTGGATAAGATTGGGGCGTCTCTCCATTGAGCTGAGATATCTTGATCCTAGTAAAAGTTTATTTACTTTTCTGATTTCTTTTTTCTATCTGCTTGGATAAATGAGTTTATTCATTATTTGTGATGATTTTTTGTATAACTAGTATTTTTTGGAAAGGAACCAACATAAGCTTTGAACATGAGCTACATTCTCTTCTTTAAAGGATAGTGACCAGACCCTTGGAAAGTTGAACCTCAAAATCATTTTCCCAAGACTATTTAAAGAAGCAGATAGATATAATTCTAATCCAATACCCCTCCTCTAGGGAGAGCAAAGTGGCCAGTCTCATAGTTCTTTCTCCAGCTCCCCTCCAGGCAGGAATCAAAATCTACCTTGGGAAAAAAATAAGTAATAATTGCAGAAATATCTATTCATCTCTCCCCATAAGCTATACTAACCTGTGCTATACCAGAAGAGAGAGATCACTGAAGGCTTCCAGCCTTGTGTTAGAAATTGGGATCTGTGGCTAGTATGAGGAAAAGGGAAATGATAGATGTTGGAGAAGATGTGGGAAATTTGGGACACACACAGAGCAAGTTTAATCACTAAGTAATTCCTAAAGAAAAGGAAAAAGAAGGTTCCCACCTCAGGAAAGCTGAATCCCTATTCCAAGAGGTGAAACTATACACAGAGATAATGGAATTGGTACGGACTGGAAGCCACACCTTTCCATCCTGTAAGGAACCAGCCATCCTAGGTGAAAACCCACCTGATCTCTCAGCACCTAACCCAGCCACGGGGGCCTGGTACCAATCAAACTCTAGGGACCAGCAGTCACTGAGGGAGGAGATCTCTGCTCCTTCCCTCAAGGCCCTCTCAGATGCCAGCCATTCCACCCTGGAGCTCTCTCAGAGGAAGGACTCGGCAGGACCCGCACTGGATAAGCTGAGCTCATGGGTCTTTGCCTCTCTTGAAGTGAACGGAGCCATCAGTAAAACAGACAAAATCTTGTTGCTCAGAAGCCAGGTCCTCTGCAGGGGGAGTCCATTGGGCCAAGAGGAAGCAGGGTTCCAGGCAGGACCTGCCCTGGACAAAGTCTCTGACACAATAGCCATTTGTTTGTGAAAGGCACAGACACTGGGCAGAGTGTGCAAAATAACCCAAGCAAGGGTAACTTTTAAGGTATCATTTCCCAGTGAGAAATAAAAGCCTCCTGTGTTCTACTCACATTATTAGAGGGACCATATTGCATCACCTAACTCCTAACTGGCAATTCTGGACAAAGAACAAGTGTGTGATCCTGTGGCACTTACTGAGTAGGATTGAGTAACAAGTAAGCATCTGTTCTTCAAAAATGTATGGTCCTTTTGGGGAAGCAGGAGCTCCAGGAACCTAATGGTCACTCATTCTGACCACTTCTTCATCCCTGACCCATGTTCTACTAAACTTGGTCTTTAAGAATAGCACAAGAGGGGCACTGAGGTGGCACAGTGGGTAGAACACCAGCCCTGAAGTCAGGAGGACCCGAGTTCAAATCCAGCCTTAGACACTTAACACTTCCTACCTGTGTGACCCGGGGCAAGTCACTTAACTCCACTTGCCTCGAGTGGAAAAAAAAAAAAAGAACAGCATTTATAATAGTATCTGGCACATAGTAGGCACTTAATAAATGTTTGTTGATTTACTGAACATAGATTTCCAGAAACCTGGGTCTGGAATCCGCATGAGACATTTGGACAGCCTGCTTTAGATCTTCCAAGGATGTAAACTATTCTGAATGCTATTTGAAAATGGCAAACTTGACGATGAATCAGTAAATGATAATCAAGTGGAAAAATTGAATTCTCCAAAATCCCAGGAGTCTCTGAGCTCGTTTCCTCCCTCTGTTCCTTCTTTCTTTCTTCCTTCCTTCTCTCTCCTTCTTTCTTTCACTTTCTTTCCTTCTTCCTTGATCTCTTTTTCCTTTCCTCCTTCCTCCCTCCCTCTCTTTTTTCTTCCTTCTTTCCTTCTTCCTTTCTTCCCTTCTTCCTTCTCTTCTCTTCTTTCTTTCTTTTTTCCTTCTTTCTTCTTCTTCTTTCTTTTCTTTTTTTTTTCTGAGACAATTAAGATTAAGTGATTTGCCCAGGGTCACACAACTAGGAAGTGCTAAGTGTCTGAAACCAGATTTGAACTCAGGGATTCAAGACTTCAGGGGTGGTATTCTAGCCACTGCACCACCTAGCTGGCCCTCTCTTTCTTTCTTTCCCTCCTTCCTTCCTTCCTTTCTTTTCTTTCTTTCTTTCTTTTCTCCTTCCTTCCTTTTTCTTTCTTCTCTCCTTCCTTCCTTTCTTTTTTTTCTTTCTTCTCTCCTTCCTTCCTTTTCTTTCTTTCTTCTCTCCTTCCTTCCTTTTCCTTCTTTCTTTCTTTCTTTCTTTCTTCCTTTCTTTTCTCCTTCCTTCCTCCCTCCTGTCCTTCCTTCATCCCTTCCTTCTTTCCTTCCTTCATGGAAGAGTAGTGAGTATCAGTAACTTGTTCTAAACCACACCTTGAATCCTCTGGGTTATTCCTGCCTACTGATTTCTCCAAAAACTCAATGAGGGGACTAGACCTTAGATTTTCTCAAGGCTAAATTTCCCACCCTTTATCTCTCAAACCATATGATCTAGGACCTCTGCCACTGTGGCCTCATTATGCCATCAGTGGAGTGCCCTCAGGAAGGCTCCTTTCAGATCTCTGCCCAACATAAGGTGGCAGTGTGAGAGAGACTTCAGATAATCCTGGAGAAGGATGGTGAAGGTATGCTGGACTTCTCAGATGGAAGCAAACTGCTACTGACTAGTCTTGGTCATGGGAATGAGGGGGAAGCATTATAAACAACCATACCCCAAACCTGAATGCCCTAGTCTGTAACATTTTTGAGTTCAGGAACATTTGTAGTAAAGGACAAAAACAACTCTATTCAGCTCTTTACAATCCACCATCAGCTCCCAGGTTCCATCTGCCTTCTTCACTGGCAACAGAGGATTGTAAAAGCAAATGACATAATCAATTGCCCCAGCCTCCTTCATCTCCATCACTAAAGAAGAAATATTTTTCACCACAATGGAAGCCCAAAACATGGGACTTCCACCTGACCCTGCTCTTGGTAAGATGAATAAGCAATTTCCTCAACTCTTCATTATCTGTCACTGCCTCTATATACCTGTTGCCAAAGCCTTTTCATTTCCTTCTTGAAACATTTCTCAAATACTTCCCCTTCTTTCCTCTGAGACTGCCAACTTTCTGGGGCAGGTTCTCATCACCTCCCATCTGGGCTGTTGCAATAGTCTGCTGGTGGGTCAACCTGCCTCGAGCCTCTGACCTACTCCAGCCTGTCTTCCATTCAACCACCAAAGTGATTTTTCTAAAACGCATGTCTGAACAAGTCACCTACATTTTCAATAAATTCCATTTGTTCCTTATCACTTCCAGGATCAAATACAAAATCCTCTTTTTGAAAGCTCTTTTTCTTTAACCTTACCTCTTACCCCCTTACTTTTCCAGACTTTTTTTTACACATAGCACATACTTTATGATCCATTGACACAGACCTCTAGGCTGCTCCATGAACAAGATTCTCCATCTCTCAGCTCCAGGCATTTCCTCTGGCTGTCACCCATGCCTGGAATTCTTCCCTGTTTCATCTCTGCCTTCTGGCTTCCTTCAAGTCACAGCTAAAATCTCCACCTTCTATAGGAAGTCTTTCCCCATCCTTCTTAATTCTAGTGCCTTCTATAAACTATTTACTATTTATGCTATATGTAGCCCATTCATAAATTTGTGTTTGCTTGTTGCCTCCTCCATTAGTTTGAAAGCTCCTTGAGGACAGAACTTGTCTTTGGCTTTTCTTTATATCCCTTTATTGAGCACAATACTGGATGGATACTTTTGGGGTACTCAATAAATGCTAATTGATTCACTGAGAGATAGCTGAAAGGGCCCACACAGATGCTGACTCCTAAGCACATTTTCTCCATGAGACACTTTCTCTCCATGGTCTTCCTTTTGTAGCTTCCCCAGAATGATTTAAATGAAGAACTGGGCTTTGGAAGATGCCTTGGGCTTGAATATGGCTAAAGGCCTCTAGAATCCCAGACTTCTGAATTTCCCTGTGAAGTTTTACTAGCAACCCATGAGCTGGGAATCCATTGCTTTCTTATCAATTCCATATTTCAGGAGCCACATCCAGAGCTCCCTCCTGGGAATAGTTTTATTCCCCTCTGTCCACTTAGCAAGACAGCAGACTTTATGACTCATCCTTATTTTCAATGTCTATTTGTATTGAGAGCAATACTTACCCAAGCCACAAATATTCTGACTTCCTGCTCAAATTTCACAGTTCATTAGCTTCCAGATACAAGGTTATGTGGTGGGGTAGAACCACAACTGAAGTCCAAAGTCTAGTAGGAATTTATCTTTCTAAAAGACAGAATCTAATTGTCCCTGAAACAAGTTAATGATAGAATGTGAGGAAAGGGAACTGTATAAATCTAATATATCACATCCATTTCCTTTAGGACTTTTGTCCCATTCCTTACAGATCCCAATTAAAGAAGCAACATAATAGGAATTCATCTTCATGAATCTAAAAAGAGGCTCTAATAAGTTTAGCTAATTTTAGTAAGTGCCCAGAGAGCCTTTCAGATTGATGAACTCAGCTTCAGAGAGCATTTTTGCTTTGCTCCATTTGACCATGCCTTCTGAGACCACTGCTCCATGACTTCAGGATTGTGTGTGATCTCATGCAACCACTCCAGCTCTGAAGGTGGAGATCTGCTCACTCCCTGCTCCTTCAAGCCAAAAAGTCACCCCATTTCCTAAAGGAGTGATAGGATAAAACAGAGTTCTCCTCTTTTCCTGGCCACATGGTTCCTTGTTCCCCACCCAGACCCCTACCTTTTTTCCTTTCTAGCTTTGCATACATGTTAGACACTCTGAGATGAATTTACCCCAAAGATGAATTCTTATAGAAGAATGACCCACCTAAGTTCATTCGTAAATGATTAAAAATATCCTACACCATCATATCCTCTCAATCCAAGTTATTTTAAACCCAAAACTAACATTGTTCACACTGTTTTCAGTTGCCCATTGACTGCTCCATAAGTAACAAACTAGCTTCCACCTTAAACTTTCTCTTTCTCTATTATCTCACTTAAGTCTTGGCTCTTTCCTCATGATCCAACTTCATTGGCTACTTTTCCAGCACTGGCTATACTTTTACTTTTAATTCCAAATCACTGGTTGTGGTAGTGACATTGAAAACTACTTGTTCCCCTTTACCATTTCCAGGTTCTTCCTCTATACCATCACTCAGTAACTTCTCTTGCTTTGAGATCCACCTCATCTATATTTATTATTCATTCAAGATTTTGGTACCAATTAGCTATTGATATCTAGGCTATTCTGCTTTCCTCAATAAATTAGATCTCTCTCTCTCTCTCTCTCTCTCTCTCTTTCTCTCTCTCTTTCTCTCCTCCCTATCTCTTGCCTTCAGACTAGGAGAATTCAACATACTCCCTGAAATACCTAACTTCCCAGTTCCTCAAATTACTCATTTTATATAATCTACTCATACACTCTACTTCAGCTACACACAAAATAGTTAATACTCTTGATTATGTTGCCACCATAAGTGTTCAAATTCCATATTTGTAGTTTCTGAAATTCCTTTATCTGCCTACAATCTCTTGTCATTTCAACCCTCCCTCTGCTTTCAATCCCTAACCCAATTTTTCATCCTCACTCACACCAATTCCTGTACCTTTCAGTTCTTTTTTTTCTGACCACCAACCTTGCCTCCCTTCTACATCTTGACCCATTGTGAATGATTTTACCATTACTGTCCTTTTCTCTTGAGTCCCTTACCTTCTTCTTGTACTCAATCTCTTTTTGCTGGATCTGTAGATCATGCCCAATAATAATAAGTATTCCCAAAACAATATCTTGGACTCTCTTTGCTTCACTCCCTATAGTATTTCATGGTTATCTCATTAGCTCACACGGATTCAGTTACCTCTAACCAGATGATTCTCTTCATTCCTCCTCACACCACATACAACAGAAAGCTATTGCTCTGTTTGCCTCAAGTCTCTTCCCACTCCAGTCCATCTTCTACTCAGATTTCAAAGTGACCATTATAAGTCCTATTCTGGCCATGTTGTATTTAATATATTTTAGCTACAAAGTCAAGATGGCAGAGTGAGAAGTCACAACTTTGTCTCAGCTTCCCCAAAGCCTTTTCCATAATAACCTAAAAAAATGTGCCATACCAAATTCTGAATGGGAAAGTCAATACAAGGTCACAGTGGGTCATTTTTCCAAGCTTAATGCAATTTAAGAAGAAGGAGAAATCTATGGACAGCTGGGAGGAGGGGGAAGCAATGGCCAGGAGTGAATACTGATTCTGGCAGTGGCAGCAGCAACAGGAAGCAGTCCTGTGCCCAGGGACAGAAAGGGGACTGAATACCTGAGTGGAAAGTAGTTCCAAGATAGTCAAATTCAAGAAAAAGCAAAGCCCCACACAGCAGAGCAGCATAAACCAATATGACAGTAACCAGACCTCTTCCTGGATCACATCATGTTGAAAGCACTGAAAACTTAAGAGGCCCCTAGAATGATCTGTAAAAGCAGCAGAAAGACCCAAACATAGGAGCTCAAAACATTCATTCTTCTCCTCCCTCCCCACAAACAGGTAAGCAAAGTCCAATTCTAACATAAAGTCCAAAGTTAAAAAGTACATCAGAAAAGACGTAAACTAAAAAAGAACCTGACCATAAAAATTTACTATGGTGACAGGAAAGTTTAAGAGCAAACTCAGAAGAATACAAAGACTTAAAAATATCTACAAGCAGATTAGACACAAAACCAAAAAGAATTTCTAAAAAAAACTGAGGAAGAAAGCAAAAAAAATTTTTTAAATCAAATAAGAGGCCTTACATGTGATATTTAAAGAATAATACTATATAATCTGTTTGAAAAAACAAGTAAAGGAGTCCTACCAAATTCTTTCTACAACACAAATATAATTTTCATATCTAAATCAAGGAGAGAGAAAAATGAAAACCATAGACCAATTTCCCTAATGAATATTGATACAAAAATTGTAAATAAAATACTAGCAAGGAAATTATAGAAATACATTATAAAGATCATATACTATGATCAGGTCATAGTTATACTACAAATGCAGGATTGGTTTAATATTAGGAAAATTATTAGCATAATTGAGACATAAATATTAAAGACATCAAAAAAATTCATATGATTATTTCAATAGATATAGAAAATGCTTTTGACAAAATATAACTTCCATTCCTATTTTTAAAAAAATATTAGAAAGCATAGGAATGAATGAGTTTTTTCTGAAAATTATAAATTGTATCTATTTAAATCAAGAATGAGCATTATTTCTAATGGGGAAAATTTAGACACCTTTCCTTTTTTTTTTTTTTAATAGCCTTTTATTTACAGGTTATATGCATGGGTAACTTTACAGCATTAACAATTGCCAAACCTCTTGTTCCAATTTTTCACCTCTTACCCTCCACCCTCTCCCCAAGATGGCAGGATGACCAGTAGATGTTAAATATATTAAAATATAAATTAGATACACAATAAGTATACATGACCAAACCGTTATTTTGCTGTACAAAAAGAACTGGACTCTGAAATATTGTACAATTAGCCTGAGAAGGAAATCAAAAATGCGGGTGGACATAAATATAAGGATTGGGAATTCAATGTAATGGTTTTTAGTCATCACCCAGAGTTCTTTCTCTGGGCGTAGCTGGTTCAGTTCATTACTGCTCCATTGGAAATGATTTGGTTGATCTCATTGCTGAGGATGGCCAGGTCCATCAGAACTGGTTAGACACCTTTCCAATAAGATCAGGAAAAAAGGTCAAGTATCAATATTGTACCAATTCAATATTCAATACTGTACCAAAAATAAAAGGAAATAGGTTGTCCTGTAATAATCACAGTAATTCTGGCCAGATTCTTGCCAGAGTCTTCCTTAAGAGACTAATTTTTCTCTTGGAAGATAGTCATCTATTTGAGAGTCAGTATGACTTCAGAAAGGGCCAAGGAATGATCAATATGGTGTTTGTTACACGATTTCAAGAAAAATACCAGGAGTAAAATAGAGGTCTTTATACAACATTTGTTGATTAATTAAGGCTTTTGATGCTATCACTTATCAGGGTTTGTAGAAAATCATTGCAAAATTTTGGTTGCCCAGAGAAGTTCATCAATATTATATGTCAGTTTCAAGACATCATGCTTACCTGGATTTTAGATAACGAATCATGTGCTCATGTTCTCCCAGTCACCAAGGGAGTGAAGCAGAGCTATGTGCTTGGTCTGGTTCTTTTTAGCATGATGTTTTCAGCAATATTGTCAGACACCTTCAACACTGACACAATCAACATCAAGGTCAGCTGCTACACTGATGGTAAATTATCTAACTTGAAAAAGGAGTTGTATGATTTTCTGTTCACTGATGATTGTGTATTCATTGAATCCTTTGAGGCTGAGATACAACAAAGTGTGAATCAGTTCTCTGCTCCTTTGGCTAATTTTGGCCTAACAATTAACTACCAAGAACACACAGGTGCTCCATCAGCCAGCACCACATCATCCACATGTGGAACCACTAGTTACAGCAAATGGAGAAATTCTGAATGAATCATGGGTTACAGAAAATAGAAAAATCCACTTCCCTTAGCAGTAAAGTTTCCAGGAACAGGTGATGAGGTAGATGAATGCATGTATTGCCAGAAATAGCTCAATTTTGGGGAGGCTCTGAAGGAAAATGTGGGAGAAAAGAAGTATTAGACTGCTTATCATAGTAAAGGTCAAAGAGCTAGGGGGCCGATCTCATTGTTGTATTCCTGTAAAACTTGTGCAAGGAAACTGAATCACTTCCATTTGAATTGTCTTAGGAGGATGCTAAAGGTCACCTGACAAGATAAAGTACCAGACACTAAGGTCCTTTTTTGAGCTGAACTACCATTCAAACTCTGCTGTGGAAAGTATAAGTCTGATGGATTGGCCACATTGTCAAGATGACAAAAGTACATTTGCCTAAAAGATTATTTTCCAAAGAACTTATATACAAGGCAGGTCAGGAGAAGTGATACACTGATCCTCCCAAGGTCTTTCTGGAGAATTTTGCAATCAAGTGTGAGACATGGGAAACACTGGCACAGGATCACCCAGCACGGTGTGCCTACATCAAAGAAAGCACTGTGCTCAGTAGAACTGAAATAGCTTAAAAGAAACATGAGATGAGCACATTTTAGAGACATTCCTATTCCAAATGTTCATAGGACTATTTGTGCCCAAACTGTGGTCGAGGTCTAAAATGGTCCAAACAGTCACAGTTGGACACACTGTACTTTGACCCCAACATAGTGATGTCATTTCAAGAATGAAAGACAACAATCAACCAAGAAATATTAGCTATGCCAGTAAGAAAGAGAAATTGAAGTAACAAAGTTAATAAGGAAATAAAACTTACATTTTTGTAGATGCTACAACAATATACTTAGAGAATCCTATAGAGTCAACTTTAAAAAGCAAATGAAATAATTAATAATATCAACAAAGTTATAGACTATAAAATAAACTTACATATATCATCAACATTTCTATATATTACTAAGAGGAAGAAATAGAAAGGGAAATTTCATTTAAAATAATTGCAAACAATCTAAAACACTTGGTTTTCTACTTGTCAAAAATACAGAAAAACCATATGAATACAACTACAGAATACTCTTCACAGAAATAAAAACAGATCTAAATTATTAGAGAAATGAGTGTACCTAGATAGACCAAGCCAATATAATAAAATGACAATACTACCTAAATTAATTTACTTATTTAATGCTACCATATCAATCAAACTACTAAAGAATTACTTTATACCAAAAAAAAAAAAAATACAAAATTTATCTGGAGGAAAAAACATCAAGAATATCAAGAGAATCATTGGAAACAATATGAAGAAAGAGGACCTCAAACCATACTACAAAGCTATAATCATCAAAACAATTTGATCCTGGATGAGAAATGATTGATAGATGAGAGGTGGTTTATCAACAGAATAAATTAGGCACACAGTATATAGAAGCAAATGAGCATAGAAACTTAGTATTTGATAAACCCAAAGATCTCAGTTAGTAGAGCTCAAACTCACTATTTGACAAAAGAGGACAATGAAAACTGGAAAGCAGTCTGATACACATATAGAACAACACCTCACACCCTATACCAAGATAAGCTCAAAATGGATAAATTATTTAGATATAAAGAATGATATCCTGAGAAAATTAGTAGATAATGGGAGAAATAATCTGTTAGATACAGAGATAGTAGAAAAAATTGTAAACAAACAAGAGATACAAAAGTTCAGTGGAGGTAAAATGGATAATTTTGATTACATAAAATTAAAGTTTTTGCATAAACAAAATCAAATCAGTCAAAGTTTAAAGAAAAGAAAAAATGGAAAGGGGGAACTGGCAGCAATTTTCTGATAAAAATCTTATTTCTAAAATTTATGTGTATAAAAATATTTCTTAATTGGTAGTCAAAGTATATAAATAGATAGTTTTCAGGGGATGAAATAAAAAATTTCAATAATCAAATGAAAAAGGCCTAAGTAGCTAATAATTAGAGAAATGCAAGTTAAAACTACTCTGAGCTACCACCTCATACCAGCATTGACTAGAATAGATACACTAATACAACATTGGTTAAAGCTATGATTTGGTCAAATCATTCTAGAAAATAATTTGGAACTATCCTCCCAAAAAAAAAAAACCCACAAGATTTTACATATCCTTTGCCCCAGCAATACCACTAGTAGGTCAAACTCCAAAGAGACAAAAAAGGAAAAGAACTCATATGTACAAAAATATTTTTTTTTTATTTAATAGCCTTTTATTTACAGAATATATACATGGGTAACTTTACAGCATTAACAATTGCCAAACCTCTTGTTCCAATTTTTCACCTTCTTACCTTCACCTCCTCTCTAGATGGCAGGATGACCAGTAGATGTTAAGTATATTAAAATATAAATTAGATACACAATAAGTATACATGACCAAAACGTTATTTTGCTGTACAAAAAGAATCAGACTCTGAAATATTGTACAATTAGCTTGTGAAGGAAATTAAAAATCAGAACTGGTCATCATTTCTGATGGATCAGGCCATCCTCAGCAACGAGATCAACCAAATCATTTCTAATGGAGCAGTAATGAACTGAACTAGCTATGCCCAGAAAAAGAACTCTGGGAGATGACTAAAACCATTACATTGAATTCCTAATCCCTATATTTATGCACACATGCATTTTTATTTCCTTCACAAGCTAATTGTACAATATTTCAGAGTCTGATTCTTTTTGTACAGCAAAATAACGTTTTGGTCATGTATACTTATTGTGTATCTAATTTATATTTTAATATATTTAACATCTACTGGTCATCCTGCCATCTAGGGAGGGGTGGGGGGGTAAGAGGTGAAAAATTGGAACAAGAGGTTTGGCAATTGTTAATGCTGTAAAGTTACCCATGTATATATCCTGTAAATAAAAGGCTATTAAATTAAAAAAAAAAAAAAAAAGAACTGGTCATCATATAGTATTGTTGTTGAAGTATATAATGATCTCCTGGTCCTGCTCATTTCACTCAGCATCAGTTCGTGTAAGTCTCTCCAGGCCTTTCTGAAATTATCCTGTTGGTCATTTCTTACAGAACAGTAATATTCCATACTATTCATATACCACAATTTATTCAGCCATTCTCCAACTGATGGACATCCATTCAGTTTCCAGTTTTTAGCCACTACAAACAGGGCTGCCACAAACATTTGTGCACATACAGGTCCCTTTCCCTTCTTTATAATCTCTTTGGGATATAATCCCAGTAGTGTACAAAAATATTGATAGTAGCTTAAGATACTGGATATTGAAGGGATACCCACCACTTGGGAAATCATTGAACAAGTTTTGGTTTCAGAATGTGATGGAATATTTTTGTGCTGTAAAAAAAAAATTGGTGAAAGGTATGATTTCAGAAAAACCTAGGAAGACTTATGATCTGAGGTGAAATGAAATGAGCAGAACCAGGAAGATTATTTACACAGTGACAGCAATATTATAAAGACAATCAATTGTAAAAGACTTAGGAACTGACCAGTAAAATTCCAAATGATAAAAAAATGCTATCTACTTCCAGATAGAGAACTGATGGCCTTAGATTGCAGACTGAAACATATTTTTTCCTCTTTCTTTTTCTTTATTTTCAGAACATGGCCAATATGGAAATGTTTTTATGAATTAATATATGTAATGGGCATTTGATTTCCGGTCTTTTCAATGGGTGATAGAGGGATGAAGAAGTGAGAATATCTAGAACTGAAAAGAAAATTAAATTAAATTAAGAAAATTAAACTCCAATAGCTTCCTATCATCTCCAGGATCAAATATAAAATCTCATTGGCTTTTCAAGCCTTTTACAATCTGGCCCTATTTTATATTCCAGTCTTCCTTCATACACACACATATATACATACATATACATATATAATATATATACATATTATATAGAATGTCCATTGACATTAGCTTCTTTGTTGTTCCACTTATACATAGCATGTCATCTTCTGACTCCTTGTATTCTCACTAGCTACTCCTCATACTTGAAATTCTTTTCCTCCTCATCTCTACCTCCTGGCTAAAATTCTGCTATCTTCAAGAACCCTTTCCCAGTCCCCCTTAATTGGTCCTTCCCTCTAATAGCTCCATGTGCATAATTTGCATGCTGTTTTCCCCCATTAAACATAGGGATTGAATAGGGTTTTCTTTAATATCTTTCTCTATAGCCCCATCACCCAGCTCAATGACTAACATATAGTAAGTACTTAATAAATACTGATATGACTTGATTTTCTTACTTCTGTTTTCATTCTCTTGTTTCATGGCTTCCATATTACTTGAATGCAGAATGAATTAAACTTCTGGCTCTAGAACTTTTGGAATGAAGATGATAAGGCCTTTTTTTTCTAATGACTTATCAATTCCCCTCCCTCCAATCAGAAGAGGTTCCTTCATGTATGTGGTCCCCAGTTCTATTAGCTGTCCTTTGGTTTTCATTGCATGGTCCCTAAATTCTGAGAGCTCTGTCTAGTTACTACATATTTTTATTCAATTCACTTGCATTCTTATTATGCTGGTAGTTCTACTTCTGCTGTATGGTCATCAAAAGCCTGGAAATTCTGATTCTCAGTTTCTTTATTCTCCTAAGCAGACTCCTCCAAAACCCATTAAATTAATCACTCCATGGGAACAGAAACCTAATTTCTATCCCACTGAGATGGATGACTCTTCTATATGAGAGGACTCTTCATATATAAGCAGAAGGGCTCTAGGAATCTAGTGCCGTACAATATGACCAATCCCTGGATCATCCAGCCATCCACAAGTGCTCAGTTGTTAGAATAGAAACTCCTCATGATGGCAAATGATATGGATGTCAAGATAGGAATCTATATTCCTATATATTATAATAGTTCAAGACACTGGATATTGAGGGGATACCCACCCATGCCATACTCTGCCTTTTGAAAAATTATTTCACAATGCCTGTCTAAGAAAATGTGGATGAGGCAAGGATTATTTAATTGGTATCAATATCTTTATCAGGAACAAATATTAAGATGACATTTATTAGCTATGAGATCCTGGTCAAGGCACTTAACCCCATTTGTCTCGGTTTTCTCATCCGTAAAATGAGCTGGAGAAGTAAATGTCAAACCACTGAAATAGTTTTGCCAAGAAAACCCCAAATAGGATTACAGTAAAACACAGCTAAAAATAACTTAATAAGTCTTCGATTCACAACACAGATGTGCCTACAGAAATGAAAGTGGGGATAATGATAGAATCTACCTTAAAGGGTTGTGGTAAAGCTCTGATGAGATATTTATAAAAAGCCTTAGCACAGTGCCTGACACATAGTAAGCACTATTTAAATGTTTTTCTTCTTCTCCTGTGATTCTTAAAGGCACCATAGACAAAGAAATAATGTCAATGTTTACTTAATTTATATGAACTCAATGTCAAATCAACTCAAGGATGAGTCAAATGAACTAACTCTTTGGAACACAAAGAGACACTGCTGGATCAAAGGGCACACACAGTTCTATAGTCCTCTCCAGAATGGGTGGATCAGTTCACAACTCCACCAACAATGCATCAGTGTCCCAGTTTTCCTACACCCTCCCCCAATACCTATAATTTTTTCCTGTCATCTCAGCCAATCCAAGAAGTGTAAAGTGGTACTCAGAGCTGTCTTAATCTACATTTCTCTAAGCAATAGCAATCTAGAGCATTTCTTCATATGACTAGAAATGGCTCCAATTTCTTTGTCTAATATAAAACACTCTTTACAGAAATAAAGACACACTTAAATAATTGAAGAGTTATTAATGCTCATTGTTAATGATACCAAGTTCTGTTTTGGACGTTGTACATTTGAGATGCCTGAGACAGACAGTTTGAGATGTCTAAGAGAGAGTTGATGATGTGAGACAAAAGCTCTGTATATATATGTTGGAGTTAACATATGTTTTAAGATATTTAACATGTATAGGACTACCTGCCATCTAGTGGAGGGAGTGGGGGAAGAAGGGAGAAATTTGGAACAGAAGGTTTTGCAAGGCTCAATGTTGAAAAAATTACCCATGCATATGTTTTGTAAATAAAAACTATAATTAAAAAAAGAAAAGAGGGTAGAAGCTGTAGCTCAGGGAATTCCCTATACAGAGGTTGTAACTGAATCTGTAGGAGCTAATGGAATCATTACACAAAACAGTATTTAGGAAGGAAAAGGAAAAGGCCCAGGATAGAGTCTTGAGCAATAGTTAATGGCCATCATTCTCCAATTGAAAAATGGTCAAAGCATATGAACAGACAATTCTCAGATGAAGAAATTGAAACTATTTCTAGTCATATGAAAAGATGCTCCAAGTCATTATTAATCAGAGAAATGCAAATTAAAGACAACTCTAAGATACCACTACACACCTGTCAGATTGGCTAAGATGACAGGAAAAAATAATGATGATTGTTGGAGGGGATGCGGGAAATCTGGGACATTGATGCATTGCTGGTGGAGTTGTGAACGAATCCAACCATTTTGGAGAGTAGTTTGGAACTATGCTCAAAAAGTTATCAAACTGTGCATACCCTTTGATCCAGCAGTGTTACTACTAGGCTTATATCCCAAAGAGATTATAAAGAAGGGAAAGGGACCTGTATGTGCACAAATGTTTGTAGCAGCCCTTTTTGTAGTGACTAAAAACTGGAAACTGAATGGATGTCCATCAGTTGGAGAATGGCTGAATAAATTGTGGTATATGAATATTATGGAATATTACTGTTCTGTAAGAAATGACCAACAGGATAATTTCAGAAAGGCCTGGAGAGACTTACACGAACTGATGCTGAGTGAAATGAGCAGGACCAGGAGATCATTATATACTTCAACAACAATACTATATGATGACCAGTTCTGATGGACCAGGCCATCCTCAGCAACGAGATCAACCAAATCATTTCCAATGGAGCAGTAATGAACTGAACTAGCTATACCCAGAAAAAGAACTCTGGGAGATGACTAAAAACCATTACATTGAATTCCCAATCCCTATATTTATGCACACCTGCATTTTTGATTTCCTTCACAAGCTAATTGTACAATATTTCAGAGTCTGATTCTTTTTGTACAGCAAAATAACGTTTTGGTCATGTATACTTATTGTGTATCTAATTTATATTTTAATATATTTAACATCTACTGGTCATCCTGCCATCTAGGGGAGGGGGTGGGGGGGTAAGAGGTGAAAAATTGGAACAAGAGGTTTGGCAATTGTTAATGCTGTAAAGTTACCCATGCATATATCCTGTAAATAAAAGGCTATTAAATAAAATTAAAAAAAAAAAGAAAAAGTAGGAAAAAAGAAAAAAAAAAGTTAATGGCCATAACCTGGATGAACATCATCCAAAGGAGAACACAGAGCATTCAGAGAGGTAGGAGGAAAATTAGGAGCTAGGACTGTCAAAAAAAATCAAGAGAAGAGAGAGTATTCAGGAAGATCCTGTATAACTATACAATAGACTGCAATTTGTAGTCTTAGAGAGTGATTGAAGTGATTAAAGCTAAGTGATTGGCTTAGAATCCCACAGCCAATAAGTGTCAGAGGCAGGACAGAAATTCAGATTGTGCTAGCTTCAGGTAACCATTCTACCCACTCTGCTATGCTACCCCTCCATAGAGAGAAATAGAGAAATAAATCTATATTTATCATATGTGTTTGTATCTATACATACTTATATAGGTATGAAAAATGCAATGGTGAAGGGAATAACAAATAACGGAAAGGGTTTTAATTTACAAGCCCTAATTTGTCACTTTAATAAATAGTTAATAATGCATAAAAGATGCAAAATTAGCCAGAAACTAAAAGTAATATATTAAAATGTCCAGTAGGCATCTTAAACTCCATATGTCTAGAATGAAACTCATTATCTTTCCTCCTAGGCCCTTTCTGATCTTTCCCAGAACCTTTTCTATTGCTATAAAATGTAACACCATCCTCCCAGCCCCTCAGGCTCATAACCTAGGAGCCATCCCAGATTCCTCACTCTAAGCCTACTATATATTTACCACCTGTTGCCCAAGGTTGTTTGATTTTATCTTTACAACATCTCTCAAATATATGTTCCCGGCTCTTTTCTGACATGTCCAACACTCTAATGAAGGCCCTCATCATCCCCATAGCTAAATTATTGCAAAAGTCTGCAGGTGTTTGTCACAGGTTTCTCACTATTCCAATTCAGACACTAAATTTGAATTGTTTTAGGAAGATTCTAAAGATCACAGTGCAGGATAAGACAGCAGACACCGAGGTCCTTTCTCAAACTAAACTGCCAAGCATTCCAACTCCAAATGGCTCCAACTCCTTCTCTAATCTAAAACACTCTTTACAGAAATAAAGGCACACTTAAATAATCGAAGAGGTATCAGGCGCTCACTGTTAATGGCAAACTCTGTTGGACCAGCCACGTTGTTTGAATGCCAAATGTATACTTGCCAAAAAAAATATTTTTTTCAACTGAAGCTTTTACTTTATTATTTAAGATGGAAAATGCTTTACAAGTATTATCTCATTTTATCTCACACCTGAGACGTGTTATTATCATATCACCTTCATTATAGAGATAAGAAAACTAAAGCAGACAGGGATAAAGATACTTGCCCAGGTCAAGGATCTGAGGTCAAATGTGAACTCAGGTTTTCTTGACTCTTCAAAAAAAATATTTTATGGAGAACTCACATAGGGTGAGCACTCACAAGGTGGTCAGAAAAAGCAATACAAGGACAGTCTCAAGGTCTCTCTTAAGAACTTTAGAATTGATTGTATGATGGGGGAGACACTGGCTCAGGACCCCCAGCATGGTGTGCCCTCATCAGAGAAGGTGTTGTGCTCTGGGAGCAAAGCAGAATTTAATTAGCCCCAAAGGAAATGCAAAATGTGCAAAATTCGAGAAGCTGCCCCAAAGGTTCCATTTGTGTCTGACTCGTGGCAGAGATTCTGAGCTTCTATTGATCTGATCCCCATCCTGACTCTATAAATCCCAGGGGCTTCCTTTTGCCTCCAGGACAAAATACAAAGTGCTCTTATTGGGCATTCAAAGCCTTTCATCACCTAGCAAAACTCCTTCCTCTCAAGTAGTCTTACTTACACAGCTACCCAACACACATGCTTTTATCCGTCACACTGGCCTCTTGATTGTTCTATGAACAAGATATTCCATCCCTTAGCTCAGTGAATTTTCTCTGACTGTCTCCCATGTCTAGAATGCTCTCTTTCTTCTGCTCTTACTACCAACCTCCTCAGCTTTAATTCCACCATTTACTCCAATTCTTCAACTCCAATGCTTTGCTTCTGTTAATTATTTCCTATTTATCCTGTAAATAACTGTATATTATTTTTTTCAACTTTTTTCTCCCATTACTTTTTCTTGTATCTACAGTTCTTAACATGGGGTCTAGAACTTAGTAGGGACTTAATAAATGTTGATTGATTGATTATTAAATAATGATTGAATCAAAAATTCAAGAAAAACAATAGCAAATATTTTCAAAACAATGGATGATCCTCTTAGTACCTATCAAAATCTATGGGACATAGTCAAAGCAATACTAGGGGATAAATTTACAATATAGAAGACCTGTGATAATGAGAGAAATTAAGAAAATAAATGCATTAAATCAGAATCTAAAAGTAATAGAAAGTGATTAAAGCAAAAGACAAAAAAGTCAAAAAAAGGAGAAATAATAGTTTAGAATAGCTCTAAGAAAGAGCAGTTAGGTGACTCAGTGGATGGAGAATCAGCCCTAAAATCAGTTCAAATCTGCTGTGTGACTTGGGTAAGTCATTTAACCCTGATGACCTCAAAAAAGAGGAAGGGAATCTAAGAAAAAAAAAAGAAAATTAATGATCAATTAAAATATTTATGGTTGAATTTTAAAAAATACTGATGACATTCATAAACCATTATCAACTTATTACAAAAGAATAAAGGAAAACCCATATACCCCAAAATTACACATAAAAAGAAACAGATTAAAACAAGCAAGAAATTGAAAATATCACCCAGGAATATTGTAATAGTAGAAAAATCAAAAAATTTAAAGAATGAAAATAATTAAAAACCAATTTAAAGATAAAAATTGGAAACAAATCCTACTACTATGATTTTTTGAGGAATCATACAAATCATTAATGATTTATGAACTTCCTCATTTCATGTTAACATTAATGTGGAGTACTCCATCTTTTGACACAGATCCCAACAAATTCCTATTCACTCTGGGTATTACATGAGAATGTCTTCCCCAAAATATGTCACAGAAGCTCCCCATTACAGGAGACATCTTCCCTTGGGTGCCTTAACATTCTGTATATAAGTCTTTAGCTCTCAAGCTGCTTCTCTGTTGGTCTTTATTCTTTCTACATGATCAGCTCACCATTCTGATTACTTTTTTCCCATATAATATCTTTATTATCGCTGGCAAGATATGCTATGGCCTACTTGTGTCCACTAGACATTTCCCCATTCAGTTGCTTTATAAAACTTGGCAATGCAAAGCAATCACAAAACATGGCCCCCAATTGCCAAGAAATCAATGTTTCAGTCTCCTAGCCATCTACAGAGGCAAAATCACTTTCAAATATAAATCTTTTTCCAAAGCTTTTTAGAGCATGATAGTAGAAAACAAATAGTAAGATAATAAAAGCAAGAATGGTGAGGTAACAGTGCTTAAACTTGCCATCAGGAAAATCTGAGTTCAAAAATTGCATCTTAAACATTTATTGTGCATCCCTGGAAAAGTCACTTGATCTCACTCAGATTCAGTTATTTCATCTGTGAAATGGGGCAGCTAGGTGGAACAGAGCAAAAAGTGTGGAGCCTGAAGTCAGGAAAAGCCAAGTGCAAATTTGGCCTTAATAGCTGTAAGACCCTAGACAAGTCACTTAACTTTGATTGCCTCAGTTGTCATCCATAAAATGATATGAAGAAAAACCTCCAATATCTTTGTCAAGAAAACCTTAAAGAATTAGATATAAATGAAATGACTACACAAGAAAATGGGGATAATGATAACAATCTACCTCACAGAGCTGTCGTGATGACCAAAAGATATATATTTGCTATTGTCCGGTTTTTCCAGTTCTTGTAACTCCTTGGACTGTAGCACATCAAGAGGGTTTTCTTGGCAACAGTACTTAAGTGGTTGCCATTTCCTTTTCCAGTGGATTAAGATAGAGATTAATTGATTTGCCAGGGTCATACAATTAGTAAATATCTGAGACAAAAATAGAACTAAGATCTTTACAGATTTTAAAATGCTACATAAATGCTAATTATTTTATTATTGTTCTTCTTATCATCATCATTAACATCTACTGAAAACTTGAGTTGATGGTTTCTAGAAAATCCTCTTTTCTGTTATACACAGGTAAAACCTAGTAACTAGCTCCCTTTAAAGTGAGGAACAATATGGTCTTTTCTTCTGATGCTAAAGAAAGTTAGGGGTACAACTATAATTGCCCTGATTCCCCAATTAGGAGCAACAATTTCCAACATTTAGTCAAAGAATGACTCTTTAATGATAAATGTTGGAGGGGATGAGGGAAAACTGGGACATTAATGCTTTGGGGGTGGAGTTGTGAATTGATCCAACCATTCTGGCAAGCAATTTGGAACTATACCCAAAGGGCTATCAAATTGGGCCATTACTAGGTCTGTATCCCAAAGAAAACATAAAGGATGGAAAAATTCCCACATGTGCAAAAATGTTTGTAGCAGCTCTTTTTATGGTAGCAAAGGAGTAGTAAAGGAGTGAATTCCTATCAATTGGTGAATGGCTGAACAAGTTGTGGTAAATGAAGGTAATGGAATATTATTGTTCTATTAAATATGATGAACAAGCTGATTTTAGAAAGACCTGGAAAGATTTACATGAATTGATACTGGGCGAAACAAACAGAACCAGGAATACAGTGTCCACAATAACAGCAAGAATGTATGATGAATAACTATGAAAGGCAGTGGTTCAATGATCCAAAGCAATCCCAATAGACTTGGGACAGAAAATTAAATCTGCATCCAGAAAAAGAACTAAGGAGACTGAATGTAAATCATCACATGCTATGTTCATTTCTTTTTTCTGTTTGTTTATTTTTTTAATCTCTCCCATAATTTTTTCCTTTTGCTCTGATTTTTCTCCCCTAACATGATTCATAAAACAATATGTATTAAAAATAAACTTACTATAAAGAATGGCTCTCAGGACCAGGAGATCATTATATACTTCAACAACAATACTATACGATGACCAGTTCTGATGGACCTGGCCATCCTCAGCAACGAGATCAACCAAATCATTTCCAATGGAGCAGTAATGAACTGAACCAGCTATGCCCAGAGAAAGAACTCTGGGAGATGACTAAGAACCATTACATTGAATTCCCAATCCCTATATTTATGCCCACCTGCATTTTTGATTTCCTTCACAAGCTAATTGTACAATATTTCAGTCTGATTCTTTTTGTACAGCAAAATAACGGTTTGATCATGTATACTTATTGTGTATCTAATTTATATTTTAATATATTTAACATCTACTGGTCATCCTGCCATCTGGGGGGAGGGGGTGGGAGGTAAGAGGTGAAAAATTGCAACAAGAGGTTTGGCAATTGTTAATGCTGTAAAGTTACCCATGCATATAACCTGTAAATAAAAGGCTATTAAATAAAAATTAAAAAAAAAGAATGGCTCTCCTTAATTTACATTCATATTTCTCTCTAGTTAACTCTGACTTCTTTGTGGTTGCCTTTTTTCATCCTTTCTAAGTATTTTGTTATTTTTATTTTCACTTTCGATTGGCGCATAATTGTTCCCTGACAATCCATATCCCAATGTCCTTTCTCTTCTGGTTTCCACTATTGTGGACTTTATTGTAAGACTTGTCAAGTTCCAATTTGAGTGGACATCAGATTCTCAACAGCTCTCATTCCATATATAGGTCAGGGAAGATTGGCTTCTCTGAATTTGGTGACCATTTCAAGCCTATCCTAACTACGGCCCTAACTACCACAGTACAGGCTATACTTCCAATATATTGTGGGCTTGGTTGCAGACCACAACAATAATCCAAGCAAATATCTCAATAAAAATTCTTTTAAAAACTAAAATTATTATTTTTTAATTTTAAAATTATTTTTCACAATATTTTAACAGCATATATCTATTATGGTGACCTGTGAAATATGGTGATATATAATCAGTAATCTTTGATATTATTATTTTAATTGTTTTTGAGCTCCACAAAACCTATAGATATAGGTATAGTTGAAAAAGTAAAAAAAATATTGGTTTGTGAATGCATAGAAAAATTATGTTTACACAATACTAGAGCCTCATGAATGTTCAATAGTATTATATCTAAAAATGATGTACATGTATCTTAATTTTAAAAATAGTTTATTGATTTTAAAAAATGCTAACCATCACCTGAACCTTTAGCAAGTTGTAATCTTTTTGCTGGTAGAGGCTCTTGTCTCAATATTGACTGATCAGAGTAGTGGTTGCTAAAGATTAGAGTCTTTAAAAAAGACAACAATTAGATTTGCCTCATCTATTGATTCTTCCTTTTACTTGAACATTTAGAGGCAATTATAGGATTATTGATTGGCCTAGTTTTAATACTGTTGTGTCTCAGAGAATAGGAAGGCTCAAGGAGAGGGAGAGAAATAGAAGAAAAGGTCAGTGGAGCACTCAGAACACACACATTTATTGGTTAAGTTTGCCATCTTACATGAACATGGTTTGTGGAACTTAAAAACAATTAAAATAATAATGTCAAAGATTACTGATTGCAGATCACCATAATAAATATATGAGGTTAAAATAATGTGAAAATTAACAAAATGTAATACAGAGACATGAAATGAGTACCTATTGTTGGGGAAATGGCACCAATAAATAGACTTGTTCAATGTGGGATTGTTGCAAATGTTCAGTTTGTGGGGGAAAAAAGCAAAACAAAACCTTGCAACATCTGTGAAATACAAAAAAAAAGTGAAAAACAGTAAAATGAGGTATGTCTGTACTTAACAGTCAATACTTCACCAATTTATGATTTTGTCTTCAAGGTATTTCATTCACCTAAGATCAAACCCACTGCAGGAATTAAATGCATTTTAAGAATTAATTACTGTACAAAATAATGTTGTGGTCATGTATACTTATTGTGTATCTAAGTTATATTTTAATATATTTAACATCTACTGGTCATCCTGCCATTTAGGGGAGGGGGTGGGGGGGTGGGGTAAGAGGTGAAAAATTGGAACAAGAGGTTTGGCAATTGTTAATGCTGTAAAGTTACCCATGTATATATATCCTGTAAATTAAAGGCTATTAAAAAAAAAAAAAAGAATTAATTACTGTAGCTTTATGCAAGAATGTTTGTGGCAGCCCACTTTGTAGTGGCAAGAAACTGGAAACTCAGTGGATGCCCATCAGTTGGAGAATGGCTGAGTAAGTAATGGTATATCAATATTATGGAATATTATTGTTCTGTAAGAAATGACCAACAGGATGATTTCAGAGAGGCCTGGAATGACTTACATGAACTGATGCTGAGTAAAATGAGCAAAACCAGGAGATACATGGCAACAGCAAGATTATATGATGATCAATTCTGATGGACGTGGCTCTCTTCAACAATGAGATGATTCAGACCAGCTCCAATGATTTTGTGATGAAGAGAGATATCTGCAACCAGAGAGAGGACAGTGGGAACTGAGTGTGGTTCACAACACAACATTTTCACTTCTTTTGTTATTGTTTGCTTCCATTTTGGTTTTTTCTCATTTTTTTCTTTTTGATCTGATATTTCTTGTGCAGCATGAGAATTATATAAATATGCTTATACATATTAGATTTAACATATATTTTAACAAGTTTAACATATATTAGATTGCTTGCCACCTCAGGGAGAGGGTGAGGGGAAGGGGGGAAAATCAGGAACACAGGGTTTTCAGGGATCAGTGGTGAAAAATTGTCCATGCATGTTTTGAAAATAAAAAGCTTTAATAAAAATTTTGGAAAAAAAAATTGCTATGGCTGAAAATTTCAACCTGCTTAAACAAGTTTTAAGGAGTCAGATAGATAGACAGATTGACAGACAGACAGATAGGTAGTTATAGATATAAGTTTAGTTGTCCTTCATTCTCAATAAGGACCAAAATGACATCACTATTTTGGGGTCAAGGTACAGTGTCTCTGATCAGATCAATAAGTTCAGAAAGTGCTACTGCAGGCTGGGTACAAATAATCTATATTAACAGGTATTGTGGAAAAATCTCTAAATTTGCTTTTAAGATGTTACAATTCTTCTTTGTTCTCATAGACACCTTCTTGGTTGTAGGGGTCTCATACTAGGTAGTCCTCTGCCACTGTCTTCAATATCTCACAATAGATTTTAATATTTTTCAACTAGACCTTGGGAGTGTCCTTGGATCTTGCCCTTTAACCGGCTGCATGCAAATAATAAAAATAGTCTTTTAGGCAAACATGGGTTTGGTATTTAAACAATGTGACCAGGCCATCAGAGTTGCATTCTTTAGTAGAATTTGAATGCTTGGCAGTTCAGCTCAAAAATGGCCCTTAGCATCTGGTATCTTATCTTGCCAAATAATCTTCAGAATATTCCTGAGAAAATTAAAATGGAAATGATGCAGAGTCCTACCTAGCATGACAGTGGTAAACTGACCAGATTTCATAAGCACACAACAATGAAAGCAGCACAACAGCTCTGTTGACCTCCAGTTTGGTAGACAGCCCAATTCCTCTTTTTTCCCACACTTTCTTTTAGAGACCCCCAAACCCTGAGATAGCTCTGACAAAATATATATATCAGGCTGAGTACAAATAATATGTCAAGTTCATCAACTTGTGTGTATTTTCCAGGAAAATATACTGTCAAAGTAAGCGAACTTCTTCACAGCATTCAAAATTTCTCTATTTGCTATAACTAATGGTGTGATTCTGGCTCGTGGAGAACCTGTGTTTTTTTGGTGTCAATTGTCAAACTAAAATTAGCATAAGCAACAGAAAATCATTCCGTATTTTGGTGTATCTCAGCCTCAGAGGCTGAGCACACAATCTATAAACAGAAAGTCTTGCATCAACTCTCCCTCCACTTTAATCTTAGATTTTTGCCTTTCAAGTTAGATAATTTACCATCAAGGTAGTAAGATAACCTTGATGATATTTTCATTCTTGTTGACTTTGTCTGACAGCATTGCTGAAAACATCCAGAACAACCATATACTTCTTTGGTGATTGAGAAAGTGCAAGGGCATCCTCCATTATCCAGAATGTGGGCAAACACCCCATCATGAAATTTCATACAATACTGACAAACCTCCAAGTAACCAAGTTTTGCCATAATTGTCCTAAACCCTCCTGACTGACAGTGTCAGTGATCTTCATTAGATCAACAATTAGAACAGACTTTTGTTCTACTCCTGGAATTTCTGCAGGAGCTGTCAAGCAGCAAATACCATACTGATTGTTCCTGGACCCTTTCTGAAACTACATTAGTTTTTGAGAGAATGACTATCTTGCAGGTGAAAGATCAACCTATTAAGAAGAATTCTACCAAGAATCTTGCCAGCAACGATTAAGGGATAGATCTCTTTATGATTGTCATATTTTCCTTTTATGGAGGTGAGCAATAGAAGCATCCTTGAACTCCAGGAAAATAGATAACTTACTTTTATCATATAACCCCCCAAATTTATGTCAGTTTTTCTATAAACAGTAGACCCCTGCCTTGTAAATATCAGCTGAAATAAAATCAACCCAAGAGGACCCTAACGGCATTCAAAACCTCTTCTTCAGTTCAAAATTCAGCTAGACAGGGATTGGTTTTGACCTGAGGTAAAACAGTCAATGGCTTTAGCATTGATTAATGGCATCTGTTGAGAACACTATGGAACAGCCCTTTCTCCAGTATTATATCATTATTACTAATTAATGTGGCTCCATCAGCACTAAATAGTTGAGATGTTTTTGGTCCATAAGTAGACTTCAGGATTGCTATTATCAGCATAAAACAATTTTATTTGACTTCTTATTAAGTCAAGGATTCTGCATCTCTAAATTTCATTTGCAGTTTACTTTTTTATAAAATTATAGCTTTTTATTTTCAAAATATATACAGGGATAATTTTTTACATTCATCCTTACAAAACCTTGTGTTCTAATTTTTTCCCTGCCTTTCCCCCACTCCCTCTCCCACTCAGGAAGTGATCTAATGTGTAAAACATGTGTGATTCCTCTATACATATTGCAATTTACTTTTGATGTAGTTAAATGCTGCCTTCTTACAGACAGATGAACTCTCCCACTGGTAAATCCTATAGAGTTCTCATTTTTCACTTAGCAGCTTCTGAATTTCCCATCATTTTCATCACACCAATCTTGATGTCTGTGTGTGAGTAAATGCAGTGCTGTTCACCAAATCTCTGAAAGGTTCTCACTTCTTTTCTGCTCCACTGTTGCCAGCTGTTCCCTTCAAATTAGCAACAAATTGTTCAAACCCAAAGTGCTCTTATCTGTCGACATTAAGTCCTCTTGGGGCTGATTGCTTTTGTTGCATGCAAATGTTGAGCTTGGACAGCATAAATCCAGAATCAGTGCAGCATTCTGCACCACATATTGCCTTGGTCACTCTCATACTCTCCTTACAAACACACAGTCTCTTACATACCAATGTTGGCTGTGAGGATGCATCCATGAAGCTTTATTGTGTTTAGGTAAACAGAAGACAGTGTTGTTGATGAGATCAGGAGATGCACAAGTATTCAGTATTAAGGGACCAATGCCTTTGCTTTTCTGATTCTATTCCTCCCAAGGACTCCCTGCCATGTCTGTCACTGAACTCTGTCACTATTTTGTCACCAAAGTCCCCCAAAATTATAATATTTCCCTTTTTGACACATTGATGATAAGGATTTCCAGGACTTCATAAAATTTCCTTTTGACTTCATCATGGTTTGTTGTGGTGAGTTATATACTGATTTTTTTATACAAATGGAAATCACACTGTCATGAATCCATTTTTCCCTCCTTTGAGCATGCATACTAATTTATTAACTATCTTGGGTTTGTTTGTGTAATGTGTACTAGCTTCATGGATCTCCCCATCCCTCAGGGGGAAAAAAATGGAAGAACACATATCCAATTCCAACTGCATAAGCCAGATTCCATTTGCCAGCCTTGTTTCACTCAGGACTGCTATTTGGATATAACACCTGCTGAGTTCTCACACAAGAGCCATTCTTCTCTCAGCTCTGCTGGATGTCATGTTGTCCATAAGCACATCCCATGGACTGATTCAGGGGAGAGGTTTTTTCCTTCACAAGTTTTTGTACATTTCTTTTGCATGTGTTTTGACCGCAAGGTAGGTCCTCTGCCTGTAAGCAGATGATTTTCAGGTCTCTTTTCCAGTCCCTTCCTCACACCAAGAAGTGACCAGTACATCAAAAAGCTGCTCAGACACCCAGGGGGCTGCTGTCCCACGCCTGCTTCGGTCCAGTGAGAACACAATTCTCTGGCACAGGTGAGTAGGACGATGACCAGAGCTCCCAATGTGTCTGCACCTGTTGCTTTGTCCCTTGTCTAGTGCCACAGGACGTTGAGGCAGGTAAATATAATAAAATAGCACAGGTAATATCTTTTGACTTGAGCATAAATTGAATTTAAGCTGCTTGAAGCCATTGGCTTCATTCTTTCTTCCAGAGTTATTGGAATCCGGTGGCAAGACAAAAATGAAGATGACCAGTAATGGCTCGGAACCATTTGATGTCTGAGCTGTAAGCACTCCACAGCACCTGCTTCAGCAGCCTTCGTGGCTGTGGGAACAAATCGTTCTCATCTCCCCTTCTGCCAGAGGAAGTCTTCCCAAGCTTGGGGTAGGCAGCCCTTTAACTCACCAATGTGCCTGAGGTCCCTCAGTTACCCTCAACCTGCTTTTACTTGTCTGCCAAAATGACTTCCTAGAGTGTGGCTGCTGTGTGTGCTACATACAGCCACAGGTAAGAATCGGGGGAGTCAGGTGGATTCCAAATGTGGAAGGAGCCCTGAAAGGGCTCAGCACCTCTCCCACCAAAAGTGCTAGTCTCTCCTAAACACCGTACACCATACACACATGCACAGGTGTGTGAATCCTATTCCTATGTCCTTACCTGTATATGTGTGCATGTGCATTTGTATATGCTATATGCATCCCATTACTATGTCCTTACATGTATATGTGTGTGTATATCCCATTACTACATCCTTATGTAAAACCTTTCCTCTTTGATAGGAACTAACAAAGCTTGTATACTTCTGGCATGGAACCTAAGTTCTACCTCCACATAATGAAGAATTATAGGGGGGAGATTTAGTGGAAGAAAGTAGTAGTACCCAAATATCAATTTATGATAAAGACTCCTGAAAGAACCTTTATTATTGCTTCATAATTCTACTACTCCATCCTTAAAGAACCCTTATTATGCTAGATAATTCTGTTACTCTATCCTTAAAGAACCCTTATTATTGCTTGATAATTCTACTACTCCATCCTTAAAGAACCCTAATGACTACTGATAATTCTGCCACTCTATCCTTATCTACTTATCTCATTCTTAAAAATGATATGATAGAAAGGGCAAAGACCTTGGAATCCTGCCTGTTACTACTGCCTTTGTGACTTTGGGCACATTGCTTATCCTTCTGTGGACCTTTGTTTCATGGCTTGTGGCATCCATGGCCAGGGCCAAGATTGCCTCAGAGATCATACCAACTAGTCCTATCCTTGGTCTGACCCCCATGAAGGTATTATCTCTCTAGCTCACTGCCTTTATCCACAGCCGAAGTGAAGCAAGGAGGAGGGCTAGGGGATTTCTTTCTTCCCCCTGTCCTAATGAGTAAGAAATGGAGATTGTAGGTCTATTACTTTTATCATTGTTGTGGTTTTGGAGCAATAAATTTTTATTTGAATTAGTCACACAAGATATATTTATCCATAGTTAAAGTAAATACAATTTTGCTGAGCAATAATAAATAAGGTTGTTGCTCAAGAGAGAACGGTTATTCAGCAGATGGAAATATACCATTCACACATTATCACTTAGGTTTGAGGAACACATTTTTGTGTAGCCAAAAGGTCACTTTCTTCAAGTTATGTGACAGGAAAGTGTGACATGGTAAACAGTTGTTCATCATGTCCACTAAAGATAAGATATGAGACAGCTGTCCAACATGAGACATAACCTGGAGGCTTATTTTGAGCCACATTATAGATAACAAAGGTCTTGTCTCTTTCCTTTATCTCTTTGGAACATGGGCCCAGTTATACTATTGCCAGATCAAAGGGCTTGAACAATTTAGTCTTTTGGAGCATTCCAAACTATTTTCCAGCATGACTGGACCAATTTCACAACTTCTCCAACAATGCATTAATGTGCCTGTTTTCCCACAGCCCTTCCAACATTATCATATTCCTCTTCTGTCAGTTTTGCTACTCTGACTGAACCTCAAATTTTCTTAATTTGCATTTTTCTAACTATCAATATTTCAGAGCATTTTTCATATTGCTATTAATTGTTTAGATTGCTTTATTCAAAACTACGTATTCATAGCCCATGTCCATTTATCCAAAAAGAGCAATGGCTCTCATTCTTATAAATTTGAATTAGTTCCTCATGTATTTTAGAAACGAAACCTTTTTCCATGGAACTTATTACAAAAATTCCTCCCCAAATCAACAAGGAAATAAGATATTTAATTTTGTTACCAGGTATGGAATACTTGAGCCACCTACCAACCAGTTTCATCAATGAGTTTTCAGTGAACAAGTCCTGATTTTTCAAAAGGATGTAATATTACCAATGTCCATCAGGGGACTCTCAATTTGAAAATTCTTGGATTATTTCTAATTTCTACCTTTCTGAACTTTCCATGACATGGATATCTGGCTGCAATGCACTCATGATCTAAGGGTATGGGAAAAGAAATAATGCATCATTCTGAAATATTCAAATTATGGGAATCTCATTATGATTCCTTCACAGTAGCCCTGAGATAAATGTATTACCTTTATTTTTTAAAATCTATTTATTTTGCCATTTTACAGATAAGGAAACTGAAGCTGACAGACCTTGAATGACTTTCTAAGAATCACATATCCCTAAAGCCAAACTCAGATCTTGATTCCAAATTTAACACTCTAGCCAATGTGCTACCCAACTACTTAACTGAGAAAGCCCCAGCGTGGTTAGAATGCCCAAGAGTGGGTTACTAGGAACTCCCATAAAGTATCAGAGGCAGTAGCAACCAGCACAATAATGACCAGCATGATATCAAGGTATCCACCAAATATAGACTAGGGCTGAGGGACCCTGATGCACACCTGATGCAGGACCTTGAAGATCCAATGAAGGTCAACATGAGAACCTAACCTTGTAAGGTAGAGGTAACAAGATGAGTAAACCAATTACCAACAAGTATATTATAAATCTAATATCACTATAACTATAAGCAAAGATTCAAAAATCAAAGATTTTATAATAAAGATCTAGTGTTCCTTCCTCACTAGTTATAGCTGTTCATCTTCCCATATCAAATAAATATAAAAATTTAGAATATTCTAAGGATATAAGATGAACATGGAGTTTTACATTTTTAGAAGGGGAGATCATTTCTAGCTGGAAAAATCAGAAAGAGCGTCACAAAAAGGTAGAAGTTGATTTTGAACTTCAAGAATGGCTAATATATTCACAATCAAAAATGAGAGAAATTGGTTAGACATTCCAAGTATAGAGAGTAAAATTTCAGAATAAAGAAAGCACAATCGTCCAATTTGATTAGGATGAAGGGAAAGTATAATGCAATGCGGGAGGATGGCTGTGTACTTTGGAAATAGACCATGGAGACCTTTGAATGCCAACCACTAGTCTTTGATATTTACTCTGTAGGGAATGGAGACATACTAAATGTTCCTAAAAATAGAAATGTGATCAAATTAGGGTAATGGGAGATGAATCTGCCATCTCCATGGCAGACTTGGCTAGGTGCTATTGACTTCATTCTCCATGAAGAGGCAAATAAAGGATAACAGATTGGTTTAAGCAAAAAAAAAAAAAAAATTATTTAATAGGAAATTTGGCCATTGCATATTGCAGTATTCATGATAAGCATTTGAGGAAATAAGTACCAAAAATAAATAACTGCAATTTTTATGTCAATGTTTGTTCAGAGGAGGAAGAGATGTATTCTACAAAAATTAATAAAATCTTCCAAATTAAAGAAACTTATGATTTGATACTTGATGATTCCAATGCAAAGATAGATTTAGGGAAAAACAATGAAAACTATGTTGGAAAATATGGCTCAGCGGGAAAAAATGAGAAAATTCAGCAAACATTTCTTGAGCACCTACCATATACAAGTAATTTAGCTGGATAATGAAACTACAAATAAGAATAGACCCAGAAGTCTGGAGGACTTGAGTTCAAATCCAGACTCAGACACTTAATACTTGCTAGCTATGTGGTTCTTTGGCAAGTCATTTAACTTGAATTGCTTCAGCAAATAAATAAACTAATGAATAATATATGAACAAACAAATAAAAATAAAACTACAAATTCAGAAAAGAAATAATTTCTATCCTTAAGGGGTTTATATTCTAAAGAAGCTTAAGTTTGCAGCCTATGCAGAAATCTTGTATATATATCAGAATACTTTCTTAAGAAAAGAGTCAGGATTGAAGTATACTTTTTTTTTCTTGAGGGTTTTTTTTTTTGGAGGGAGAAGGAAATATATGTTTTCTTTCAAAATATGACTTTTAGTGAAATGTTTTGCATAACTTTACATGTGCCCCCTTCAGTGGGGGATGGAGAAGAAGGGAGAGAATCTGGAACTCAAAAATTTTAAAATAAATGTAAAAAAATTGTTTTACATGTAACTGATGAAAATAAAAGTATTAAAACATGGAAAAAAGAAGAGAGTCAGATGGTGTTGGACTTTGTGAACCATTTTTTAAAAAATAAAATAAAATTGATTATATTTTAATGGAAATGACATAACTGATGTGGGAATCAATTTTTTAAGAGTATCTGAAAGAAGGAAGGATAATAAAGGCCCCCCTAAAATTAGATTTTATCACATGAAAAATTACCAGGAGTATGTTAATAACTATTAATCATATACTTTTTTGTTAGTGAAACATTTTTGTTAAGATAACTTTTACTTGTATTAAAGATAGTTTTGATGCGAGTGAAGAAAATAGACTTTGTCATCTTTTGTCAAGCATGGACTTTAGCAAACAATATTCTACAGCTAGTCACACAATTGAATAAATGGCAAAGCAAATATAAAATTCACTATGTTTATTTTTTGACAATATTTAACTTGGTTGAGCAAAATAACTATGTCAAAATCACAGAAAATTATTTGTAAGATGTAACTAAGCAATAACTGTTCAAATGACTCTCTAATTAACTATCCAAAGGAAAAACCAAGTGAATGAAGAATATCAATTGTCTAAGGTGCATGTATTTTAGATGGGTAATCAGTCTATAGATCTCATTTATCAACACATAGCTGTAGCAGACACTGCATATTTAATTCAGTTCAATCCAACAGGTATTTATTAAGCACTTGCAATATGTAAAGGATTGTACTAGGTCCTAGGTTTGCAGAAACAAAAATGAAATAGTTCCTGCCTTCAAGGAGCTTACATTCTATTGTGTTAAAATAACATGTGCATAGATGATAATACAAGATGAGAGAGAAAGAGGGGGAACAGGGAGAGAGTGAGGAAAGGAAAAAGGGGGGAGGGAGAGAGAAAGAGAAAAGGAGAGAGGAGAAAAAGAGAGAGGGAGAGGGAGGGAGGGAAAAAGGAAAAAAGAAAGGTAAAGGGATAAAGTAAATTTAAAATAATTTTAGTTTGGTGAAAATACTAAGTGGACAGGAAGGAAAGAGAGGCCAGTCAGGAAAGGTCTTGTGGAAGAAATGATACTTGAGCTAACTTTTGAAAGAAGCTAAAGATTCCAAAAAACTAAGTTGAGGAAGAAGAGCATCCTAGGAAGGAAGGAAGGAAATGCATTTATTAAACCCCTACTTTGTACAGGAACTGTGCTAAACTCTTTCACAAATATATCTCATTTGATCTTCATAACAATCACAGAGATAGATGCTATTATACTTTTCCAACTTTATACTTGAGAAAACTGAGGCAGAGATTAAATCACTAGCTCAGAGACACACAGCTAGGGCTTGAAGTCAAATCTGAATTCATGGACCATCTTTCTTGCCTGTTTTACCACCTAACTGCTTCCATTCCAAGGCATGGGGAATACACAGTGCAAAGATATAGAAAAAAGAAAATGGTATGAAATATATGGGCAATAGAAAGTAGGACCATCATTGTGTTCCATAGAAATACAGAGGAAGAGAAAATACTTAAATGTTTAATTCACATCCTACTAATTACTCTCTTGGGTCCCAAGTTTTTCCTTAAAATAAATATCTTTTTCTTCCAGTAATACTATATGACTGAAAGTCATGGAATACGTGTCTTCAAAGAATTAAAGTTGTGGACCAATTTGTGAATGATTTGGGGGAACTGGGAGTAGGGAATGGACACAAGCTACACAGGATGGGAAAGCATGGATTGATTCATCATAGATTTAGACCTTGGAGATGATTTAATCTAATTTCCTTTTTCTGCACATGAGAAAAGGTTAAATATCTTGTTACATAGGTAGCAAGTGACAGAGACAGGATTTTTCTCAGAATATCTACTTACAGATCCAGGGCTTGTTCCATTGTACCATGAGCCACAGATACAGGGATTACCTGTTATAGATCCCTTAGCATATCAAAAGATTAAAGAATGGGAGACATATACAATGATTACAATAATATGAATAAAAAGAACACTGAAAGGAAGCCAACTCTAAATAATGTTAATATCCAAAATGAAACTTTCTTCTGGAGAGAAAGAAGGTCTGTGTCAGTCGGGGTTTTTAAAATAGCTTTTAATTTTTCCAACTACATACAATGATAGTTTTCAGCATTCACCTTTGCAAGACCTTGTGTTCAGATTTTTCTCCTTCCCTTTCCTTACCCCCTCCCATAAACAGCAAGCGATGCACTATAGGTTAAACATGTGCAATTCTTCTAAACATATTTCCATATTCATCATGCTGCTACACACACAAAATCAGATTAAAAGGAAAAAAAAAAAAAAAAACACCACCACCAAAAATAGAGAGGTAAAAGGTAAAAACTGCTTTGATCCACATTCAGCTTCCATAGTTTCCTCTCTGGATGCAGATTGTTCTTTCCATCACAAGTCTATTGGAATTGCCTTGAATCACCCCATTATTGAAAAGAGTCAAGTTCATCAAAATTGATTATCACATAATCTTGTTGTTGCTATGAACAATGTTCTCTTGGTTCTATTCACTTCGCTTAGCATTAGTTCATATAAATCTTTCCAGTTTTTTCTATTAGTTGCTTTTGTTTAAAAGTTTTTCAGTTGCAGTTGGGAGGCAGGGTAGGGGTAGACCTTCAAAAATGACTTGGTGTAAAAACAAGAAATCAATAAAACTCATTTTTTAATTTGGAAGATTTAGACTGATAATATTTTATTTACTTTATTTAAAAGAAATATATGTAAAATTAATTTTTAAAAATTTTTTAAAAGAAATGCATAATTATTTTCTGTATATGAGTGGAAAATACATAAATTTCATTTCCCACTCACCTATGTGAATTTGGGAAAGTAAAATAACTTCCCTGACTTTCAATTTCCTCACTTATATATTGAAGATAATACCGTTCTTGTATACTTTTCGCAGGGTTCCTCAAACTTTTTAAATAGGGGGCCAGTTCACTATTCCTCAGATTGCTGGAGGGCCGGACTATAGTAAAAACAAAAACTTTGTTTTGTGAGCTTTTAAATAAAGAAACTTCATAGTTTCTTTGAGGGGGGGAATAATCATTCTCAGCTATCGCATCTGGCCCGCTGGCCGTAGTTTGAGGACCCCTGTGTATAGTATCATTTTTTGAAGAATCAATGAAATCAGAATTTATAGAGAGCTTTATAAAAACATAAGTGAGCTACACAATAGTAAAAACTATTTTGTTAGTTATGTTAATTAATTCTTGTTAAAACCAAGATAATCAAATATTTACTTTTGATCTGTCTCACGAAGCTTTCAATGATTAATTGGATTGATTAAATCCAATGATTAATTGGTATGATTAAAAATGGAAAGCATCAAAAGGATTTGCTTTCTAAAGTCTTTGGTGCTTCTTATAAATTCAAGAAGAATCAGATAATAGATTATTTATATTTGTACCAAGTTGGCTTTAATTTGATATTTTGCAATAAATAATTAGAGGCTACCCTCTGTGTGGATGATAAATATCTAAAGAATAGTTCTGAAAGGCCGTCTACTTTTCCTTCAGCCCATTGGTAATGCTCAATACAGCCAGTAGAGAGCAGTATGATCAAGGGAAATAAAATCTCATTGGGTCGGGCAAAATTGGACATAGAATGGGGAGACAGGTCGGGGGCTTATCCCTCCATACTATGTTGGCTGATATTCTTGACAGGAGCTGGTATCTTTACCAATGAGCATTAGTTAATTTTATTATGCTAACTTTCCTGGTCATGGTCAAGAATGTCTCAGAATAAGAACTAAAGAATATACCTATTAAATCATAAAATCTAGTTTAACAAGATTTTCGAATTCTTTTTGCCTGGAATGTATTCCCTCTTTACTCAGTCTCTTAGAGTCTCTCTCTTTTGTGGAAATACAACTCAAGCACCATCTTCTGTATGAAACCTTTCCAGATTCCCTTCCCTACAACTACTATGCTCCCCCTCCCAAACTATCCCATATTTAATTACTTGCATATATTTGTAATATTTATTCAGTCCTACACCCCTTGTTTCACAAATACGGAATCTAAGATCCAGAGAAATAAATCATTTGTCCATGGTCATAGTGTAAAAGCCTAGATTAAACCCTATAAGCATACATGTATCTGAAAAAAAAATTTTTTTCTTTTATGATAAAGAAGCAAATATTTCTGCAAAGAATAGAATATTAAAGAATCTGTAGGAAACCTCTTGGAAACACAGCTAGAATCTTCCTGCAGGTGTCATCTGCCAGGTACAAATTCATCTGAGCCATTCCTTCAAAAGACCTTTACAGAATTTCATTCTGTATTTATTCCATACTCTCCACTATTTTGTAATTCGTACAAATGTGTGACCTCAGCCAGATAAGTCATTTAATTTACCTTTGAAAAAAAATGAATTGGACTAAACAATTTCCAAGGTTCTTATCAGCTTTAGAATTTTATTATTTGATGACTTTATCCTTTGTTCAAGAGGCAGCTAGGTGGCGCGGTGGATAAAGCACTGAGCATGGAGTCAGGAAAACTCATCTTCATAAATTCTGCTCTGACCTCTGAGTTCAACCCTATTTGTTTCATCTGCAAAATGAGTGTCACTACTGGGGCTATATCCCAAAGAGAGCATAAAAGAGGGGGGCACGTGTGCAAAAATGTTTGTAGCAGCCCTTTTTTGGCAAGGAACTGGAAACTGAGTGGATGCCCATCAGTTGGAGAATAGCTGAATAAATTATGGTATATGAATGTGATGGAATATTATTGTTCTGTGAGAAATGATGAGCAGACTGATTCAGAAAAGCTTGGAAAGATTTACATGAACAGATACTGAGTGAAGGGAGCAGGACCAAGAGAACACTGTACACAGGAACAAGATTATGGGATGACCAAATATGATGGACTTGGCTCTTCTCAACAATGTGATTCAATACGATTCTAATAGACTTGGGAAGGAAAATGTCATCCGCATCCAGAGAGAGAATTCTGGAGACTGAATGTGGATCTAAGCATAATATTTTCACTTTTTATTTGTTTGTTTCTTTCTCATGGGTTTTTCCTTTTTGGTCTGATATTCTTGGCAGGAGCTGGTAATTAAAATGGATTTTCTAAAAAAAAAAATTGAGTTTTTTCTTGTACAACATGACAAATGTGAAAATATGTTTAAAAGAATTGTACATATTTCTCCTATATCAGATTTTTTGCCATTTTAGGGAGGGAGGAGATCATAGAGTAAGGAAGAAAAATTTGGAACACAAAGTCTTACAAAAACAAATGTTAAAAATTATTTTTACATGTATTTGGGAAATCAAATACTATTGAAAATTTTAAATTAAAAAATGAGTTAGAGTAGAAAATGGTAAAACATTCTTGTATCTTTGCCAAAAAAACCCTAAAAGAGTCAATTACCACTGAAACAACTGAACAACAACAAAATCCTTTGTCCAAAGTCACATAGTTCATTAAATTCAAGTCCCAGTCATATTTACTTCCCATCTTTATAGCACTGCCAGATGGTGTCACTTTTGCAAGTATTTATCAACTTGCTTTATTAAAGAAAATTTCCTTTTTAAAAAATAAATTTTTATTGGTATATTTTGTTTTTTATGTCACCCTCATTTCTTCCCTTCTCTCCCAGAGAACCATTCTGTATAACAAATATTTTTTCAAAATAAAAAATGGAAATATCCTTTGGACAAAGAAGTAAGAATAGATGGTATAAGGTACATTTTAGAGAGATATTAGTATCTTCCCTTGTTTTATCTGTGTAAACTCAATCCAAGGTTCCTACGGGGTGCAATGAATAGAGAAGTGGACTGGTAATCAGGAAAACCTAACTAAAAATCAGATAGCTATGTAATCCTAGGCAACTCACTTAACCTCTGTCTGTTTCTATTTCCTTAACTATTAATAGCACTTATCTCTAGGTTAAGAGGGTCAAATGAAATAATATTTGTAAAGTGCTTGGCACAGGACCATTACATTTGCTGTTAGTGTTCTTTCATTCAGTCATATCTAACTCTTCCTTGCAGGATGAACTTAATAAATGCTTAATCCCTACAACCTTTGCAATGTCAAAAACTCCCAAACACTTTGAAGACGGTGATTTTCTAAAACTGAAAATTAAGACCTGTCAGTCATTCAAAATTGTGGAATATGAGTTTTAAATTCATTTTTATTATTTTTATTCAATTTTATATTCATTCTCTCCATGTACTACAATTCAAAAATTAAGATGTAGCAGAGTCAGATCTGGTTTTTATACTTCCAAACCACAGAAAGAAAGCTTTGGGGTCAGCTTTGGACAATGGATGATTCCGGACTAAAGGGCTTACCCTAGGAGTTTGTGAAGCTTTCCCTTTATTTACTGAACCAAAGGAAAAGATGACTCAGCAGACTTCTCCACTTTGATTCTCCAGGTGACATCATGTGACTCCAGAGAGACTCAGGGAAGGCTACCTCGGTTATCATGGCAACTCCACTGACTCTCAGGTGAATTATGGACCCAATAGGCACCTATGTGGCTAACACTGGAGTTCTGGCTAAAGATGTCCCATTTGTTAGTCATTTAATTTTTTTTTAAATAAATATAGGGCACCAGCTGGGAAGATGTGGAAAGATCTTTTATAGGAGGTGGCTCTTAAGTTGATGTTTGAAGAAAGCTAGAGGCTTGATACAATGCTATATTATCCTATAATAAGGTAAATGACTCCAAAACTAGCAATTGATTTCTAAAGAAAATAATATGGATCCTGATAAATTAGGTATCTTTATAATTCTTCTTCTCAAGAGCCTATGATTCTATTATATACTTGAGTGGAAGAACCATTCTTTATTAAGTACTTATTAAACTCATTTTATGGCAGACAAAGATACATTATCTCACTTAAGTCTTACAACACCCCTGTGAAATTGATTCTACAAGTATTACTATTATTTCCATTTTACAGGTGAAGAAACTAATTCTTAGTCATACTGATTTGTCCAGTGCCATGTAAGGTAGCAAATTTCAGAGGTGAGATTATAACCCAGGTCTTCAGAGGCAGAGCCAGGATGGCAGAGTAGCAGGAAGAACAGAGAGCTTCCTACAAATAAATTTAGAAAATATACGAGATCAAATCCCGAGCAGCAAATCAAAGAAAAAATTCACAGGGAATCAATTTTTTAGCCGAGGTCCAGAGAAGGAAACAAATGGGAGGTCTACAGATATCGGGGCTAGAAATTGGTCAGGAGTGCCTACTTATAAAAACATTCCAGGGCAGGGTGAGTCTGTGCTGGCATTATGGGGCTTCAATCACTGTAAGCTAAAGAAACAGGTGCCATCACTCACTACCCTGTCCCAGGGCACAGGACCGGCCATCATTATAAAGTAACAGAGAGCTTGGGATATGATATTCCAGAAAGCAAATGATATAGACTTACAACCAAAAATAACTTACCCAGCAAAATTTAATATAATCCCACAGGGGATAAAAACTTTTTTAATGAAATAGAAGTTTTTTTTTCTGATCATTCCAAATATAAAGACTAGAAATTCACAGAATCTTTGAGCAGTCAAGAAAAAGATTAAAAGGTACATATGAACAAACACTTGTTTGTTTGGAACCTTACTCTCTTAGTAAGAACCTTACTTAGATTAGAGGGAATCTAATTAGACAAAGAGAATAGTTCTATGATATCTTAATAATCTTTTTAAAAGAATGGAAAGGGAAGGAAAGAAGAATACACTAGAGAGGAAATGGAGAGTAAAAATGGGAAAATTATCTCAAATAATTGGAGTGTGCAAGTAGAAAGCTATACAAACAAGGAAGGGTGTAGAGTGAATAATATTTGAATCTTGTTCTAATTGGTCAAACTAGGGAAGACTACACACACATACAGTTGAACACAGAAATAAATTTCACTCAACAAAGGAAAAGGTAGAAATAATAGGGGGCACAGATTAAGGGAAGCATTAGACCTAACAGAACAAACTCTAATTAAGAATGCACAAAATTTTTTTTTTTTCGGTAGCAAAAATTTGGAAACTGAGAAGATGCTTATTAATTTAGAAATAGCTTAACAAGTGAATATGATGGAATATAGCTGTGCTATAAGAAATGATGAAGATCTCACAGAAACCTAGGAAAGCTTGCAAATATTGATAGCAAATTGAGAAAAACAGAATCAGGAGAACAATTTATACAACAATAACAATATTACGAAAACAAAGAAATTTTAGATTTAGGAACAGTAATCAATGATGTAACTAATAAAGATTCCAGAGGATGCAGGAGGAGCCCTGCTACTTGCTTCTCCATTGAGTGGTGAAGGATTCTAAGTATGAAAATATAAGCTTATATTTTTTTGGACATGACCAATGCATAAATATGTTTTTTTTGATGATATATCTTTTTAAGATGAGTTTTGTCTTTCTTTCTTTCAAAATTTAGGGTGAAAAGATATGATAGGATGGAAAAAAGACAGATTTTTGCTGAGTGAAAAAAAAAACCTCAATTCCCCCTCCTCTTCAGTCCTAGCATTCAGCCATTATTCAGTACTGCCTTTATTATCATACATTTACCTGAGTAAGAAAAAAAAGAGTCACTTTTTAATAGGCACTACATTTCTATTTGAAATAATATATTATTACTGATCATTTTTCGAAAAGACTGATCTGATCAAATATTTTATTAGTGAAGTATCTCGTCATGACAAAGTTCCTATAGAGAGTTGATCAAAAGAGTTAACTAAACAAACTGGAAAAGATTATAGGAAAGAATCCTTTGTTGGGGATTTGGATTGTATCTTCCTGTAGTGTGCTTCTGGGCTCAGTTTTGCCAGACTGGTTGAGTGTAGGTACCTCCTCCTATCTTCTGTTTTTCAGAAGATACCTTCCTTGGAATGCCATCCCCACCTCACACTCAAGGGTCACTTCCCCAAAAGAACATCTCTTCCAGATTCAGGGTACTGAGTCCACAATCCTGAAACTATTGCTTCTGAGTCCCTATCAATGATTCTGCCCTCAATAGGCATTCATTGGTACAATTAGTTCAAGGTTAATGAATTTACTTGAATGCAAAATAAGAAAAGTAGTACAACAGCATCTCTCTCCTAGATAAGGCACATATACAGCATTAGTAAAAATAGTGACTGCTAATAGAATTCACATGCAGAAGGGCACACATATAGGGAACATGTGTTAAAATAGGGGCAATAAAAAAAAAAACTCTCTGCATGGTTATAGGGCCACGGATGCCCTGGCAATACTCCTGGTAGCTATATATAGTCTTGCCCTCTTGACTAGATGGAAGTTGCTGCATTCCTTTGCTCTAGTCTCTCTTACCTCCAGGTTGGGATTCTGTTGATATACTGAAACATGATACAATTATTTACTTTAGGAAATAACCAGAATCCATATTCTAGGACCAGTAGAAGTCTTGGCTCTAGTACCCCATTTTCCAGGCAGGATCCAAGCTCTGGATCCAAGACTCTCACTGACTCTTATCAACTCTCTTGACATTGTGACTAGGCTCCCGGAAATTCCCAAATTAAGAATATTCCATATGGAAATCTGGAATTGAGAAAGCAATGCCTTTGAATTCTTTCAGGCTCTATTCAAACAAGTTTCCTATGGCTAATGAATTTATTGCTAATGGGGGATGGGGGAAAGAAATGAGAGGGAAAGAAATCTCCTTTATCCCATTGCTATACTTTTTAACAGGCACATGGAAAAAGTTTTTGCCACATCTGCTTCTTTTTGCCATCCTACAACAACTCTCTTCCAAGGTGACTTTCTTCTTTTTTGTATCAGATCAAAAAGAATGATTGATCCGATGCTTCCTGACAGTATCAATTGATTTCATCCAGCCACTAAAGCCCTATGATCTTTTGCAGTCGAATAAGTTCATGTCAACTAAAGGAGTAAAAAAGTCTATAGTGATTTAAGTCCAATATATAAATATAAAATATATAATAATATAAATATAAAATAATATAAGTAATAAAAATATAAAATAATCTGTAAATAGGGCATTCAGGGTGACCATTCAAAGTTTAAAGGGAGTAAAGTCTGAAACAGACTTCTTACACTCTTACATCCTCCTCCTCAGTGAAATATTTGAAGTTCCTACAAATCACTTGGGGTACACTAAGATTTCTGTAGGTATGTAAATTGCCATTCTATATAGTTTACATAAATAATAAGGCTAGCACATGAGGTTCAGTGAAAGTACATAATTCTTGACGTTCATAGAATTCAAGACACTCTATACAACTAAAATTCATATTTCAAGCCATATATATGTGTGTGTGTATGTAATACAAACCACTGAGTAACTAAATACATAGGTCACATGTAGAAATATAATACATACATATATCACATAACACAGCATAACAGAGTACACATCAAAGAAACAAATATTGGTAGTACATACAAAGCATCCCCACACATTGCATTCACATTAGTGAAACAATGACTTCTGTTTGCTGTTGCAGGTCATACTAGGTGAATTGTCAATCACCACTAATTTATAGCTTTTGTTCTTACTATCTCCTTCCAGAAACAGAAAGCTAATAAAACTCCTTTATTTAGTAACACTGTCACTGGCACACATCAAATACACATTGCACATTTTCAATTAATGGCAACCCCACTTCCTGGCCATCACAGATCTGTCTTTTGTACCATCTACAATGTAACACAACCAATGAACACCTGTTTCCAATTACTGATTATACATCAACTAGACCAGGTTTCACAAAGGATTTTGTCCAGCCCTCTCCTGCCACCCTTCTTTTGTTCTCTATACCTAAAGTAATCCCCCCCCTTTTATCGCTATTCCAATTTTTAAGATTATATTTTTTATTTTAATAGTATTTTTTAAACACATATAAAAGGCCAGTTATCAATATTCACTCCTGCAAAACCCCATGTTCCAAACTTTTCTTTCTCTCCTCCCCTCTCCTCAAGACAGTAAACAATCTGATACAGGTTAAACATGCAGTTTCTCTAAACATATTTCTACATTGGTCATGTTGTGCAAAAAAATGGAAAAAAGGGGGAAAAATATGAGAGGGGAAAAAAAACAAGCAAACAACAAAAAGGTGAAAATACTAAGCTTTGATTCATATTCAGTCTCCATAACTCTCTCTCTGGATATGGATAGCACTTTCCATCACAAGTCTATTGGAATTGCCTTGAATCACCTCCTTGTAGAAAAGAGCCAAATCCATCACAGTTGCTCATCAATCACATAATCCATTTGTTACTATGTATAATGTTCTCTGGGTTCTATTCCAAATAATTTTAAAAAGAGTTTCTTTTCAAGAAGATATCCTTTGAAAAAAAGGAAAGAGATTTCCCTCTTTTATCTATATCTATTTCCCTCACATCTTTAATTGTTGAAATCCCTAATGCAGGTGCCTTCACACCTCATGGTGATTTTTCTTTCATTGAATTTCTCACTCAATTTAGTTCAACAAACATTTATTAGGCATCCATTGGAAGCCTTGCTTTCTCGGTCTGGGTTTTCCCCTTGCACTTATCACTATTTCCCTTCTCTGATAGTTATTTGTGTACATATCTTTTCATTCTTATTAGATGGCCATCTCTTCCCTTGAATATATAGTCTTCATCATGCCAGTTTTAATATCCTTAGCTCCTAACCATATCTTGAATATCAAATTTTCCTAGAGAATTTATGTGAATACATGTTAAAAGGTTGAGGGAAAAGGACTGTATCATTTTTTAGCTTAGTATACCTAGGACTTTACATATACTTAAGATAATAAATATGTTTCATAAATATTTGTTATATTGAACGGAATTGAATTGTTATATTTAATTTATTCATCTTCTGTTTCAGTAGGGTTTTTTTCATCCCTAATACAAAGAAAAATATGGAATATTGAAAAATTTTGACAAAAATATAACTATGAGTATCAGGCAGAAATTATAGGTACTTATAATCTGCCTGGAAGTTTAGATATTTGCCAGGGTAGAGCAGAGAATATAGAGTAAAACAGGAAAAGATAAGACAAAAACATGCTCAATTATCTTCCAAAGCAGCGGGCTCTAATGTATTATGTTTAATATTTATGGACATTCAATGTCCAACTTTAATTCCATTGTTGTATCTGACATGGCCTTCATCCATAAAATGTATTTATTCATCCCATATTTATCAAACACCTAAAACAGATATTCTCAAACCTTTTAGTCTCAAGATGTTTTATATTCTTACAAATTATTGAGCATAATTTTACATAATTTACATACACATAATTTTCCAATTCTATTCATTCATCCAACATTTATCAGATGACCAAGATGGAATTTCTCAGCTATTTGATCTCAAGATCCCCTTTTACTCTTACAAATTATTAAGAACCCCTCAAAGAACTTTTCTTTAAGTGGGTTTTATCTTCTGATTTAACTTAGTAGAAATTAAAATCTCTTATAAATATTAGGAAAATAGTTTTGGATTCCCTGTTTCAGATTCACAGACTCCTTTTAATGGTCTTAGTGACCAAGACTTTAAGAACTGCTGCTTCAAGGTATGGAGCAAGAGCTGAGGAGTATAGACAGAAGGAGATGTAAAAATAAAGAGATTAGTCCCTGTCACCTGAAATTTACAAACTTTACAGGGACACACAAAGAAGAAGACTGACCCACCTAGGATATCAGTACACCCTAGATAGAGCTGGGGTTCTTAATGTGAAGTCCATGAACTTGTTGCTCTTTTTTTATCATTCTATTTCAATGTAATTCATTCTCTCTATATAAATTTTTATAATTTATTCATTTAAAAACATCATTCTGTGTTTGTGGCAGCCCTCTTTGTAGTGACTAGAAACTGGAAACTTAGTAGATGTCCATCAATTGGAGAATGGCTGAATAAATTGTGGTATATGAATATTATGGAATATTATTGTTCAGTAAGAAATGACCAGCAAGAGAATTTCAGAAAGGCCTGGAGAGACTGACAAACTGATGCTGAGTGAAACGAGCAGGGCCAGGAGATCATTATACACTTCAACAACAACACTATATGATGATCAATTCTGATGGACCTGGCCATCCTCAGCAATGAGATGAAACAAATCAGTTCCAATAGAGCAGTAATGAACTGAACCAGCTACGTCCAGAGAAAGAACTCTGGGAGATGACTATGAACCACTGCATAGAATTCCCAATCACTATATTTTTGCCCACCTACATTTTTTATTTCCTTCACAGGCTAACTGTACAATATTTCAAAGTCCGATTCTTTTTGTACAGCAAAATAATGGTTTGGACATGTATACTTATTTCGTATTTAATTTATACTTTAATATATTTGACATGTATTAGTTATCCTGCCATCTAGGGGAGGGAGTGGAGGGAAGGAAGGGAAAAATTGGAATGAAAGGCTTGGCAATTGCCAATGCTGTAAAATTATCCATACATATAACTTGTAAATAAAAAGTTATTAAAAATTTAAAATAATAATAATAATAGTACCTACATCATAGGATTGTTGTCATGGTAAAATGAGATCATATCTGTAAAATGTTTTGGAAAGTCCTATATAAATTCTAGTAATACTTAGTATAATGAATATTTTCAACAGTAATAAAGAGCAATTTGGTTGTTGGCCAAACAAAAATAAATAAAAACATCATTCTGATACGTATAGAAGAATTGCACATATTTAACATATACAGAATTACTTGCCAGCTAGGAGAAGGAGTGGGGAGAAAGAAGGGAAAAATCTGGAACATAAGGTTTTGCAAGGGTCAATGTTGAAAAATTATCCATGCATATGTTTTGGGGGAAAAAAAGCTTTAATTTAAAAAAAAAAACATTATACTGAGCAATTCAGAGGCTTCCCTAAATCATCAAAAGAGTTCGTGACAGACAAGAGGATAAGAATCTCTGCCTGACAACAGCAAGATCATACCTTGATGGGGGCAGTGAGGTGGTGCGGTGGCTAGAGTACCAGCTTCAGACACTTAACACTTCCTAGCTGTGTGACCCTGGGCAAGTCACTTAATCTTGATTGCCTCAGGAAAAAAAAAATATCATGATCAGTTTTGATGGACATAGCTCTTTTCAAAATTGAGATTATTTCCGGCCAGTTCCACTTGTTCAGTGATAAAGAGAGCCATCTACACCCAGAGAGAGGCCTGTGAGAACTGAGTGTGAACGACAACATAGCATTCTCACTCTCTTTTGTTGTGGTTTGCTTGCATTTTATTTTCTTTCTCATTTTTTCCCTTTTTGATATGATTTTTCTTGTACAGCAAGGTAATTGTGGAAATATGTATAGAAAAATTGTACATGCTTAACATATATTGGATTACTTCTCATCTAGAGGTAGGAGTGGAAGGAGAGAAAAAAATTTGAAACACAAGGTTTTGCAAGGATGAATGTTGAAAATTATCCATGTATATCTTTGAAAATAAAAAGCTTAAAAAAAATCTCTGCCTTAGAAAGGAGTCACCATCATGGCATATGGCGGCTTGAGAAATTGTTGGTGAAAAAACTGGCAAATTCCCACAGGAAAGAAGGCACCCAGCCTATTGCAGCAAATACTGGTGACAACTCCAAACACAGCAAGACTTGTAAACACCATTTTGCCACAGGAGCAGCACTTCCTCGAAAACTTGAACCATCCCCCACTCTCAGCCCTCTTCCCTTAAATCAAGTTTTTGAATTCAAAAAGACAAAGTCTGCTCCCACCTCCCAGAGTGCCCCAGGTATGTCCCTTGTAACCTAGGTGAAGAGGAATGCTTGGTAATAGGGGAAACTCCCCAGTTTCTAGTAACTCTTTCACCGCAGGCCCTTCTTATTCTGGGTCAGAGTCAGAGCAGAAAACAAAAAGGCAGATTTTGAGCAATTGTAAGGACAGGAAAAAAATTTTTTTTTAACTTCACCAAGTTTGCTTTGGTTGGCCACTGGAGTAAGGTTCATTCCTAAAGTCAAGGATTTCAAAAGGCCTTCTCATTTCCCTAGGTGTCAGAACTGTGTGTTCCTCTCTCATCACTTTATATTTATTTTTGTGTGTATATTTATGTATATAAATCCATACTTAAGGGAGAGGGAGAGAAAGAGACTGAGACAGAAAGACAGACAGAGAGAGATAAAGAGAGAGAGACACACACACAGAGAAAGACAGAGACGGGGACAAAGAGAGAGAAAGACAGATAAAGAGGAGAGAGCAAAGAAAGGGAGAGACAGAAAAAGAGAAAGAGCTAGAGAGAGAAAAACAGAGAGACAGAGACAGTCTCAGATAGCACCAGACAACTAAGTAATGAAGTAAAGAGAATGCCAGGCCTGGAGTCAGGAAGACTCATCTTCCTAAATTTAAATTCTAACCTCAAACATAAGCTCTGTGATCCAGGCAAATTACACTGTTTGAGGAACTCTGTTGTTCATCTGTAAAGTGAGCTGGAGAAGGAAATAGCTAATCACTCAAGTATTTTTGCCAAGAAAACCCCAAATGGAGTCATTTTCAGTCACAACTAAAAATGACAGAAAAACAAAAATTTACTTGTCAATCATATCCATCCTACCCCCACTTCCAAGTTTAGAACACAAGATCCTTGAAGGCAGGGATCGTCTCAGTTTTGAGTCTGTATCCTCAGGTCCTAGTACTGTGCCCAAAGGATGTGCCCTAAAAACTAAATAAATATTTATGGATTGGTTGCTAAGAAAAAAAAAAAAACAGGGATGGGGATGGGGGAAGAGAAGAAGAAGAAGCAATTTAAAGGAAAATAAGTACAATTGGAATTTTCAAACTCTAGGGAAAAGGAAGTGAATTGGTGGATATATCCTTCTACATCATCCCAAAGAGTTGAATTCCAGGGTACTTCTAGGGTTAGGGAAGAAAAAAAAGGAAACTTCAAGAAGAGATAGGGGAGCACCCAAAACCAGAAAGAAGGAAGGTATAAATAAAGAGGAGTTGGGAAAGAATTGATCAGAAAAAAGTCTGAAGCAAAAGTTGAAGGGAGTTGGTTTGGGTGGAAAATTGCCTGTGGGGCTAACTTCCAGATCTCAGACTCCATGCATCCCCCCCCCCTCATCCCTGCCCCCTACACCCTCCAAAATTTTTCTCTCCAATTGGGCTCATCTACCAGATTAGAGGTCTGATACAGTATCCTAGCTGCAAACCCTAGAAGATGTTTCCCATCAGAATTCATTGGACTGTTATTTTTTAGAAGTCCATTTCAAATTAAATAATGGGATAGGGGTGGTTCCAAATGCCTCAAATATGTATGAGAGAATTACTGATACTCAGCACTGCCCAAAGCATGAATTTACCAATCAAATCAAATCAAATCAGAAATGCCCAGGGTGCACCCAGCACAATGCTGGGGAAGGTAGAAAATAGGAGCAAAAAATAAAATTCTTACTAACCAGAATCTTAAAGTCTAACTATAATACACAAAGCTGGGTCACAAGTGCATAAGGAATTTGCAAAACAAAGTACTATGTAAGGTCTGAGGAGGAAGGTCAGGTGGGGAATTTATGGGGAGAGGGGCGGAAGGCTGCTTTTGAGAAAGGCTTTAAAGAATGGGTAGGAATTCTGGCAAAAAAAAAAAAAAAAAAGAAAAGAAAAAGAAGAAGGGGGGGGGGGTGTGGAATCTAAACCTTAAATTGTAAGAACTCAAGGCACTTCTTTGAAGATTAGAAAGTAGTCTTGTTTTTCTTCAGGAACCTAGAGTACCAGAGAGCAACATGATGTGTAAGAGTGTCCCCAGTCTGCACTTTCTCTGGTGGGGTGCCATTGGAGATTATTTTGCAGAGTGACCTACAAGATCTCTGAGTAAAAAAGATTATTCTGATATCCATATAAATAATGGATTGAAGGGGAGAAGAGTCATGAAATCCAAATTCCTGGGTTTAGCATCTAAACATTAAATTTGACTCAAGCCAGTGTTTCCAGGTTAGTTCCTAAGTAATTGGGAACAGAGTAGGCTCTTGAAATGACTACAAAGCTGGACCTGGAATCAGGATAACCAGCGTTCAGATCCTGATCCATAAATAAAGACAAGAATGGTACCTATCTCGACAGGTTATAGTGAAGATTAAGTGATATAACTTGTAAGGAAGGCACTTTTCAAACCCACATATTATACTGATGCTAGTCATTATTATTAATACACATTACTCTTTCTTACACACTCTTTCAACCAAACTGGCCAGCTTTCTGTTCTTTGCACATAATATTCCATCTCCACTCTCCATGCAATTGCAAACTCCCCTCATGCCTAAAGAATATTCCTTTAACACCACTTCTTAGAATCTATCTTCCATCAAAGTTGAGTTCATGCCAGCCTACATGGCTTTCTCTTTCCCCATCCAAAAAAAAAAAAAAAAAAAAAGGCTTTGTATTCATTCTGTATACATTTTTAAATTTGCTTATCTCCCAAAATGTTACATCCTAATAGAATACAAACTCCTAGAATACAGGAACTGTTAGAGATTTTTTTTTTTTTATTTAATAGCCTTTTATTTACAGGATATATACATGGGTGTTAGAGATTTTTAAAGTCTGTTTCTCCACACGTCTTGCACTTAATATATGCTTAATAAATGCTTTTGGATGAATTAATTTCCATTCTATATATATATATGGGGAAGGGGGACATCAAAATTAGCAATTAGATCTCTCGATTTTGTGGCTATTCTTCCTCTCCCCGTCCCCCAGTACTTGGAGCTAATGGTCAAAGAAAAGAAAGGATGAAGGGGGAAAAAAAAATTAAAGGGGTGCAAAGGAAGTGCTAAAGATCAGTTTAATCCCTAAATCATTTGTCCTACCAGACTTTAGGTTCAAAATTCGAAGAGCTGACACTTTGTGACTCTTTTGCTTCAAGTTTGGAGACATCTTGTCTTCCGCCAATTTACTGTTTACTTTAACCGGGCAGGCTTGCATTCACATCACCAGATGTAAGGGTTTGCGGGGGTAAGAGTGGGGTCTGGGGGTGGGGAAGCTGAGGACGACCAAAGAGTGAGGTTTAATTTAATTTCATCCGGAAAATGGAGTTTTCGTTATGAAGAAGTATTTCTGGATTTCTAACACTCTTCCCAAGAATCTTACTCCTTCCTTCACTCCCACACAAGTCGCAATCGGCCAGCCCCAGACCCCACCTTTTCTATCAATTGTCGATTTTCATGATAATGGCCTTGGGGAGCCCAGCGGGCAGGATTAGCAGGTGGGGGAAGTGATATAAAAAGGCCGCCCAATTGATACAAGTTCTCCAACTCCAGTTTGGCCCGGCCTTCTTTGCCCAGCTTCGGCCTTTGGCAAATTCGTTATTTTATTTTTTTTTTTTATTTGAGTCTCTCCCAGTTTTTAGCTGAAAGACTGTTTTGCATTTGGGGGGCATTTTTTCTTTCTTTGCTAACCATCGCTGATAAGATTTTGCTCCTGGACTTACCGCGCCTGCCACGTTGGACTCCTTGCTTCGAGCATCTTCCCTCCAACATGACTTCGTGCTCGCTCTCGCAGCAATGCCAGTCCTCCCAGCCCGAAGGCGATGCCAGCTGCCCTTACAACACCTGGATCTCCGCGTCCCAGCCAGAGCCTTTTACGGCCTCAAGCCCGTACTCTAATTTCCAAATCCAAAGTCCGGAAAAGCTCCAGCCAAGCACAGGTGAGCCCCCTCAAGGGTAGCGGATCCCCCATATCCTGAACAGGATGGGATCCCGAGTCTAGTTCTGAATAGATTACATCCCTACATCCCCCTCTTTCAGAGAGTGATTCTATCCCCCAGAAAGGTAGCGCATCCCCCATATCCTGAACTGGATGGGATCCCGAGTCTAGTTCTGAATAGATTACATCCCTACATCCCCCACTTTTAGAGAATGATTTTATTCCCCAGAAAGGGGACCCCGAGTCTAGTTCTGAATAGATTACATCCCTACATCCCCCTCTTTCAGAGAGTGATTCTATCCCCCAGAAAGGTAGCGCATCTCCCATATCCTGAACTGGATGGGATCCCGAGTCTATTTTTATGTAGACTACATCTCTTCCTCCCCCACTTTTAGAGAATGATTTTATTCCCCAGAAAGGGGACCCCGAGTCTAGTTCTGAATAGATTACATCCCTACATCCCCCTCTTTCAGAGAGTGATTCTATTCCCCCAGAAAGGTAGCGCATCCCCCATATCCTGAACTGGATAGGATCCCGAGTTTATTTCTGTGTAGATTGAGTGTTAACTTTTAAATAGGTGGCCCCTCTCTACCTTAGGGGCTGGTACCTGTGCAACTCCCCGGGCCTAGCCTCAAAGGTGAAACAAGTAAGATTCAGGCACCATCATTATTCTGCTCCTGTTGGAACTTTCTTTGATTTGTTTATTCTGTATATCCTCGTGTGTTGTAGAATATAAGCTCCTTGAGAGTAGGACTACAAAGATAACCGAGCACCCAGGGGACTGCTCACTCATAGTAGGGGATGCTAGTGAAATTGGTTGGCATTGGTGGGCGAAATATTTTTACAATGACTACTTTTCCCCTTATTTCTTAACTTAATAGTTACTTCTATGGGTTGGTTAATTTGGCACCTGGTTAAATAAGCGGGGTTGGGGGGTGGGAGAAGTACCGGGGACTGTGCTTTCGCTTTACAAATATAATAAACAATAGTTATGGGAAAAGGGACTAATTCTGCACTGCGAAGGATTGAGATTCAAATCTGCCGCTTTTATGACTGGGATGTCGTGTCACTTCTCTGGCTTTGCTTGAGCAACTAAGGGAGTGAATAAGTTGACCTGTGAGGTCCATTCTAGGTCTAAATCTGAATTCTTAATTCAAATTTCAGTTTTAAATTTAAGATTTTTTTTAATCTTCATTAACTAATGTATGAAATAAGGTTTGAGGGAAAGAACAACTCAAGCTCTAGAATAGAATATTGCCAGAAAGATTACTAGATTGTACGGGAGCTGGGTGTAGTAATTTTCCTTTTTCTTAGGTCTACTAGAAAGGGGTAAGAAGTGATGCAACCACCAAAATTTGCTTAACTATGGCTATGTAAAAAAAAGGAATTGTGGCTGCCTGTGGAAAAAAAATCTGAACTATTCAAACTAGGTAGTCAGGTGGGTAAAAAGTTGACCTTGGGGGTCAGGAAGTATTGGACTCAAGACCTACCTATTTCTGGGGATTCATTTAATCCCGGTTGCCCAAGTAAAATTGGAGCAGGTGTTAGTTTGCATTGGTAAGAAGGGATTCTTTCTCCCCCTCTGCCCCAGGGAGTTACATATGTTAATGAACTCAGGTCGGACTCAAATTTATGTAGGACCTCATTATGGTCATAAAATGTCAAAAAGATGGGTCTGAGCTAAAGAAGAATTCCCTTTGGGGGAGAAGCAGCAAGAGGTTGGTTGGAGGAAAAATCTGATAACCTTGGTTTAGGGCATTTGATCAAGGTTATGAAAAAGGATGAAATTGGAATAGTGTTATTTGCTAGAAAAATATCATCTGAAGCTTCTTAGACATTCCACTGGACCCTATGCAACTCGGTTATTTAATTTTTCAAAGATTTGTAGCTCTCTGGAGAAGCTTAAATTTTAGTTTATTGTGGGTGGTCAATGTTTAAAAAGTATGCATAAGACATAGTGAGATATCAGATTATCTTGGGGAGAGAGGAAATTTAGAATATGAAGTCTTAAAGAAAAGAATGTTGAAAAACTATTTTACATTTATTTGAAAAATAAGAAATTTATTGGGGGGGGGGAAGATAATGAGATATATAATATTAAGTGAAAGATAAAAGTTCTAGCAGTGACAGAAAGTTCTTATTTTTTCCCTTCCCCTTTCAGCTATTTCTCCTGCTACTCCGACATCTGTGGATATGTTTGTTCAAGATATTCCTGACTCTGCCACTAGCCCAACTTCAAATAACCTTTCCTCCCAGAACAAGCCCAAGATCCACCAAGGAAAAGAAGATCAGAACCTAGTCAAAAAATCTAAAATGAGAACAGTGTTCTCTCAAGCTCAACTGAATGTACTCAACAGTAGATTCCTGGAGCAAAAATACCTTAGCCCTCAGCAGATCAGAAATGTGGCTGAGAATTTGAACCTTACTTATAAACAGGTAAATGTTTGCTGATTTATTGGTCTAAAGCCAATCAATTAAAAGGATATTTACTCTTAAATGTCAGGAACTGCGAAATTTAACTGGGGATACAGGGAGAGGAGAGACAATCCTTGTTCTCTGAAACCTCCTGTATACATACATACATACATACATACATACATACATGGTGATCAAATAAAGTTAATGAACAGAGGAAAAACTTTAGCCTAAGGGGAATGGAGGGGACTAGAGTCCAGCTCTACATCCTTGAACCAGAGAACATTCCCTGTATCATTCAGGTCTAGTGCAGTGTGGCTTTTAGGGGAAGTTACCAGAATCTTTACTTCTCAATAAAATCTATAAGTTACTATTTGTTTCTTCCTCCTCCAGGTCAAGACCTGGTTTCAGAACCAGAGAATGAAGTCAAAGAGATGGCAGAAAGACTCCATGTGGTCCAAGAACAGCAATAATATGGTTCAGGTAATGGAAAGAAAAGCCCTATCCTTTCAGCATAATAAATGTTTTTTCAGGTTTCTCAGCATTTATTGCCTATTTGAGGTAATGCCTGCAGAAAAATTGTGCTTTTCTTTAGGAAAAAATTTTTTATTGATGCTCTACATTTCCCAAAGGTTCACCTATTAAAATATCCTTCCCCAATGTGACATTCATTGCCCCTGTATTGAAAACAAAGGGGACTAAATGCAATAATAACTTGAACCTGCATTGAGACTTTTAAAAGGCTATTTTTGCTCATTCTGTACTTAACACCTCCATAGGAACTTATACTTCTTTATCACCCCTTTGAAGTAGCAACTGTTCTTATGTATTGATCAAAATTCTGAAGTCCTAGTCCTACTTTTTCATAAGAATCCAAACATTCTAAACAAATAAATTAATCTACTTTACTCTTTTTTCAGAATGGATCAACTGTTGGGGAATACATAAGCTTCTACTCTCCATTTCACCAGGACTACATGGTGAATCCTTCTGGAAACCTTCCAATGTGGAGCAACCAGACTTGGAATAACCAGTTTCAGAATGGTGGAGAGGGCTCCTATCAGCACCAGGTGTTTCAGCACTCCTACCCTGCCAGTGACTTGGGGGCTCCCTTTGGAAATACTATTAGTGAGGTCTATCCCATGAAACCGCAGATGACTATGAGTTTTAGCGCTCCCCACACCATGGAATATCTCCCAAGCTACTCCATGAACATGCAGCTGACCCACAAGTCAGAGGAGGACTATGATTATCAGCAAGTCAGTGATGTTGTTCAAACACAATTCTTAGATCCCAGTGGAGTACCTATATTCCAATCATAACTTAGGCAATTACTTCTGCCTCTACCCCCTCTCCATTCCCACTCCCCAAAAAGTATTATTTCCACTGTTTTCCCCCCTACATTTTTAGTATTTCTATTATGTAACTATTGTTGTTTTGATTTGTATGATTAAAGCGTACATATAGAGAGTCTTTAGTTTTTGCTGGCTGGCTCCAGGTTTAGGCACTATTGGGCTATTTATATTTATACAAAAAGTCCATAAGCTTCAGAATCCTGATCTAAATGATAGGGTGAAACTCAGTATTAAAAGGAAAAAAATAGGAAAAAGTATATAATAGGAAAAGATGGGTGGGGTGGAATTTTATACCTTTGTGGGTTTTTTTAACTTGTATTTTGGTAAATTTATGGTTAGGGTAATAAGTTAAGTTAGTTGTCTTTGGGATTTTTATTAATATATTTTAATAGAAATAGATGTTCATGCTTGTGCTTTCCCTCCAAAATTGTCCCTCAGTTTATCCTTGTATATATCTTGTTTGTACATAGTTACTTGCATGATCTCCTGTTAGATTGTGAGCTCATTTGAAGCCAGAAACCATCTTTTACACTTTCTTTGTTTTTTCAGTGCTTAGCACAATGCCTGGCACATAGTAGGCTCCTTAATAAAATATTTGTTCTATTGACTTGGCTTGGCTTTTTACCTTTCCAATACAAAAAATTTAAAAGTGTGCAGGTGCTTCACTTAATATTTTCTCTACCAAGACATGAATTTCAGGTTTTGTTTTGTTTTTTTAAAATGAAAAAACTCATTTAAAATCATGGATGTCAATTTTGTTGTTGCAAGATGATGGGCAGATCAATTTAAAAGTCATATAACTCTTAAAGTTATTTGTGTATCTGTTGCCACATATTCCATATAACTTTAGCCCAGATAACCCTACTTTCTTGGTATTTAAGAATGGTGATAACTTGTGTGACCCTGAGAAAAATCACTTAAATCTGCATTAATCTTAAAGACTGCTTTGCTGAAAAATCATTGCTGGCTCTAGGAGCATCCTCGTTTGGATTAGCTGTACCAATGAAATCAGAGACCCTATTTTTGCTTTTAAATTGTAAGATATCCCATCTCTTCTGCAGTTATAACTTTTATTTGAAAATGTCTGGTTCTTTGTACCTAGTCATTTCCTCCAGAGCAAATGCTTCTCAATACTTTGAACAACAGCCACCCTTTTTTCTATTCTATTCTCAGCTGGTCCCCCAGGAAAAGTCTTAATCTGCATGACAAATGTCCCTGCCTGAGCTCACCCAAACAGCATAGCTACAAAGAAAAGCTCAGACTTGACAAGGTTTTTGAATTTTACCCAAAAGACCCAGACCATTCCTATGTTAATTGATGTTTGCTTGCTTGTATGCTATGCTTTTAGGTGTCTGTCTTAAGTTTCTTTTTAGAAATACAGTACTATTCTCACTTTAGGTATTGGGCAGCAGTCTAGATGGAATTAAATTGTAACCTGAAGTCTCTGGTCTCCTGTTGACCGGACATAATTGTAAATATGTTTAGGGCATTTGGGAAGAGGCATAGAATTTTGTAACTAGAACTCAATTGAGTCTGAAGCTATTTTATTCATAAGGACACAAACCTAATGTAGGAAGGTAATTTGATAAAGCCCAACAGCTACTCCGTGGCAGAGCTAGGAATAATTGACTCATGGATCACTGCTCTTTCAACTAATAGACCACATCAATACTGACCAAATTAATCCTACACAATGAACTGTTCCAGAACTAGTACCTTGGCTAGCAGCTAAAGGAAATATTTGAAGGCTAGAAAAACCAGTGAGCCCCTACTTCTTTAGTAAGTAACATAAAGATGGAAAAGCCACTGATGGAGCTTAAAAGGGAAATCATGATTGAGTACATGGGACAATCAATGGTTGAGATCCTGTTTACATAGTATAAACAAGAATGAAGGAAGAATTGGACCTAAAAAATGTGTTTTGCAATTATTTTGACTAATTGGGTTTAATCCTTAAATTGTAGGAGAAAAATGAAATGTGTCTGTGTTAATTTAAAACTGTTACCTTATCAAATACATGGAAGGTGAATTAACTGCAATCAGTAATGAAGGCTTTCAGGGAATTGTAGAAATGGAGAGAAAATGAGGTTAGTGGGTGAGCCTGGACCTGAAAGCTGACCTAATGACATGCTTCTTCATTGGCCTTTGATGAGGTTTTCTGACAGAATCTTTTTTTTTCTCAATAGTATTTTATTCTTCCAAATACATGTAAAGATAATTTTCAACATTTATTTTTTATTAAAACTTTTTATTTTTAGAACATATGCATGGATAATTTTCTTTTTTTTTTTTTAATAAAGCTTTTTATTTTCAAAACATGCACGGATCATTTGACAACATTGACCCTTGCATGTAATCTTGTGTTTCAGATTTTCTCCTCCTTCCCTACATAGCAATTCAATATATGTTAAACTTGTTAAAATATATGTTAAATCTAATATGTATAAACATATTCATACAATTCTCTTGCTTCACAAGAGAAATCCGATCAAAAAAAGAAAGTAAATGAGTAAGAAAACAAGCGAACATCAACAACAAGAGTGAAAATACTATGTTGTGATCCACACTCAGTTCCTACAATCCTCTCTCTGGGCATAGATGGCTCTCTTCATCACAAGATCATCGGAACTGGCCTCATTGATATTGTTGGAGAAAGTCATGTCCATCAAAATTGATTATTGTATTATCTTGTTGTTGCCATGTACAATGATCTCCTGATTCTGCTCGCTTAGTATCAGTTTATGTAAGTCCAATCCTCTCTGAAATCATCCTGTTGGTCATTTCTTACAGAACAGTAATATTCCATAACATTCATATACATAACTTATTCAGTCATTCTCCAACTGATGGGGATCCACTCAGTTTCCAGTTTCTTGCCACTACAGAAAGGGCTGCCACAAACACTTTTGCACATTTGGGTCCCTTTCCCTCCTTTTTTATCTCTTTGGGATATAAGTCCAGTAGAAACACTGCTAGATCTTAGACAATCTGAGAAATGTGTATCTCAGCTCAACCTTCATTTTAGTTTCTCCCTCCTTCCCTTACTTCCCCTCTCCCCAAAACAGCAAGCAATCTGATACAAGTTCTTTTAAATATAATTCCATGTTTCTCATGTGCAAGAAAATCAGAACAAAAGAAAAAACCATGAGAAAGAAAAGAACAAACAAAAACAACACAAAAGGTGAAAATACTATGCTTCAGTCGTCTCCATAATTCTTTCTCTGGGTGCGATTGGCATTTTCCTTTCCAAGTCTATTGGAATTTCCTTGAATCACCACATTGTTGAGAAGAGCCAAGTCCATCACAGTTAATCATCACATCATCTTGTTATGGTGTATGATATTCTTTTGGTTCTCATACAACCTCTTTCAAAAAACTGGGACTAAACTAAACTTGATTTGTAAAGCTTCTGAGGATAGGTAGATTCTTAAAATCTCTTATGACCAAAAATTTCATGCAGTATGCCCAGGGTATAATAGAGAAATTATATAATTAGTAAGTTAATATAGCTTAGTACAATCCTGAATTTAGATTATATAAATTGGATTCACTGGGTTACAAAGACAGTCCAGAGAGGCCATCTATATGCTTAGCTAGCTATACAACTCCAGAGAAATACTTGAGATTTTAGTTTTTTCCCACATTTCTTCTCCTTCTCTCTCTTTCCACATCTTTCTCCATCAGCAGTTATTTCTAACAACTTATTTTTCAATTCTTCACTTTACAGAGATTTGTTGACCAACACATGGAAGATTACTAGCATTCCAGTAATTCTTTTTTTGTTTTGTTTTTGAACTTTATGTTTGGAGTAGCTGAATATCCCTTTGACAACATACAAAGGGATTTCCCACCTTAGAAAATATGCCAAGGAAGAGGTGAGTTAGAAATTGGCTAGCACTGAAAACAACTTGGTCATCAATAGCCTTGACCCTTATTCTGATCCAGTTAACTTGTAAAAGGGGAATTTGATGATTGGTATTGCCCATTTCACAGGGTTATAAAGAAAATAAAGTATATGAATTTATTAAAATGTAGGAATGGCAGATGGCATTTTCTGTCCAAAGTCTAATGGAAATCTTTTGGATCACTGAATTAGTGAGAAGAACCAAGTCTTTCTTAGTTGATCATTGCATATTCTTGCGGCTGTTGTATACAATGTATTGCTGGTTCTACTTGTTTCACTCAGCATCAATTCATGTAAATTTTTTCAGGCCTTTCCATAATCAGCTTATTCATCATTTTTATAAAACAATAATATTCTATTTCCTTCGTGTACAACAGCTTGCTCAACCATTCCCCAACTGATGGGCATCCACTCCCTTTCCATTTCTTTGCTACCACAAAAAGAGCTGCTACAAACATTTTGGCATATGTGGGTTCTTTTTCCTCCTTTATGATTTCCTTGGGATACAGACCCAGTAATGGCCCAGCTGGGTCAAAGGGTATGCATAGTTTGATAGCCTTTTGGGCATATGAACATATTTTTTTTTTATGTTTATGAACACTGGCTTCCTTACTATTTTCTTTCACATACAAATAGTCATATTCTGGCTTCAGTTTTCACTAGTTGTCTTTCATACCAGGAATTTTCTTCCTCATATCTGCCTTCTGGCTTCCCTGCAACCTTTATTAGAAACCCATCTAGATACTCTTAAGATCTTCCCTATTGAGATTATTTCCATTTCTCTGTACATATCTCATTTGTACATAATTATTGACATCTCATTAGACCAAGCTCTTAGAGAGCAAGGGTCATTTTTTTTAACCTATCTTTATGCCCCAAGACTAAACTTAGCAGAGTGTTAGCTAGACATATAGAAGGTACTTAATAAAAGCTGACTGATTTCATACACATGCACCTGACTTAAGAATCTTTTCAAAATCTAAATAATTTCCATTGACTTTCCCATTCCCTACCCTTCCTTCAGACCCTACCTGCCTCAATGAAGCCAGCTGTGGAATACTGAATTTAATATCAGCCTTGAAGTGAGGAAAATCTTAATTGGAATCCTATCTAAACGTAATTAAATTATCTCACTTCAGTGCTTCACTTTCCCCATCTGTAAAATGAGAGGGTTGGACTCAGCTTCTAAGGTTTCTTATTTCAACACTGGATATATCTTTGAGTGTATGTAATTTTTTGTGTGTTGCTTCCCCAATAAAAATCTGAGCTTGGGAGCAGAGACCATGTCCCCAGCCCTGTGGTCATTGTCTGGCAAAGACAGATTAGTAACTGCTTTTTGACTGACTGGCTGACCTTCCAGCTCTAGACTTGTAATCCTAAGGTCGAAGAAGTCAAGGTCATCCACAGCATCCCAGGCTACTGCCCGTGGTCCTGACTCATGTCTTGTTTCTTGTACTTCGATGACTCAGGAAGAAAGAACAGGGCTGATGGCTGCAATCCTGGCTCACTAAACTCCAATTTACCACTATCAAGTCAAGACATCGCTTTAGGATGTCACTGGTGCTCTTTGAATATGAAGAATAAACAACCGTCTGATCCTATGAACAATTAGAAATAGCAAATAAAGGCATCAAAACCCTTTTTGGGGTTTGGGAGTGTAGGACCTAAGATTTTATGAGTGTAGGGAATTTCTTGAGAGAAACTCAACAATGCAGACCTTAATTGTCTCTGGCACTGAGTTGTCATTTTCCCAGGGCCACAGACTATACATCAGAAGTGGAATCTGATTGATTCTAGATTCTAGATGCCACTGAATCTAGATTCAATTGGCAATTATCTTTCCTTTTTTTATTTGATTTTCTTTGTGCATCATGATAAATGTGGAAATATGTATAAACCTGCCATTGCCAATTTAAAAATGTATATTGCTTCTCTTTAAGTAAAGAAAACAAACAAAAAAATTCTCTAATTACAAATTGTGAAAATTATCCTCTGAAAGCTGAAAATAAAAATTCTGTCTCATATCCAGAAAAATGATTATCAGCTACACAATTCTCATCATGGGGGAAGAGAAGCAATTACCACAAAAATGAAAAGTTCAAACATTTAATCCCCTGGTGGTTTCCCTTTAGAGTGACATATACACAGTCACAGGTTTTTTTTTTTTTCTTTTAAAGCTTTTTATTTTTAAAACATATACATACATAATTTTCAACATCTACCCTTGCAAAACCTTGTGTTCCAAATTTTTTCCCTTTCTTCCTCTTCTCTTCCCTAGACAGCAAGTAATCCAATATGTTAAGCATGTGCAATTCTATACATATTTCTACAATTATTATGCTGCCCAAGAAAACTCAAAAAGAAAAAATGAACAAAATTCAAGCAAACAACCACAAAAAGAGTGAAAATACTATGTTGTGATTCACACTCAATTCCCACAGCCCTCTCTCTGGGTGCAGATGACTTTCTTTATCATAAGACCATTGGAACTGGTCTGCATCATCTCACACAAATTTTTAAATGTAATTTTGTGCCTTTTGTTTTTGTATCACAGCTACTTTTGGATATCTCACTGAAGTGAGATAATTTAATTAGGTTAGGTAGGATTCCAATTAAGATTTTCCTCACTTCAAGGCTGATATTAAATTCAGTATTCCACAGCTGGCTTCATTGAGGCAGGGGTAGGGCCTGAAGGAAGGGTAGGGAGTGGATTTTGGCTATACCTTCTATCCCACTCCATTGAATGTTCTCTTATAACAAAGACGAGTTAGATAAAAACAGTCAGTGCAGTGACCATAGATATCCATGGGTATTGTCATGGATATAACATCCCACCCTCTTACTTTCTGGAATGAATAAAAATTTTTAAAATTACTTTTCATTTCCATTTCCATTATCAAAGGCATTGTGTATAACAGTATCTTCATTTTGCTTATTTAGTTTTGTATTAGTCATAAAAATTTAAACACGTTCCCCTGAATTTCTCACATTTACCTTACATGACAATATTCCATTTCCCCTACTGACAGATATTCACTCTGTTTCTAGTTCCTTGCTATAGAAAATACTGCCAGCAAACATATTTGCATGTTTTTACTTCTGTCTTCCTGAACCACTATGATCTCAAAAATAACCAAAGGTCAAACTTCTCATCTTTTGGAATGTCTTTTTTTAAAATAATAGCTTTTTATTCTCAAAATACATGCAAAGATAGTTTTCAACATTCACTCTTGCAAAACTTTGTGTTCCAAATTTTTCTCCCTCTCTTCCTTCCCATCCTCTTCCCCTAGAAAGCAAGTAATGCAATATAAGTTAAATACATACAGTTCTTCTATACATATTTCTGTATTTATCATGATGCACAAGAAAAATCAAATCAAAAAAGGAAAAAAATGAGAAAGAAAAAAAACAAGCAAACAATAACAAAAAAGATGGAATGTTTTAATCAAATTAGTAAATGAACTTTTTTGAGAGCTAGGTGATACAGTGGATAGGCCCTGAAGTCAGTTCCTGACTTCAAATGGGAATTCAGACATTTGCTAGCTTTTTTCCCCTACACAAATCGCTTCCACCTGTTTCGTCAGTTTTCTCATCTACAAAATGAGCTAGAGAAGGAAATAGCAAACTATTTCAATATCTGTGCCAAAAAAATCCTAAATAAGGCCAGACTTGGACATGACTGAACAACAAAAATGAACTATATTGCCTCACTGTGTTCTAAGTCTAGGTATGGAATAAAAAAATATATCGAATTTAAGATAAATTTTCTCCAAAACTTTTGCCCAATCTAATATACTATTATTAAGAGGGATGGTGGAAAGAATGACTTCCATGTATAGAAGAAAAAGGATTTCTCAGGAGTCAGGAAAGAAGGTTAAAATCTGCCTCTATATAGACTGTGTGACCTAGAGCAAATAATATGATCTTTAAACCTCAGTTTCTTCATCTATAAAATAAGGATGATAATAATAGCTGAAACTTACATGTTGCTTACAAGTTTGCAATATAATGCCTATAATACCTACCAGATTGAGCTGTATTGAAGATCAAATGAAATGTTTATAAAATTATACAAATGAGGGACAGCTAGATGGTGCAGTGGATAGAGCACTGACCCTGAAGTCAAGAGGATTTGAGTTCAAATTTACCTGACACATTTAACACTAACCAACTGTGTGACCCTGGTCAACCCCAACTACCTCACCAAAAAAAAAAAAATTACAAACTATTTAAACTATCTTTCTATGTATGTGGAAAAATAAAATTACACAAATGATAACTATTAAATTTGGCCATATTTTCTGAACCAAAAATCAATATTTTCTGACAAAAATTACTTTTTTAAAAATTAAAAAAACTTCAGCAAAATATTATTTTTGTGAAGTGGTATTATCCTAGAAAATTGAGGAATTATTTATGATCGTCATAGGTCAACTAAGAAAGAACATTGATAGAAGATGGAAGGAAGCTTTTAGGTGTTTTGTTCTCATCCAAGCCATTTACTAGTCCATGGTCTTGGACACTTAACCTCTATGAGCCTTATTTTCCCACTATAAAAGATACAAGCTGAGGTTTTTCCCTGCCTAGGAGATTATTCTGCTGATCAAAAGAGATAACAGACATGAAAGTGCTTTAAAAATTGTGCTACTGGGAATTTTCTTTTCAATTAAACAATTATGTGCAAGGCATTGTACTATGTACTGAGAGACACAAAGAAAAATGGTACTGTGTGGTGTTTGGCTTGAGAGAATTAATAATTTAGTCAGGGACATAAAATGAGTGCCTAAGAGACTATAAATGCCTAAGTGTAGAACTATGCTATGAAAATTCAAGGAGAGAGCAGTAATTTCTGGTTAGGAAAATCAATGGAAAGCTTCCTGGAAGCAATGTCTTTCTAGCTGAGTCATGAAGGATGGATAGGAATAAGGCAATGTCCACATCCAGAGAAAGAACTATGGAAACTGAATATGGATTAAGGCAAAGTAATTTCACTTCTCTTTGTTGTTTATTTATTTGCTTTTTCTTTCTCCTGTTTTTTTTTTTTCCCCTTTTGATCTGATTTTTCTTGCAGCATGATATTATGGAAATATGTTTAGAAGAAGTGCACATGTTCAATCTATATAAGATTGCTTGCTGTCTTGGGGAAGAAAATTTTGGAAAACAAGAGTTTGCAAAGGTGAATGTTGAAGACTATCTTTGCATGTATTTGGAAAAATAAAATACTATTTTAAAAAAGAATAAGGGAATTATGGGAGGGGAAGGATTTTTATTTTAGGCTAAGGGACAAGTTGACAAAGATGTGGAGGTATAAGAACATGGAAACAGTATGTATTCCAGTTTGAGCATGGTATACCTGAAAGAATGGGTAGTGAGGTAATGCTTCAAAGACAGGTTATCCATATATGTTTTATTCCCACCTAGACCATAAACTCCCTGAGCACAGGGACCTGGTCTCTTACAGTACCCCTCTGTGCCCAGTATTACCAGTACCAAACCCATAGCTCCAACTGTCTCAAATGTTTGGTACTGGTAATAACAACTGACATATAAAGCTCTTTTGATTCATATCTCATTTGAACTTCATAGCAATCTGTCAGGCAATACCAGAAGTAGTCCAGGTTGATGAGAATACTGAGATTAAAAGAAATTAAATGGCTACTAAGTAGAACTAGAAAGGCACTATCCGCCCCCGAGGGACTCTGATGGCTGGATATATTCTGGTAATGTAAGTAGATCCCAGAATTGTAAAGAGAGAGGGTGTATTCAGCTATAATCAGACCCAATCTAGTCAGGGTTTTTTCTCCTCACACCAAAAGGGTTAAACTATGTTTTTCCCCAGAAAGGTGACAAAACTGTTCCCAGAGCCTTTTTCTGACCCTGGAAGCCAAGACTGGGGTTACACCTTTTTTAATGCAGATTCCTAATAGCTTCTGGCTATCAGGTCTTCCAGTCACCTAAAGGTCATCCACATACCGTCTGAGCCCTTTCATGTTCTAAGACTAATTTGGTCATTGCACCCTGCTAGGCTGATCAGACTTTTCCTTACAGAGGTGAGGGATGTTGTGTCTGTGCGAACTAAATGCTTTGTTACCCTTTTTAAATGCCCTTTCTATGTTATGGTTAGGTGAACCTTCCCTAGTTAATTCTTGAATGACCTATAAATATCTCATTTTATCCCAAGACCAAAGGTGAATTAAAAGTATAGGAGACTAAGTCAGATATGTCCATCATAGCAGGTCACAGTAGAAACAGAAAGCTAAATTAGAGAATAAAATGGGAGTTCTCCTAGAATCTAAAAAAATCTCTGATACCAGACGAATAGGAAAGTGCATCAGGGTCTTCTTCTAGGAACCAAAGAGTTCTTCAAATAGTAATTCAGAAAGAGGTAAAGTTCAAGCATGAACTGAGAAGCCATGGGAAAGATGGACACTTATATGAACTTCTGCAGAACAATGTGTTCATCTGTAATTTCTACAGGTTGCCTTTGTTTTCACTGTAAATAAATATATCACTAAAAATAACAGTATCCTATAAATAAATGGATATTCCTTGGGAATTTGGTAACCACGTGTAGGATGTTGCTGGGCAGAGGACACTGTGGGGAACAGTGACTTATTCAGAAAAGTGTACCCACTACCTTTGCGGCAAGAAAAATCTGATTTAAGAATTAGCATTATCCCACTTTCAGAGTATCAGGAAGGAAGGAAAAGATGGAATTTATCATGAGTGAATGAATGAACAAACATTTATAAAGCACTGTGCCAAATGGGGAATACAAAGAGGAAAACTAAGACAATTCCTACTCAAAGAACTCACCTTACAATAGGGGAGTAAAGGAAGGAAGAGAACAAACATTTATTAAATGCCTACCCTTGTCCCAAGACTTTACAAACGCTTTTTGATCTTCACAACAATCCTAGGAGGTAGGTGTTGTCATTATTCCCATTCTAGACTGGAAGAAAATGAGGGAGACAGATTAAGTGATTTAGACAGTTGATAAGTAATTGAAACTGGATCTAAATTCAGATCTTCCTAATCAGCTCTCCACCATCTAGCTGTCAAAACATAGGTCTCAACTGTTAAATCAACTGGAAACGTCCCTTGGTCCTTAGGGTGCCACAGTGAAACAGATGGGAATATATCTTCTTCAGTGTCATTTGTTTCCGATATGTTTCTGATGTTGAATGGATTATATATAATCTATTGAAAAGGAATTCAGGAATGGTATTATCTTTGTCCCTTCCTTCACTAATCAGCTGTCAAGTCCTATTGATTCTACTTTGATAATATTTTTCTATTTCTATACATATATTGGATTTAACATATATTTTAACATGTATTGGACTACCTGCCATCTAAGGGAGGGGGTGGGAGGAAGGAGAAGATAATTTAGAACAGAAGGCTTTGCAAGGGTCAGTGTTGAAAAATTATCCATACATATGTTTTATAAAATAAAAAGTTTTAACAAAAAATAATTTTTTTTCTATTTCTAATGCTACCTCCCTATTGCAGTACCTACCTGGCTATTATTGTGGTACCATCTACTCCTCTTCCTTTAGCCCAGATCTCATCCTGACAGTCCTCTGCTGTAACTCTTTAAGTGTTCTTTATTTTATTTATTAAATGTTTATTATTATATAATAAACCAAATAAAGTTCAGAATCTGTGGTCTGGCATTCAAGGCTCTCCACAACCTCATGCTATTCCTTTTCCACCTTTGATATACTCCAGCCAAATGGGGATGACATGGCATCCTCCATTTATGTCCCATGTTGTCCTATTTATGTATTTCTGATCATATTTTTTCTTATGCCTTTAAAGTCCTTGTCTCCCTTTGGTAACAACTCAAAATTTTCCTACCATCTATAAAATCTCCTCCTGTTCTCTTTCTTGGTGCACAGAACTAACTTTCCTTCCCAAAATAAATAGTAGAGGGAAACTACCTCAAGGAATCGACATTTAAATTTCCATTTGTCTATTTATTTGTTTGCTTGTTTTTCCAGAACTGAACCCATACATTTCTAAAAATGACAGATGTTTAAAAAGTCCTGCTAGTGGTCACAGTCTAGGGCTACCAAGACTTTTTAAAATGTTAAATTCTGTGCTATTACTCACATTTTCCAGTGAATGGATCTTACCAATGAAAAAAATTCACATTGTATAAACTTATCTTGCTGAAGATCATAAAAAGAAGTCTCAGGCTATTGGTGATATGCTTGTAACTGTTTAATAACCAGGTCTCAAACAAAAACTTGTACCTAGGAAACACTTTTAAATTTAATCTGCATTATTAACATTTTCTCCATCATTTTCTTTTTTTTTTATTAAAGCTTTTTATTTCAAAACATATGCATGGATAATTTTTCAACATTAACCCTTGCAAAATCTTGTATTTCAATTTTATCTTCTCCTCCAACCCTTTCCCTAGATGGCAAGTAATCCATTATATCCATCATTTTCTTAAATCCAGAGGCGGACAAACTGTAGTCCGAGGACCAAGTCTAGTTTGCCACCAGTTTTTATAAGACCTAACCAAGAATGGTTTTTACATTTTAAGATAAAGTTTTATTGTATTTAAAAATGTAAAAACAACAACAACAACAACAAAACATTCTTAAGGCACTACAAAATCTGACTGCTGGACAAATTAGCCCTGGAGCTGTAGATTTGCTGACCCTTAAATGGCAACCAACAAAACAAAAAATCAAGTCCTGTTTTGTAGCTTTCAGCTTTCTAGATGGAAAATGTTCATGCTAAAATTTTAACCCTGGATCCTTCCTAGTAAACTGAAATAGGCTCCATTATTGACTCAGTCCTGAGACAGAATAGCCTGTGGCTACAAAGACCATTACCATGAACAGAGAAGTCTCACTGCTAAGCATATGCTGCACATAACCTAAAGAGGTGAAAGACAGAAAGTAAAATTATGCATACTGAAAATATTCATGGTAACATATGTTGTGCTTGTTAACTGCTGGAGACAAAGTGATGCTAATCAACTAGAAAAATGACTGAACAAATTGTGGTATACAGATATAATGGAATATAATTGTGTCATAAGAAATGACAAATTTAAAGAATAAACTATATAGGAAACACTATAGGAACTACTTACATGGGTAAGCAGAACAAATATGTAATCAAATTAGGATAAAAAATAACACAAAGTTGAATGCTGTTTAATTATCATGACCTATCTTGACTTCAGAAATAAAGTAAATAAATAAAACTTATATCTTTGTTATAAGAAGAAATATTTGGAGAAGAGTAGCTTGTTGTGGGGGATGCATATATCTGGAAATGACTTACATTTTCATTGTACATGATTTTGCTGCATTAACATAATGAAAATAATGATACTGTCTAAACTGATTTATGGATTTAATTCTATGCCAAAAAAACTACCAAGGAATTACTAAGCATTATATAACTAAACAAAATAATACAGTGATTTATTTGAAGAAACAAAAGGTGAAGCATCTCATAGAAAATTTTGAAAAAAGATATATTATGAATGAAAGTAGCATTGTATTTCCAGATTTTGAATTATTTTCAGAATCAATAATAATCCAAACTATTTTATTACCTGTTAAAAAGAAAAGTAAATAAGTGAAACAGATTAGATACACAAGAATCAAAAGCAAATGAACATAGTATATCCCAACATTTAACAAACCAAAGAATATAAACTACCCTTGATTTGACAATAACCATTGGGAAAACTGAAAATTAGTTGGGTAGAACTTAGCTTTAGATCAGCATCTTTCAGCAAAATGCACAATAAACTCTAGTCTTGGATTCTTGTCCATCAGAATAGTCAAGTCACAACTGATCATCTCATATAATACTGCTATCACTATATACAACATTCTTCTACTTATATTTATTTCATTTTTCATTATTTCCATAAGACTTCCCAAGTTGTTCCAAAACCAGGTTTTTCTGATGACCATCCCACTCATTATTTTTTAAGTAATATTTATTTTTTCCACAATTCATATAAGAACAATTTTTAACATTAAAAAAAAAAATTCCAAACTGTCTTCCTCTTTCTTTCCCCTTCCTGAGACAATAAGCAATTTGATATAGATTATACACATGTAATCACACCAAGCATATTTCCATATTAGTCATGTTGTGAAAGAAAACACAAACCAAAAATAAATCCAACAACCAAAACCCCACCAAGAACCCAAATCCATCACAGAAAAATAAAGAGGAAAAATAGTATGTTTTAACCTGCATTTAGAAGTATCAGTTCTTTCCCTGGAGGTGGATAGCACTTTTCATCATATGTCTTTTGGAGTCATTTTGTTGATTTCTGGATCATTTGTTGATTTCTGAATCATTTTGTGGCTGACAATGGCTGTCATTTACAATTGATTATCATACAATATTGCTCAGAACATACAATGTTCTGCTTACTACACTGTATCAGTTCATATGTCTTTCCAGATTTGTTTGTTATTTTTAAATCATCCTACTCATCATTTCTTATAGAAGAATAGTATTCCTTCAAATCATATACCACATATGAAAATTATGGAATATTACTGTTCTGTAAGAAATGACCAACAGGATGATTTCAGAAAGGCCTGGAGAGACTTACACGAACTGATGCTAAGTGAAATGAGCAGGACCAGGAGATCATTATATACTTCAACAACAATACTAGATGATGACCAGTCCTGATGGATCAGGCCATCCTCAGCAACGAGATCAACCAAATCATTTCTAATGGAGCAGTAATGAACTGAACTAGCTATACCCAGAAAAAGAACTCTGGGAGATGACTAAAAACCATTACATTGAATTCCCAATCCCTATATTTATGCCCACCTGCATTTTTGATTTCCTTCACAAGCTAATTGTACAATAATTCAGAGTCTGATTCTTTTTGTACAGCAAAATAATGTTTTGGTCATGTATACTTATTGTGTATCTAAGTTATATTTTAATATATTTAACATCTACTGGTCATCCTGCCATTTAGGGGAGGGGGTGGGAGGGGTAAGAGGTGAAAAATTGGAACAAGAGGTTTGGCAATTGTTAATGCTGTAAAGTTACCCATGTATATATCCTGTAAATTAAAGGCTATTAAATAAAAAAAAAAAAAAAATCATATACCACAACTTGTTTCGCCATTTCCCAATTGATGGGCATCCCTTCAATTTCAATTCTTTGCTACCACAATAATAGCTGCTATAAATAATTTTATACAAATAGGTTCTTTTCCCTTTCTTCTATCTCTTTGGGATATAGACCTAATTATAGTAATGGCATTATTGGAATATAGGGAATATACAGTTTATGCCCCTTTGGGTGCAGTTGGGTTGTTGTCCAGAATGGTTAGATCAGTTCACAACTCCACCAACAATACATTAGCATTTCAATTTTCCTACAATACTTATCATTTTTCTTTTGCTATTATATTAACCAATATAATAGCTCTGGGGTGATACCTCAGAGTTGTTTTATTTTCATTTCTTTCAGTAGTAGTGACTTAGAACATTTTTTCATATGACTTTAGATACCTTTGATTTCTTTTTCTGAAAACTGCCTGTTCACATCCTTCAACATTTATCAACTGTATGTTGACTATTTTTATAAATTTGACCCAGTATTTTATGTTTGAGAAACGAGATCTTTATCAGATAAACGTGGTGGGAAAAAAATGTTTCCCAGTTTTCTGCTTTTCTTCTAATTTTGGCTGCATTTGTTGTTTGTGCAAAACCTTTTAAATTCCATGTACTCGTAATTATTCATTTTACTTCACAAGATTCTTTATATCTTGTGGTTTCTTTAAACAATAAACAGTGAATGTGGGAATGACCGGAGGGACAGTGGAGTCAAGGAAGAAGAGAATGCTAAAAATTCTGGAAAGTCACTGGAACTGGATGTCACAATCTGACTTTCACCTAGCTCTTGCCCTCTCAGTACTCCAGCGTGTTTAGTTTGAACCCAAGAATATTTTCTGTGGCCAAAAAAAGAGAGGAAGTACACTATGCTAATTGTCGCTCAACTTCAAGGATTCTATTTAGCAACTCTGGCTTCCTTCAGAAAGTGATAAAATTGTTAGAAAGTGATTTGTCAACTTTGATTACATTAAATTAAATTCCCCCCCCCCCCCCCCCCCCCCCCCCCCCCCCGCAAACAAAACCAAGGCAGCCAAGATTAGAAAGGAAATGGGTGAATAAAATTGTGGTATATGAAAATTATGGAATATTATTGGTCTATAAAAAATGATTTAAGCTGATTTAAGAAAGGTCTGAAAAGATTTACATGAATTAATGCTGACCAAAACAAGCAGAACCAGGAAAACATTGAACACAGCAATGGCAAGATTGTGCAGTGATCAACTATGACAATGGTTCTGTCTCAGTGGTTCAGTGATCCAAGGCAATCCCAATAAATTTTGGATAAAAAAACACCATCTAAATCCAGAGAGAGAACTATGGAGACTGAATGTAAATCAACACAGGTTATAGTTGCCTTTTTTTTTTCTTTTCTCTCATGGTTTTTCCCTTTTGTTTTGATATTTCTCTGCCAACATGATTCATAAGAAAATGTGTAAAAAAAAAAAAAAAGAACATACATGTATAACAAAAATATTTTTTCTATATATAACTGGGGAAAATAGACATTTTTTAAATAAAAAAAAAAAAGAAATTGATTTGTCAGATTGAGAACTATTTCCCCAATGGAGGGAAATGGTCTAAAACAACTGTGGAAAATTCTATGCTTTTTAATTTAATCTTTCCCTATCTACCATGAACGTTGTGTTCTCTTTGGGAAGATGCTCACCACAGAAGTCATAGATCCTTGTGTTACAGGATCTAATGATCTACTTGGAGAGATAAAGCATATATATAGTATATAATTGATGCCATGCTACCTTGAATTGTTACTTTGGTATCAAAACAAATGTTCTTGCCAATTTGTGGTACAGGAGTTCAGAGAAGGGAGCTATAGTTCGAGGGATCATTTAGACTGAGTGATAATTTTGAAGAGTGTAAATTCCCAAGAAAAAGTTGCTGAATGATGGTGGTAGAGCTAATTCAGAGATCTTGGCAGAGTCTGAAGCAGTAATCGGGAGCAAGGAGAATTCTGACTCCTCCATCATAACTGGTGAATCAGGATATATGAATGATCCAACCAGTACTGGAAAAGTAGCCAGGGATGCAGTGATATGAGACAAAGATGCTGGAAGGCAGAAATGAGAAAAGAAAAGGCTTAAAATTAAAGCAAATATTCATAATGTTCCCTTTATTCAGGGCATATATACATACATACATACATACATACATATTTATATATATATATATATATTTTTTTTTTTTTTACTATTTTTCTTGCAGAATACTGAAGCTGCCTTTCCTCTCCCTGGGTTTAGTGTATCCTCAGTTTTAGATGCAGACATTGTTAGCTATTTCAGGGACACTACTAGTAATACCCAGGGGAAGTCCAAAATTTTCTAAATTTTTAAAGTTAGCAAAGGTCATCCTCTGGTCATGGGAAGAAGAGGAAACAGGGGTTCTCTCCTTTCATACTCCCTTTCTCTTCCCTCAAGAGATTTCTTCTTAAACCTTTCCTGGAACTGTTTCCACCAGTGGACTGGCTAGATAATGGAATGCTTGGGCTCCAGACTAGCTACAGGACAAGATTGACTCTCTTCAACTATTTTATTTCATCCATTGGCTTTCACTACTTCTAAATTGATTACAGATTTTTCCTATACTTATTAGAAATTACTTTGATTGATTGAATAGATATATTCTCATGTGACAAAGGTATAAGGACTTAATATCTTGTTAATTATTTTAAATGGACTGGGGTGATCGTGGACTAATTAATTCAATTAACTCCCTTTACAATAATAACAACATAAAAATTAGAGAAGAATGGAAAGTTATAGATTACACTGAATAAAATACTGAGTTCAAATGTGGGCTTAAATACTTACTTTGTGAACCTGGGTAAGTCACTTAACTTTGCTTCAGTATCCTCATCTATAAAATAGAATTAATAATAGCATTTATCTTGAATGTTGTTATGAGAATTAAATGAGATTATGACTGCAAAGTGCTTAGCATGTGCCTGGAACATAATAAGTGCTATCTCAATATTAGCTATTATTATTAGCTACTATAGATAAATAGCTCTGTAATATCATCATTGTGGATATTCCTTCTATCAATGCAAAACACAGATTATCTGTTTATCTCTCTATCCATTAATTTATCACAGGAGGTTCATTCAAAAAACTAAATTCTATTCTTGATTTCTCAAGGATACCAATGGAATATGCTGTTGTACTTCCCCTACACAGAGTGACTAGTTCAGTTCCTCTTCCTATCATACATTTCCTTAATGATATTTTAAAATTTCCTTTCTTTGTAACTCATTGGATATATATACAGGGCATAATGGGATATTACATTGTTCTCTGTATGAAAATAATTTTTATTTAGAAATGATTATATTCCATGTCTTATAAACATAAAGCAAGTATGGTAGAATGTTGGTATTAAAAAGATGGACTTTTGTTTCCAGGTAAAGCTTGGGACTGTTAAAAAACTTTGCAGTTTCCAAGGTAACCTCCTCCTATTTCATGTTAGATCTAACTTACCATTGATTTGTTCTGTTTGCCACATACATAATTTGTGGGCAAACTTGATAGGTTGGTGGGCCTTCCAACAATCTGGGCTATAGACATTCTTAATTTACTTTAGTTTTTCCTGTATGAATGGTCAGCCCAAAATCTCTCACATCATTAAACATCTTTTCTAGGAGTCTTTGTAATATTTTGGAATCTCATGCAACTGGCTCAGTGGCAAACAGGAGCCACATCATTCATAGAGAATCCCTCTTCAACGTAACTGTGCCAGTAATAGTGGCAAACATCTTTTGGTGAATAGACATCTCCTTGTTTTTTACACCTTGACAAATATTTATGTTCAAGGAGTCATTGGGAGGGTTATATGCCTTTCAAAGAATCTTAAATAATTGTGATGTATAGATAGGAGAAATTTTATTGACAATGAGTCATTCAATAGTGTTTTGTTTTACTAAATCAAATGATTTTTCATAAGCAAAAATAAAATACAGATTTTCTATTTTCTTTGGGTATAGTGGATAGAATGCTTTTCCTGGAGTCAGGAAGACTCACATTTCTGAGTTCAAATATGGTCTCAGACTTTACTAACTGTGTGATCTTGGGCAAATCACTTAACCTTATTTGCCTCAGTTTTCTTGTCTGTAAAATGAGCTGGAGAAAAAAATAGCAAGTCATTTGAGTATCTTTGCCAAGAAAACCTCAAATTGGATTATGAAGAGTCAGATGCTACTGAAAATGACTGAACAACATTTTTTTTTATTATAATAATTTTTTATTGACAGGACCCATGCCAGGGTAATTTTTTACAACATTATCCCTTCCACTCACTTCTGTTACGATTTTTCCTTTCTCTCCCTCCACCCCCTCCCCGAGATGGCAAGCAGTCCTATGTATGTTGAATATGTCTCAGTATATCCTAGATACAATATATGGGTGCAGAACCAAACAGTTCTCTTGTTGCAGAGGGAGAATTGGATTCAGAAGGTAAAAATAACCCGGGAAGAAAAACAAAAATGCAAGCAGTTTACATTCATTTCCCAGTGTTCTTTCTCTGGATGTAGCTGCTTCTGTCCATTATTGATCAATTGAAACTGAGTTAGGTCTTTTTGTCAAAGAAATCCACTTCCATCAGAAAACATCCTCATACAGTATTGTTGTTGAAGTACATAATGATCTCCTGGTTCTGCTCATTTCATTCAGCATCAGTTCCTCTAAGTCTCTCCAGGCCTTTCTGAAATCATCCTGCTGGTCATTTCTTACAGAACAATTATATTCCATAACATTCATATACTATAACTTATTCAGCCATTCTCCAATTGATGGGCATCTACTCAGTTTCCAATTCTTTGCCGTTATAAGGAGGGCTGCCACAAACATTCGTGCACAAAGAGGTCCCTTTCCCTTCTTTAGTATCTCTTTAGGGTATAAGCCCAGTAGTAGCACTGCTGGGTCAAAGGGTATGCACAGTTTGATAACTTTTGGGGCATAATTCCAGATTGCTCTCCAGAATGGTTAGATTCGTTCACAACTCCACCAACAATGCATCAGTGTCCCAGTTTTCCCACATCCCCTCCAACATTCATCGTTATTTTTTCCTGTCATCTTAGCCAATCTGACAGGTGTGTAATAGTATTTCAGAGTTGTCTTAATTTGCATTTCTCTGATCAGTAGTGATTTGGAACACTCTTTCATATGAGTGGTAATAGTTTCAATTTCATCATCTGAAAATTGTCTGTTCATATCCTTTGACCATTTATCAATTGAAGAATGGCTTGATTTCTTATAAATTAGAGTCAATTCTCTATATATTTTGGAAATGAGGCCTTTATCAGAACCTTTAACTGTGAAGATGTTTTTCCAGTTTTGAACAACATTTGTTATATCCTATAAAATATATATAGTTGTGAAAAACTACAGAAATACTGAATATTGTTTGAAAAAACCTACTCTTCTTACTCTAATTCTGAATGCCCTCTATTCATATGTAGATGAGTTTTTATAAAGATGCCCATATACTTGTAGGTAATTGTTGTCCTTTTAAAAAATTAATAAAGTCTATGGTTTTTCCATACCTTTAGCATCTTTCATTTTTTCACACACCTTATGAGTCAATCCCTCATGTCAAGTCCTGAAATAAATCAAAATCATGAATTGAGGTATAAAACATCTTTAGCTGAGATAACAGAGAAGGAACCTGCCACCTTGGGAGATTTCCAGTGAATTTTCCAACCAAAGAGACCAGTGAAATAGTTTTTATAGTTTTAGGAGGAGAAGATGAGCAGACAGGATGAGGTAGCAAGGTTTGGCCATGAGATCCAAGTAGCTCTTGGTAACCTGGACAAGGAAATCCACTTCATTCTAGCTGTTTTACCTTTCATGCTATGAATCCCAATGGAAAGGGGCAAGGATATCAAAAGTCCACAAGGCAAGATCTCAGGATAGGGAACCTAGGGTGTGATTCAGCTCAACCTAATCAAGAGTAAATATTTTTGATTGTTTTTATGATTTGTTGTTTGACCTGTTCATGCTTTACAAATAGATTTAGTTTTTAATTTAATTTTTGATTAGCTGTTAATTTTTGATTTATATTTCCATGGCCCATTATTACACATAATTTTTATTGCATCATGATATGAAAAGGATTCATTTAAAATTTTGTCTTTCTGTATTTGCTTGTGAGATTTTTATGTCCTGATACATGGTCAATTTTTTTTTTTGTAGGTGCCATATACCACTGAGAAAAAGGTATATTCCTTTCTATTTCCACTCAATTTTCTCCATAGGTCTATTATATCTAACTTTTCTAAAATTCTATTCACTTCCTTAACTTCTTTCTATTTATTTTATGGTTAATTTTAGATTTATTATGGCTATGTCATCTTTCTTTGCATTTTTGTTTCATTAATTCCCTTGATATTCTTAACCTTTTGTTATTCCAAATGAATTTTGTTATTATTTTTTTGAGCTCTATAAAATAATTTTTTGGTGATTGATTGTTATGGCACTAAATAAGTAGATTAATTTAGGTAGAATTGTCATTTTTTATTATATTAGCTTGGCCTACTCATAAGCAATTGATATTTTTTCAATTGTTTAGGTCTGACTTTGTGTGAAAAGTGATTCTGTAATTGTGTTCATACCGTTCCTGGGTTTGTTGTCTTGGCAGGTAGACTACCAAATATTTTATATTGTCTCCAATTATTTTAAATAGAATTTCTCTTTTTCTCTCTTACAGCTGGACTTTGTTGGTAATATATAAAAATGCTAATAATTTATGTAGTTTTATTTTATACCTTACAACTTTGCTAAAGTTGTTGTTTCAAATTTATTATTTCAAGCTTTTAAATTGATTTTCTAGGATTCTGTAGGTATGCCATCATAACATTTGCAAAAAGTGATAGTTTTGTTTCTTATTGCCTATTCTAATTTCTTTGATTTCTTTTTTCTTCTCTTATTGCTAGCTAACATTTCTAATACAACATTAAATAATGATGGTGATAATGAGCATCCTTTTTTCACCCCTGATCTTATTGAGAATGCTTCTGGTTTATCCCCATTACATATAACACTTGCTGATGGTTTTAAGTAGATGTTGCTTATAATTTTAAGAAAAACTCCATTTATTCCTGTGATCTGTAATATTTTTAATAGGCATGGGTATCATATTTTGTCAAAAGCTTTTTTTGCATCTATGAGGATAAATAATAATAGGATAAATTAGCTTTGTTATTGATAGGATCAATTATGCTGATAATTTTCCTACTATTGAACCAGCCCTGCATTCCTGGTATAACTTCACTTGGTCATAGTGTAGTATCCTGGTAATAAATGGCTGTTATTTCTTTGTTAATGCTTTATTTAAAATTTTTGTATCTATATTCATTAGGAAAATTGGTTTCTAAATTTTTTTTTCTGTTTTGGCTCTTCCTGGTTTACTTCTAAGCATCATATTTGCTTCATAATAGGAATTTGGCAGGATTCTGCCTATTTTCCCCCAAAGTCTATACAATATTGGAATTAATTGTTCTTTAAATATTTGATTGAATTTATTTGTAAATCCATCCTGAAAACTTTCTCATAAATCAGCATTTATTATTTAAGTTCAAGAACATGTTAGAAAGGGAATAGGAGCACATTCAGGACAAAATCAAAGAAGGAGGGGAGAAGAGAGGAGACAAGGAAACCAGAGCAGCTTATCTGTCTGCTCTGGTGGAAGTTGATTCTGAGCCTTGGTTCAGGGCACACAATGAAGCGAGATAAGATGGAGTTCCAGGGGGTACGGTTTGGGGAAGATATCAAGGGGTAGCCAGAGTTACACATTCAACCAAAAGTGGGGCTGTGATTCTCCTTGGACCAGCAAGACTACTTACTGCCTTTTATGGAATTGAAGCATGGAAATTTGATAAGTTTCCATCTCACTCATATGAAACATTCTCAGGGTTGAAGTTTTGTGCTAAAGAATTCTTTTATCTCCTCTAAATTCTTATACTTTGCTTTTAGTTTCTTTGAATATGCCCCCAACTTGTTGTCTTGCTTAAGAACTGCTCATTACTTCTCAATTAAAGTGATCTCATCCAGATCAGGCTGAAGTGCTGAATATTACTGGTTTGGATCCTTTAGATTTTTACTTATGTTTACTGAAATATCTTTCATTCCGAGACACTTCAAACTGGTCAGTGTATATTTTCCAGAAGTTTGTCATCTTTACTGGTGACTGTCAGTTCACCAATCAGATACATGGCCACTTGGAGAACATGTCCTGCCTGACACAACCTTGTGATGTCCACCTTGGTGGGCTTTATGGTCTTGGCTGTCTCCATCACTGTGACATTTGGTGGGGAAGGGAGGAAGGAGAGAGAATGGTAGGAAGGAAGAAGAAAAGGAGGGAGGAGGAAGAGAGAGAAAGGAAAGGAGGAAGAAGAGGAGAGAAAAAGGAAAGAGAAGACTTGAGAGGCTGAAGAGGGAAAGGGACAAAATTGGACTGGAGATTTTTTTCTTTAAGAGAGTTTGTTGATGGCGTGCTCAATTTCTGTTTTTAAAATGAAATTATTCATATATTATAACATGCATAACATACATTGGATTACTTGCCATCTAGGGGAGGAGGTGGGGGGAAAGAAGAGAAAAATCTGAAACACAAGGCTATGCAAGGGTCAATGTTGAAAAATTATCTGTTCAAATGTTTTGAAAATAAAAAGTTTAAAAAAATAAATGAAGTTATTTAAGTATTTTATTTTTTCTTCTGGAAATTTATCTTTTTCACTTAGATTTTCAGATATATATAAATATATATATTTTTTGGTTTTTTTTGTTTTTTTTTTTTTGATTTTCAGATATATTGGCACACAGTTGAGCAAACTGCTTTAATTTTTTCTTCAATGGTGGTGAATTTGCCC